>NC_050102.1:2400000-2741501 GCF_902167145.1 Zea mays | reverse complement strand
GGCTTGGAAGGTGGAAAGGCACGACGCATAAGGGAGCGAGAAGACATGGTCGCCTTACGAAAGGGGTCGCCCTCCTTTTAAAGGCAACTCTCCCTGCTTGCGCCCCCAACCGTCACGGGCTGAGTCTTCTCCAACACGCTCCAAAGCCCTCCCCTGCGGCGCGGGGGCTGGGTCCCGCATGTCATGCAGACCGGCTCCGAGCAGAAGAAGCCAAACCGCCGCGCGTGGTGCACGCAACCGCCCAGCGGTTACAAGTGACCCTCCACTTTTGCCCAGACCAACGGGCCAAAGGGGCGGGCAGCCATGCAGGCGGCATGCAACCGCGCCAAGTGGACGCGCTTCTCCGACTCCCGACACGCCAGCATGGAGGCCCAGGCCCACGCGTCGCGCAACCGGCGCGCCGGATGCTGCATGCAAGCAACTGTACCGCCTGTGCCACCACCGCGCCTCCTCGATTGCGGAACCAATACCGCGACTCGAGGCGACCCAGCGCGCGACCCAGCAGCGCCAGCCTGACGCGGCGGCCAACGCGGCCAAAAGTGGGCCGGCAGTAATGACGGTGGCAGGCGCGCGGGAGCAGCGGTCACGTCGTCAGCCAAGCTCACGTCCCATCCGGGGGCAGCAAGAGAACCCCCTCTCACGGCGTGAAGACAACGCGCCCGTGATCCATTCCTCGAACGGCTCACGCACGCGCAACGGCTGCCCCGCCAACTACTCGCCCCGTCGCATTAACTCCGCGGCTGGACAGGCGGCGCTTCCGGCAGGAGCAGCGGGCGACGCTTCGCCTTCGCCGAAACAACCGCGCCAAAAAAAAAGGTACGCCGCGTCGTTCGGTTTCGTATCCTTTTTCCTTTTTTCCTCTTTCTCTATCTCTTGCGACAGGGACCGGGAAAGGGGGATACCCCGAAAGGGATCCTTCCCCGTGAAGGAACCAGGCTCCGAGCCTCCTTACTGATCAGGGGTTCGAAGGCTGGCCCCCCGAAGGGTTCAACAGCCGCCTCAGATCGCGTGGGCCCTACACCCACTACTGGTCAGAGGTTCGAAGGCCGGCCCCCCGAAGGGTTCCACGGCTGCCTCAGGCTACTCGGGCTCCGTGCCCATTACTGATCAGGGGTTCGAAGGCTGGCCCCCGAAGGGTTCACAGCCGCCTCAGACGCCGAGCGAGGGATGACTAGGGGTACGTTCGATACATAACCAAGGCTCGGGCTGCGCTCCCGAGGTACCCTAGGACATTTCCGAGACCAGCGGGAGCGATCTTGTAACGGAATTCCATCGGAGGGAGGCATCGAGCCCTCGGACCCCGTCGCCAGGGGACCGTGTCCGGCAGATCACCCGCAGGTACTTTTGGGCGTGCCTCTGGGCCCCTAGCCAACCCCCAACGAACGGGGCACGGACGTCCACTCGGATTACCCACTTGCAGCTCACCGGAGACACCATGTTCGGTGCCCATCGAGGGTAACATGGCGCTCTCCCCCCCTCCTCCTTGCGGAAAGGCGACGTAGGGGCGTATGTAAAAAAGCCGAGTCTGTCCCTGATCGCCCTCTCACCCTGTGCAGAGGCTCGGGGGCTGCTCTCGCAAACCCGGCTCCGGCCAAACCGTTGACAGCGTCAACATACCAGCCCGAGAACTTGGGCCCCGACCGTGCACCCGGGCTACGGCCTGCTCACATGAGGGAACAACCAGACCAGCCGAAGCATTACGCAAGGCATTAAGACCTCGAAGGAGTGAAACCACTCCTCCGAGGCCTCGGGGGCTACACCCGGCGGGTGCGCTCGCGCGCACCCACCGGAACAAAATGCAACCGAGAAAGGCTGGTCCCCTTGCAAAAAAGTGCGACGAAAGCCTCCAAGCGAGTGCTAACACTCCTTTCGAGGCTCGGAGGCTACTGTCGGGGACCATAATTAGGGGTACCCTCAAGACGCCTAATTCTCAGCTGGTAACCCCCATCAGCATAAAGCTGTAGAGGCCTGATGGGTGTGATTAAGTCAGGGATCAGTCCATACGAGCGACTCGATCACGCCTCGCCCAAGCCTAGCCTCGGGCAAGGGCAGCCGACCCCGAGGGGTTTCCGTCTCGCCCGAGGCCCCCCTTTTTAACGGCGGACACATCTCCGGCTCGCCCGAGGCCTTGTCTTCGCTAAGAAGCAACCCTGACTAAATCGCCGCGCCGACCGACCGAGTCGCAGGAGCATTTAATGCAAAGGTAGCCTGACACCTTTATCCTGACGCGCGCCCCCCGGCAGAGCTGAAGTGACCGCCGTCACTTCGCCGCTCCACTGACCGGTCTGACAGAAGGACAGCGCCGCCTACGCCACTCCGACTGCAGTGCCACTTGACAGAGTGAGACTGACAGGCAGTCAGGCCTTGCCAAAGGCGCCATAGGAAGCTCCGCCCGACCCAGGGCTCGGACTCGGGCTCAGCCCCGGAAGACGGCGAACTCCGCTCCGCCAGACCCAGGGCTCGGACTCGGGCTAGGCCCTGGAAGACGACGAACTCCGCTCCGCCAGACCCAGGGCTCGGACTCGGGCTAAGCCCCGGAAGACGGCGAACTCCGCTCCGCCCGACCCAGGGCTCGGACTCGGGCTAGGCCCCGAAAGACGGCGAACTCCGCTCCGCCCGACCCAGGGCTTGGACTCGGGCTAAGCCCCGGAAGACAGCGAACTCCGCTCCGCCCGACCCAGGGCTCGGACTCGGGCTAGGCACCGGAAGACGACGAACTCCGCTTCGCCCGACCCAGGGCTCGGACTCGGGCTTAGCCCCAGAAGACGACGAACTCCGCTTCGCCCGACCCCAGGGCTCGGACTCCGCCCTGGCCTCTGCCGAACGACCTCCGCCTCGCCCGACCCAGGAGCTCGGGCTCGGCCTCGGCCATGGAAGACAGACTCGACCCCGGCTTCGAAGGAGCCTCCACGTCGCCCAACCTAGGGCACAGGCCAGCCACGTCAACAGGAAGCGCCATCATCACCCTACCCCGAGCCGACTCGGGCCGCAGAGAACAAGACCGGTGTCCCATCTGGCTAGCTCCGCCAGATAGGCAATGATGGCGCCCCGCTAGCCCCGTGACGACGGCGGCTCTCAGCTCCCTTACGGAAGCAGGGGGACATCAGCAAGGACCCAACCGCTCCGACAGCTGTCCCTCCGCCAGGCTCCGTTGCTCCTCCGACAGCCACGACACCATACCGACTGGGTGCCAAGATCTCTCCGGCTGCCACATTGGCATGTACTTAGGGCGCTAGCTCTCCCCCGCTAGACACGTAGCACTCTGCTACACCCCCATTGTACACCTGGATCCTCTCCTTACGCCTATAAAAGGAAGGACCAGGGCCTTCTTAGAGAAGGTTGGCCGCGCGGGGACGAGGACGGGGCAGGCGCTCTCTTGGGGCCGCTCGCTTCCCTCACCCGCGTGGACGCTTGTAACCCCCTACTGCAAGCGCACCCGACCTAGGCGCGGGACGAACACGAAGGCCGCGGGATTTCCACCTCTCTCACGCCCGTCTCCGGCCACCTCGCTTCCCCCCTTCGCGCTCGCCCACGCGCTCGACCCATCTGGGCTGGGGCACGCGGCACACTCACTCGTCGGCTTAGGGACCCCCCGGTCTCGAGACGCCGACACTATTCTATTCATCCTGGAAGCACTAAGATGTATCAAGACCTGAAGCAACATTATTGGTGGACAAAAATGAAGATCGAGATTGCACGCTATGTGGCTAGATGTGACACCTGCAGACGTGTCAAGGCCATACATTTGAAAGTTGCTGGTCCATTACAATCTCTACCAATACCAACATGGAAATGGGAAGACATTAGTATGGACTTTATTGTGGGATTGCCCAGAACCGCAAAGGGACATGACTCTATCTGGGTTATTGTTGATCGGCTCACAAAGGTTGCTCACTTTCTGCCAGTCAAGACATCTTACCTAGTTCTTACCTATGCGGAATTATACATTGCCCGCATTCTCAGTTTGCATGGTATTCCAAAGACTATAGTGTCGGATCGGGGACCACAATTTGTATCCAAATTCTGGGAAGAACTTCGTAGATCCCTGGGTACTAAATTGCTCAACAGTTCGGCCTATCATCCTCAAACAAGTGGACAGACTGAGAGGGTTAATCAAATACTTGAAGATATGCTACGGGCATGTGTTCTGGACTTCTCACAGAAATGGGATGAATGTTTGCCCTTAGCGGAGTTTTCATATAATAATAGCTATCAAGAAAGTATCAGGATGGCACCTTTTGAAGCTTTATATGGACGACGATGCCGTACTCCGCTAAATTGGTCTGAACCTGGTGAAAGGTATTTCTTCAAGCCTGATATGGTGAAAGAAACCGAAGAAAAGGTTCAGAAAATAATTCATAATATGAAGAAAGCCCAAGCTCGTCAAAAGAGTTATGCAGACAAACGGGGAGAGGAGCCAACGCAAACGTACAACCGACTCAAGACCCTGGTCTACAAAATCAGGAGCTATGGAAGCACGAGATGGACCGATCACGATGTCGTTCGGCTTATGCTCAGGTCCTTCACTGTTCTTGATCCTCATCTTGTGAATTCAATCCGTGAGAATCCTAGGTACACAAGGATGACGCCTGAGGAAATACTCGGAAAGTTTGTAAGCGGGCGTATGATGATCAAGGAGGCAAGATATGTTGATGAGGCATTGAATGGCCCAATGCCTATCTACGAGCCTCAAACCTTTGCTCTCAAAGCAACAAGCAGCAGGGAGGCGCTACCTAGCAAGGTGGCGCAAGTTGAGGCGGCCGGGCTAAACGAGGATGAAATGGCCCTCATCATCAAGCGCTTCAAGACGGCGCTAAAAGGACGCAAGGAGCATCCCAACAAAAGTAAGACAAAGGGAAAGCGCTCCTGCTTCAAGTGTGGTAAGACTGGGCACTTTATTGCTGACTGTCCCGATAATGATAGTGACCAGGGACAAGAAAAGAGCGTGAAGAGGGAGAAAAAGAAGTCCTACAAGAAGGCGAAAGGCGAGGCGCACCTTGGCAAGGAGTGGGATTCGGATTGCTCTTCGTTCGACTCCGACGACGAAGGACTCGCCGCCTCGGCCTTCAACAAGTCGTCTCTCTTCCCCAACGAGCGCCACACCTGCCTCATGGCAAAGGAGAAAAAGGTAAACGCTCGAGATAACCCTACGTATGCTTCTTCAAGTGATGATGAATCTAGTGATGATGAAGTAGACTACACAAGTTTATTCAAAGGTTTAGATAGAACTAAAATTGATAAGATCAATGAATTGATTGATGCCTTAAATGAGAAGAATAGATTGTTAGAGAAGCAAGAAGATATTTTATATGAAGAGCATGACAAATTCATTAGTGTACAAAAATCTCTTGCTTTAGAAGTAAAAAGGAATGAGATGCTTTCCTCCAAATTATCTACTTGCCATGAAACTGTGTCTAGCTTAAGAAGTATTAATGATGATTTAAATGCTAAGCTAGAAGTTGTTAATAAATCTAGTTCTTGTGTAGAGCATGTCATTATCTATAATAGATGTAAGGATTTTGATGTTGATGCATGTGTTGAGCACCTTACCTCTATTACAAAATTAAATGGTGAAGTGGCTAGTCTTAATGCCCAACTTAAGACTAGCAAAAATGACTTTGATAAACTAAAATTTGCAAGGGATGCCTACACTTTTGGTAGACACCCCTCTATTAAGGATGGGCTTGGCTTTCGAAAGGAAGCCAAGAACTTAACAAGTCAAAGGGCTCCCATTTCCGCCAAGGAGAAAGGGAAGGCCCCTATGGCAACTAGTGCTCAAAGAAATCATGCTTTCATCTATAGTGATAGAAAGTTTTCTAGAAATGCTCATAGGAGTTATGCTTATGATTCACATGCTATGATTGCATCAAGTTCTTCTTTTGTGCATGGTAGAAATATGCCTAGGAAAAATGTTGCTCATGTGCCTAGGAAAGTTTGTAATGAACCTTCTACAATTTACCATGCTTGCAATACTTCTTTTGCAATTTGTCGTAAGAATAAGAAAGTGATTGCTAGGAATTTGGGGGCCAAGTGCAAGGGAGACAAGACTTGCATTTGGGTCCCAAAGTCTATTATAACTAACCTTGCAAGACCCAACAAGAGTTGGGTACCTAAAACCCAAGTCTAATTTGCCTTGCAGGTTTATGCATCCAGGTGCTCAAGCTGGATTATCGACAGCGGATGCACAAACCACATGACGGGGGAGAAGAAGATGTTCACCTCCTACGTCAAGAACAAGGATTCCCAAGATACAATCATATTTGGAGATGGGAATCAAGGCAAAGTCAAAGGCTTAGGCAAGATAGCCATCACTAATGAGCACTCTATCTCTAATGTATTTCTAGTAGAGTCGCTAGGCTATAATCTGCTGTCTGTTAGTCAATTGTGCCACATGGGTTATAATTGTCTATTTACAAATGTAGATGTGTCTATCTTTAGAAGGAGTAATGGTTCACTAGCTTTTAAGGGTGTACTAGATGGCAAACTCTATTTAGTGGATTTTTCGAAAGAGGAGGCCGATCTAGATACATGCTTAATTGCTAAGACTAGCATGGGCTGGCTGTGGCATCGCCGTCTAGCACATGTTGGGATGAAGAACCTTCACAAACTTCTAAAGGGAGAACATGTGTTAGGTCTAACAAATGTGCTTTTCGAAAAAGATAGACCTTGTGCAGCTTGTCAAGCAGGCAAACAGGTGGGAAGTGCTCATCACAGCAAGAATGTGATGACCACATCAAGACCTTTGGAGCTACTTCACATGGACCTCTTCGGACCCGTCGTCTACCTCAGCATAGGGAGAAGTAAGTACGGTCTTGTTATTGTTGATGATTTTTCCCGCTTCACTTGGGTATTCTTTTTGCAGGATAAATCAGAAACCCAAGGGACCCTCGCTTTCTAAGGCGAGCTCAAAATGAATTTGAGCTCAAGGTGAAAAAGATTAGAAGCGACAATGGGTCCGAGTTCAAGAACCTTCAAGTGGAGGAGTTCCTTGAGGAAGAAGGAATCAAGCACGAGTTCTCCGCTCCCTACACACCACAACAAAACGGTGTGGTAGAGAGGAAGAACAGGACACTTATAGACATGGCGAGGACGATGCTTGGAGAATTCAAGACGCCCGAGCAGTTTTGGTCGGAAGCTGTGAACACAGCTTGCCACGCCATAAACTGGGTCTACCTTCATCGCCTCCTTAAGAAGACGTCGTATGAACTCCTAACCGATAACAAACCCAACATTTCATATTTTCGTGTATTTGGGAGTAAATGTTACATTCTAGTGAAGAAAGGTAGGAATTCAGAATTTGCTCCCAAAGCTGTAGAAGGGTTTTTGTTAGGTTATGACTCAAATACAAAGGCGTATAGGGTCTTCAACAAATCATCGGGTTTGGTTGAAGTCTCTAGCGACGTTGTATTTGATGAAACTAATGGCTCTCCAAGAGAGCATGTTGATCTTGATGATATAGATGAAGACGATGTTCCAACGGACGCAATTTGCACCATAGCGATTGGAGATGTGCGACTACAGGAACACCAAATGCAAGATCATCCTTCTTCCTCAACAATGGTGCACCCCCCACCTCAAGATGATGAACAGGTTCCTCAAGAGGAGGCGTGTGATCAAGGGGGAGCACAAGAAGATCAAGTTGTGGAGGAAGAAGCACCATGGGCCCCTCCAACTCAAGTTCGAGCGACGATTCAAAGGAATCACCCCGTCGACCAGATATTGGGTGATATAAGCAAGGGAGTAACCACTCGCTCTAGATTAGCTAATTTTTGTGAGCATTACTCTTTTGTCTCTTCTATTGAGCCTTTCAGGGTAGAAGAGGCCTTGCTAGATCCGGACTAGGTGTTGGCCATGCAGGAAGAGCACAACAACTTCAAGCGAAATGAAGTTTGGACACTGGTGCCATGTCCTAAGCAAAACGTTGTGGGAACCAAGTGGGTGTTCCACAACAAACAGGACGAGCACGGGGTGGTGACAAGGAACAAGGCTCGACTTGTGGCAAAAGGTTATGCCCAAATCGCAGGTTTGGACTTTGAGGAGACTTTTGCTCCTGTGGCTAAGCTAGAGTAAATTCGCATTTTGTTAGCCTATGCCGCTCACCATTCTTTCAGGTTGTTCCAAATGGACGTGAAGAGCGCTTTCCTCAACGGGCCAATCAAGGAGGAGGTGTACGTAGAGCAACCCCCTGGCTTTGAGGATGAACGGTACCCCGACCACGTGTGTAAGCTCTCTAAGGCGCTCTATGGACTTAAGCAAGCCCCAAGAGCATGGTACGAATTCCTTAGAGACTTTCTAATTGCTAATGCTTTCAAGGTTGGGAAAGTCGATCCAACTCTTTTCACTAAGACTTGTGATGGTGACCTATTTGTATGCCAAATTTATGTCGATGACATAATATTTGGTTCTACTAACCAAAAGTCTTGTGAAGAGTTTAGCAGGGTGATGACACAGAAATTCGAGATGTCGATGATGGGCGAGTTGAACTACTTCCTTAGGTTTCAAGTGAAGCAACTCAAGGACGGCACCTTCATCTCTCAAACGAAATACACGCAAGACTTGCTCAAGCAGTTTGGGATGAAGGATGCCAAGCCCGCAAAGACTCCAATGGGAACCGACGGACATGTCGACCTCAACAAAGGAGGTAAGTCCGTTGATCAAAAGGCATACCGGTCTATGATAGGGTCTTTACTTTATTTATGTGCTAGTAGACCGAATATTATGCTTAGCGTATGCATGTGTGCTAGATTTCAATCCGACCCAAGGGAGTGTCACCTTGTGGCCGTTAAGCGAATTCTTAGATATTTAGTTGCTACGCCTTGCTTCGGGATCTGGTATCCAAAGGGGTCTACCTTTGACTTGATTGGATACTCAGACTTCGACTATGCTGGATGTAAGGTTGATAGGAAGAGTACATCAGGGACATGCCAATTCCTAGGAAGGTCCTTGGTGTCTTGGAGTTCTAAGAAACAAACTTCCGTTGCCCTATCCACCGCTGAGGTTGAGTATGTTGCCGCAGGACAGTGTTGCGCGCAACTACTTTGGATGAGGCAAACTCTCCGGGACTTTGGCTACAATCTGAGCAAAGTCCCACTCCTATGTGACAATGAGAGTGCAATCCGCATGGCGGATAATCCTGTTGAACATAGCCGCACAAAGCACATAGACATCCGGCATCACTTTTTGAGAGACCACCAGCAAAAGGGAGATATCGAAGTGTTTTATGTAAGCACCAAGAACCAGCTAGCCGATATCTTTACCAAGCCTTTAGATGAGAAGACCTTTTGCAGGATGTGTAGTGAGCTAAATGTCTTAGATTCGCGTAACTTAGATTGATCTAGAGCATACATGTGTTTTATGCCTTTGATCATGTTCCTTTATACATATTATTGCTTATTTATGGTGCTCAAGTTGTGCAAGGGATCCCCGGACCTCATAAGTCCATGTGTGAATGATGCACATATTTAGGGGGAGAAATGCTACAACTTGACCCCTTTAGACTAACCGTGTGCTTGAGTTTTCTTAATTTAGTCTCAAAGGTGGATTGAAAGGGAAAAGGTGAACTTGGACCATGCAAGACTTCCACTGCACTCCGATGAGAGGTAATTTACTCCAAGTTCATCTCAATGCTCTTATTGCCATTTTACTCTTAATTGACAATTTTGGTGAGGCAATGGGGTTTAAGGGCCAATAATGATCCCGTTTTGGTGCTTAATGCCAAAGGGGGAGAAATTAAGGCCAAAGCAAATGAATCAGCTACCACTTGAGAATTTTGAAAATAGTAGAGTTAGAACTTTTGTTTTGTCAAAATACTCTTATGTGCAAAATTTGGCCTCTTGTGGGGAGAATGTAGGATTATGGGAAAAAGGGGGAGTTTGTGGCTCTTGATCAATTTTTCTCATGGAACACCTCTCTTTATGTCTAAACAAGTGTGTTTGACTTAGAGATAGGAAAATGAGTTTGATTTCAAAAACAAACCAAGTGGTGGCAAGGAATGATCCAAATATGCCAAATTAGAGTTTAAAACAATTTGGTCTTCAATTTGAATCGATGTTGCATGTTTTGCATTGCTTTTGGATGTGTTGGCATAAATCACCAAAAAGGGGGAGATTGAAAGGGAAATGTGCCTTTGGGCAATTTCCATTATGTTTTGGTGATTAAGTGCGCAACACATTTAAATGAGCCCTCTTGTGCTAAATCAAGAGAAAAGTGATAATCAAAGCAAAGGTATGATTCTAGACTTAGTACATTGGTTTTTGTGTACTAATATATTTGTCTAAGTGCTGGAATCAGAGAAAAGAAAAGAAGAAAAGAACTTGGCTTGAAGCAGCCAAGACTCAGCGCAGTCTGGCACACCGGACTGTCCGGTGGTGCACCGGACAGTGTTCGGTGCGCCAGGCCAGCCTTCGGTGAACAGGCCACTCTCGGGAACTGACGGCGGTGTACGACTATAATTCACTGGACTGTCCGGTGAGCCGTCTGCGGCGAAGTCGTCGCTCTCGGGAATCGTTCAACGGCGTATGGCTAAAATTCACCGGACGGTCCGGTGAGGCACCGGACTGTCCGGTGAGCCAACGGTCAACTGCGCCAACGGTCGGTCGCGCAATCCACGTGCAACGCGTGGGCGCGCCAACGGTCGGCAGGGGGCACCGGACTGTCCGGTGTGCACCGGACAGTGTCCGGTGCGCCAACGGCTACAATTCTGCAACGATCGACTGTGCTATTTTTGGAAGGAGATCTGCACCGGACTATGAACAGTACCTGTCCGGTGCGCCACCCGACAGAAGGCAAGAATTGCCTTCCAAGATTGCTTCCAACGGCTCCTAGCTGCCTTGGGGCTATAAAAGGGACCCCTAGGCGCATGGAGGAGTTACACAAGCATTCTTTGATCATCCCTATGCACCAAGACTCCATTCTCGCGCATTTGATTCTTTGTGATAAGTGACTTGAGCTCTAGTTGAGTAGAGAACTCCCCGCATTGTGTTGTGAGCTCAAGTTGTGGCTTGTGTGCGTGTTTGTGCTTGTGCTTTGAGTCTTGTGTGTGTTGCTCTCCCCTCCCTTACTTCTGTGCTTCTTTGTGATCATCTTGTAAGGGCGAGAGGCTCCAAAGTGTGGAGATTCCTCGCGAACGGGAGATAGAAAAAGTAATCAAAACACCGTGGTATTCAAGTTGATCATTGGATCACTTGAACGGGGTTGAGAGCGACGCTCATCCATTGGGACGCCACAACGTGGAGTAGGCAAGTGTGATACTTGGCCAAACCACGGGATAAATCACCGTGTCTCTTGTGCTTGTGTTCTTCGTGATCATTGTGTTTCACAAGAGCTTGGTTCTTAGCCACTTGACTCTATTGAGCTAACACTTGACTAAGTTTTTGTGGCTACAAGTTTTTGATTTTTACATGATCACCTATTCACCCCCCTCTAGGTGCTCTCACAAATGGATCAAGATACTATGTTTCTATTTATGGATTTGGTTCAATGATGATAATGATGTTCCTTGATGAGGAAATGGTTCACGGGTTGGTTATTGCTAAAACTAGCTTCTACTAATAATAAATACCTGACGAACTAAAAGCAACTGCTTTGATTCTAACCCCACATAAAGTTAGTCCACCTCAGCCGAACGTGACATTTGCTGAGTACGTTGATGTGTATTCACCCTTGCTTTCACAAAACACTAGGTTGCCTTTGGTGCAACCTATGCTCGGGTACAGGAGAAGAAGGCGTCGAGGCAAATCTCCCGGAGTTTCAGGACTTCGGCGAGTTCGAGGATTAGGCTAGCGACCTCCCCCAGTCAGCTGCCTGTGGTGGGTTTGTTTACGTTGGCTACGTTTATATTATGTGCACTTTGATTTATATTATGTGAATGACTCTAGTCTGTAGTATTATTACTTACTCTTTATTGTTGTTCGAAAACATTATGCTATGGTGAGTCATTTATATAATCGTTGTGTATGTGAATTTCTAATCATGTCACGTACATGGCTTGTATTCGGTTTGCCTTCCAAAACGGGTGTGACAATGAAGGTTCACGGTAGCCGCTGAGTTCGTAGACAGAAGGTAGCTAGCTAGTAAATTCTCCAACCCCCCCCCCCCCCCCCCCCCCCCCTCTAGACATCTACCCACACAGCACAAACACCCTCCCCTTACATGACCCACTGGATGCCCATGAAGTGCGAGTTGGCCTTCCTAAGGCGTCGACCCACTTGTTGTGCTGAAGAGTCTTGTTCATTCCTTATCGTGTTCCCGCCTTTGCTGTCAGTCTCCTCCGAGGTGCTAACATTCCCCCCTTCTTGAGATGTCCCCCAATCGGCGGCACTGGGAAATTGTTGTCGCAGGGCGGTGTAGTCCTCCCAGGTTGCAAGGGCGTCGTCGAATCCTGACCAACGCACCAGCACTTGCTCCACGGAATCACCTCCACGCGAGATCGTCCACCTGGCCAGCACCTGGGTTGGGAACTGAATTGTAGCTGTGTGTCGTCAGGTAGTGTGGTACACTGGAGACCAGTCGACGAAGGCTTGGTCCGCGGTATATATTGACTCAAGAATACATTTGTACAACGCAAAATCAGCTTATGAGATGTTTGTTACACTGTGGTTCAATGCAGATATGTTGGTTTATCTGATGGCTAGTTCGTGGTCTCGCGAAGTATGGTAGCTCACCTTTACTTGCTTTGGCCTTTCAAACTGTTCTTTCAAGGTTACAGACTTATCGGATTGGTGGACATCATTTCGTCACCTTTACTTGCTTTAGCCTTTCAAACTGTTCTTTTTCTTTCTGTTACGCTTTTATCGTCACTGCTTAATTTTTGTCTTCTTCCTTTTAGAGCCTAATTTTGTTCTATTCTTTTGTTTGGTTGTATCGTGTTTTCGTATTCTTAATACAACGATGTGCAGCTCTACTACTATCGCGGAAAAAGGAGCACCAAGTTAACTTTAGTGGGTGTTTAGTTTCTAGGGACTAATAATGTTTAATCCCTTCATTTTATTCTATTTTAGTCTATAAAAATTGCTAAATATAGAAACTAAAATAAAATTTAGTTTTTATATTTGATAATTTTAGAACTAAAATGTAATAAAATGTAGGGACTAAAAATTAGTCCTTAAAAACTAAACAACTCCTTAGATGGTTGGTGGGTAAGAAACTCTCAAAACGAGTCCACTGGATTTCGAGCGTGACATGAAGCGGCTCTCTCAACTTGGACTTTTTTTACAGCACATGAGGCCTGCATGCCATCCGGAAAGCGGTAGTAAAAAATACATTTCCTAAATAAAGATGTACGTACTGCTTCTATGTCTGACTGCAAAGATCCTTTGTCGCATTGATAAAATAGAATGTAACCCATAACATAAAACCCACAGTCATTGGATCCTACTGCCATGTTAGGACAATTTGGGCACAAGTCAATTGTGAAGTTACCAAACTTGGGAAAGCATGTCCTGGACCGTACATGTTGTATTGCTTTGTTTAATCTACTCATAATAACCTTAGCCCATGGTAACTTTCTGCCACCTGAGCCCAAATGTGCAAAATGATAGTCCTTCCATGTAGTTCCACCAAGTGTTGGTCCATATGGGTTGGAATCTAAAATATGAATGCACTTCTTGACCTTGTTGACAACATACAATGTCCAATGCCCCCTGCTTACCATGGGGACCATGATCTGACCGTGTAAAAAAGCATAAAATGAACAGTGTAAATTACAAAAGCATAACAATGTGATATGTTCCATTTAAAATAAATTATGTTTGGATTATGAAATACGATTGTTACCGCTTTGCATTGGTCCAATTCATCTGTCTCAGGCAATGAATTGTCTAGAAGTGTGTGGAGTACAGATTCATCAAAAGGTTGAGGGTTGCGACTGTGTCGTTCCTGTTCCTCAAAGTTGAGTAGTGACTGCAATAAACGATATAAATGGAGTGAGTGTACTTGGGTTCATCTAATTTGTATATGAATATGGTGTATATAAGTTACGATAATTTACCCCAACATTAACATCAAGAATCAAACTGTTCGAACTCATGGAAGTCTGCTGATTTTTTGCATCATCAATAACACATTGGATGAAACACTGCATGAATACATTGTCGAGACACTTCCCATCGGCAAAAGATTCATATATATCAGAACATGTCGCTGAATATTCACCATAATCTATTATGGTCCTGGGGAATTTTTTATATCAATTAGAGATGTCGCGTAAAACTACCAGCATATAAGCAGATTTTGATTTAGTATGTACTTCATACCTGCCGGTGTCAGATTGCAGACCACACAAATATTCGCGTAGAGCTAACACAGTTTGCATCTCCGAGTCAAGAGAAGCCTGGCCAACCTGTGGAGTGTTTGTAGCTAGATCGGTTTCAACAGAAACCTAAAAATATATATGAAAATATACATAAAACTCTGTGAACAATTTCGACAACTATAAAGAAAATGAAAATTACTGAGCTGACATAAAGTGGAATAAACGTATGTGGAATCAAGTGTCATAAACTGGCATAAAATTAAAGAGCTGACATTACTGATACAAATCAAGAGACAGAAATATTCTTGCAAACTGCATAAATATATGTGTAATTTATCATAGACAGCTAACAGTTATGTAAAAACTGAATGCACATCTACTTAGCATACATGTATGTGCAAAAATGCATAACACTGATTTGTATGATGCATAACCTATTTAGACTGAGAAGCATGACTGTACAAAATCTGTGAACAGTTTTGACAACTACAAAGAAAATGTAAATTACTGAGCTGACATGTTCAGATGGAGTCTGATCAAAGCATGGACCACTGTTGGGCAAGTCTGTTTCTGCCGCTTGTTGTACGCCGCCAGTAGACTAACAATCATGGTATAAATGGATTACAAATTTAGTAAACTGCTAATAATAATATAGAAAAACCACGAGGGGGTTTACTAATACCTTGATTTGCGGAGTCGCATCAAATATCGGCGCGTCAGGATCCATATGTGGTGTTGCTTTAGGAGTGACGTTTGTATTGGTCGGCATGTTCTTGCCACCGTCACCATGTTTACCCTGAAAAAATTGTAATGGTTATATGCTATTTAAATAAAACGATGAATACAACCCTAGAATGAAAAAATACAATTAATAAGAAAAACATTACCACTGAGGTTGTAGGTGTTTTGTTCTGTTTCGTTATATTTGTATGAACAAGTGGATCAATATCAGCTTCATCGGGGCAACTTTCTAATAGTACACGAATATGCTGTTGCCTTAACAGTAATTCATGTACCTGTGTGTCTGTAAACTGCGTATCCTGCTGAGAAACTGGAGTAGACATATCAGGTACAGTTGGGGGGGGCGGACACGTACATCCTTCTGTACATGTCATGTAAACAAAAAAAACATTGTTTAAAATAATGGCATCAAAACGATATCGACAAATGATTGCATAACTTTTTATATTGACGTAAAGACATTAAACTGACTAACCAGCTGTCTGGGGAAGAATATCATCTGATTTTGAAGTAGTTTTCTGCACATCATAAGCATCTTCGTTGTCCCCCGCCTCAGCACGGAGGACCTCATCAATTAACTCACCAAAAACATCAGATAGATTGTATTGTTTCTCAACAATCTGCTGAAGAGTCTGTTTAATAACTGAACATGCCTTACCAACCTCCGTATCAAAATGTGACAGCTTCTCTATGAAACCCAGGCGGTGGCGGGATGGAAGCTGATTCAGCTTGCTTGATATCAAATCCCTGATGAGCGGGAGTTCGATGTGAATTGAGTGCTGTCCAGATGGGTTAGGACGAGGTACATCAAAAGTGTTGGTCCTGGTCTTATGTTGTTGTAAATTGAAAATTATTAAGTAAATATATAGCATATCACTGAATATTATGTTGAAATTCTATGACAAAAAAATATATAAATAGAATCATGCCTTGAATTGTGCTTCAACGGGGGGTACAGCTGTGTAGCAGGTCTCTAAGGAGCTTCGGAACTAAAAAAAAGGCGTGAAAGATGGAGTAAAACTTATACAAACATATTAAATTGATAAATGAGATTCATATGTTTAATGGAAAATGCAAAAAAGCATCACAAATATGCTTACAAATGGGCATAAAGGTATGTGAACGTTATCATATGCATGTAAAAAAATGATTGACACATAAAAAATACCGAACAATGTCCAAATGCTTCTTCTCTTTTGCGTATCTTGCCCTTGTCAGCTCTTGTCAGGGCTTGAATAATATTCCTATCAAAGTATTTGATTCGTGGTGTTCCACGTTTGTTCTGGGGTGCCGCTGAGTCATGAAGATGATCCAAATAATACAACTGCAAAAATCATAACATGAGTCATTATGAGACATAACAAAAGCATAATCTACGTGTATATGGATTTTGCATACAAGATTATGGGTACATATAACAGACAAAAAAAAGGATATGCTTACAAGAATAACGATGGAACATCCATAGATGGTTGTAGAAACGTTCGTAACGCTCCTAGTATGCCACTTCATGGCAGCTTGGCATAAATCATTGAAAATAAGCTGGCACCAGTCCATCTGGTGGAAACGATCCATCTCCTCGGTTAAAAGAACCTCATGGTTGGTTATTCCCCAGCTGGCAGTAGGGAACAACAACCTATTGAACAATATCAAGAAAAAGCATCTGATGCTTAAATCATCGTCAGACCCTTTCCTCAGACGATCTTGAAGAGCTGTAACCCCAAAATCTTCTTTCAATAGACCAAGTTCAGCTCTTAAATTGTTGGCAGCAACAGCTTCATCGATGCCCAATGCAGTTCCTCCCCCAGCATTCGGTAACCCCAAAATTAGGTGCACCGTATCCTTTGTAATTTTCAGCTCCTTCCCTGGGCCAGCTCGAATTGTCATGTCATTATGGTCGAGCTTTTCCATCAGCCAAGCTAAATGTGATCTGCTGCCGAGTGCGTCCAGTCTCATATCAAGAATACTAGAAAATCCCCTACGTGCAATTGCTTGGCGCTGTCTGTCATTTAATATCTGGATGCTTACTAATACATCTTGGGGGTTGCATCTGACATTAAGCCTCTGCTGAAAAAAAGTATACAATGAATATCGTAAACATTTACATCTGCATAATCGCAACTCAATGTTTAACTCAAACATCAACACAACATGATTTCACGCATAAAATGATATATTGCCATAGACCATAAATCTCTAACCTGTCGGGGGGGGCACTACTTTCCTCCGCTTTGTGACTAGCTTCTTCAAAACTTTCCCAGGACTGTCGTCCAAGTTACGCTTCTTGGATAATGGCATAAAGTCATCATCCTCATCAGCAGCCTGCCTTGTTTCGGGTCTAACAGTCTCCGCCGGAACACGAGGTATGTCAACGCTGAAGCACTCCTGAGTAGACTGGATTATAATCCGTTTTGGATTAGAAGGAGGTCTGTCTACGTTCTTCATGTCTGATGTTCCTGCCAAATGAAACAACACATATACATAAAATACGTAAAGGATCAAAAAAAGTTAAGCGCAAGTCAATTCAGTTCAGTTCATGACCATGCATTCCATTAGATCCCAACATATCATGCAACATCACTACTAAATTATAAATTGCATAATTCTATCAACAAAGCAGCATAACACAATATTGTAAATTGCATAAACGTGTGAGACTAAATGAATCAAAAAAATCTGCTCATATGCGACATCCAATTAATGTATAACCTGGTTATTTCATGTGAGCTGACCCAAATTGAACAGCAAGATGTTTATGGCATAATATATTGATGTATGTATCATACTTCTGTCAACAAAGCAGCATAAACAGAGTATTGTAAACTGCATAAACGTGTGAGAGATTGCATAGTATACATTTGTGTCTCCGTTTAACTATAAATTTATAATGAATTGGTTTTTGATAAATCAAGCAATTGGGAAAATAATAAGGTGAACTCTATTTACGATTCAGATTGTAAGAGTTAAAGGTTGATGACTTACCGGAGTGTGGATGGGCCTGGAGGGCGGCTGAATTCGAGACACCTCTGCAGGGGACAACCCAAGGCGACGCGCGACTGTGTCAAATGCGTAGGGGACTCGACGTTGGGGACGGAGCTCGCGACGGCGTAGGGGACTCGGCGTTCGGCGGCCGCGGTGGAGAAGATCGAGGTCTCGGTCTCGGTCTCTGCCGAGTAGAAGAACGCAGGGGCGGCACAACCGCCTCCGCGATTCCGGGTCCCTTCTCGGAGACGAAGAACAAGGCCACGGCGTGTATGCGGCGGAGAAGGCGAGTCCGGGTCTCTGCGGTGGTGAAGGAGAATGCGACGGCGGTGGAACGACGGGGGGAGAATCTTAATGCTCACGGCGGGCGGGGTGGACAAGAAGCTCACGGCGGCGATTAGTCTAGGGTTCGACGGGCGCGGAGGAGAAGCAGCATACGGCGGCGGATTTGGCTAGGGTTCGGCCGCGGCGAGAGTTACGGGAGAGATGAGCTGAAAAAATGAGAGCTCGGTTCCTTGATTCGTGGGCCCGATAGACGTAAGCTGCCCAGATTGCGGGGACACGATCTTTTCGTTGGCCCGGATGCCGCGAGACGTGCGCACACCAAAAGAGTGTAAATCGTAACAAGATTGAGCATAACGCGTAGTTATAATTGACGTAACTATGTATTACAGTCAGGCAAAAAAGCGTGCGCGCCGGTCAGCGCACCTGGTCGGTTTCTGGTCGGGGCTTCCATTAGTTAGAGAGAGCCCAGGGCTCTAAATACTATATATATATATATAGTTTATATATTAGGAGCCCTGGGCTTCCAATAACTAGAGGAAGCCCAGGTCGGACGGTGCAATCCGGTCGAGTCGGACCACATCCAGACGTCTATAAAACAAGACCCGGAGTGCTAGGGTTCAGTTTTTTACGCTCCACCCCGATTCATTAGCGACGCCGCGTGCGACGATGGCGGTTGCCCCAGAGCGTGCGCGACGGTGGATCCCCAGCCGGTGGCCGCAACTCCATGACCTCGACGCACGGTGGCGGAGGTTCCTCGATCCGGAGTAGTAGCGGCAGTTCCCAGGTCGGTGGCGGCGGCTCCCCGATCCAGAGGGCGAGCGACAGCGGGGCCCTTGTGCGGGCAAGCGGCGGCGTCCCCGAGGTCCCGAGGAGGCGGCACTTCCAAGGCCGGCGAGCAAGCGACGCCCGTCGACGTGCGAGTAGCGACGGCGACGCATGAGGCGCGATCTTCGAGCGAGCGGCGTCACAGAAGGCCCGAGATGCGCACAGCGATGATCGCGCGTGACATCCTCTGATCCGGCGCAGTTTTCTTTTCGATTATTGTGTTTTATGCCTATCACATGTATTATTTACGCCAAAAACTGTACGATTTTATGCTTAAACACAGAGTTCGTATATCAGTTTACTGCATGCACATTGGAAAGGCAGTTCCTTGATTTATGCTGTTCGTAATTTGCGCGCATGCAATGGAAACTCCCACAATTTTTGGCATAATTTTTGGATCTGTATAAAAATAGAAACCGCATGCATGCGGCTGCCATATTTTCGGATCTGTCATAAAAATAGGATAGTAATAACAACCTACTAGAGCTATCAACCTCGCACATTGATTCGGTATTTACGCTTATAATTTAGTGATTTTATGCTCAAAACTTAAGGTTTTTACGCTCCATCCGGGGATGCGTCCACCAGTGAACAACATGCCAGATTTTTTAAGCAGTGTGACGAATTGCATAAATACCTACACAGTGTGGCATATTTAGTATGAGTATATATCATAAAATGGTTATTACGATCTATCTGCATGGCTGTTGGAGCGATCCTAAATTTATGGAGGAAATAAAGCATTTAAAGTAGAAACTGCCACACATATCTTTCCTAAATTTACGCGTATGCAAGTGAACGTGTTTGACTCATGCATGTATCTTGCCATAATTTTTGGATCTGTATAACCGCATGCATGCGGCTGCCATGCTTTTCGGATCTGCCATAAAAATAGGATCGTAATAACAACCAACTAGAGCTATCAACCTCTCACATTGGCTCGGTACTTACGCTTATAATTGAAGGATCTTATGCTCAAAACTTAAGGTTATTACGCTCCAACCCGGAGATGCGTCCACCAGTGAATAACATGCCAGATTTTTTACGCAGTGTAACGAATTGCATAAATAGCTACACCATATAGTATAATTTGTATCAATATATATCATAAAGTAGATCTAATGTGTTTAGCTGCATGGCTGTTGGAGGGATCCTATATTTATGAAGGAAATAAAACATTAAATACGATTTTTTGTTTCTATGCGTGCAATTTATTTTTCCTTTCGTTGCACATTATTTTTATCATAAATTCGTGTGCATGCAGCTGGTAACAGATTTTTACGTAGTATACTGAATTGCATAATTATCTACACAGGATAGCATATTTAGTAGCAGTACATATCATAAAATGGTCCTTACGAGTCTAGTTGCACGGCTGTTGCAGAGATCCTAAATTTATGGAGGAAATAAAGCATTTAAAAATAGAAATCGTCACACGTATCTTTCCTAAATTTATGCGCATGCAAGAGGATGTGTTTGACTCATGCATGCATTCCTTTTTTGCGCGCAGAGACATGGGCGCGGGTGGTGCAACCGACAGCCTGGTCTAGTCGGTGCATGCGCTGGGTTGAACCAGGTTGCAGGGATGATCGACCTGGGCTTCCTTTAACTATTGGAAGCCCAGGGCTCCCGTTATACCTACCCTATATATATATATATATATATATATATATATATATATATATATATATATATATATATATATATATATATATATATATATATATATATATATATATATATATATATATATATATATATATATATATCAAACAAAGCAAGGCACAAAGAAGATCTATTTATTATTAGGATTGCGCGTGCACACACATCAATTGGCTTCTTATTACAAAAAGGACTGCAGGAAATAAAGATCGAGAGCGCCATTAGAAGTCGCTGATGAGAACGTAACCACGCCAGAGATGACGCCGCCGCCGCCGCCGCCGACGACGAGTGCAGCAACCGGCTACTACTGGACATGCATGAGCTAAGCAAGAGGGGTGTGCAAAAGGCTGCGCGCGCGCGGAAGAACTCACACTAGCTAGCTAGCTAGCAGCAAGTGCTGCAGCACGCCCAGCCATATGTCGGGCAAGTGCGGCAGTTACAGGCGCTGTAGTGGCAGGTCACCTGCCACAGCAGCCGGCGTCCAGCTCCGCGTTGGTCGCCCGCCGCCGCCGCTGTCTGCGTGGCCATCACCATGAGCAGTTGCGCCACCACCAGGAGCAGCATGCAGGAAACCATGGCGCCGCTGCGAGCCATCGCTTCGTTCCACAAAATCTGTATCCAGTGTGTATAGAGATAAAGGAAAGTACTACTGCGACGACACATATGCATATGTATATATACTTGAGATAAATACTAGCTGATGCTACATGATGAATTACCAAGGCAACGAGCAGATGGACTCTCTTCTCTGTCGTTGGCGTCGGTCGATGCTGCTTGCTGAGACGAGAGCGAAGGGCATCTGTTTATATAGATAGATAGATAGAGCGAAGGGTTTCAGTTCAGCACACAGCTGCATGCAAAGATTCCCAGCACACGGAGTTTTTTTGTTTTGCCCACCGAGAAGCCCTAGGCCCCTACCACACCGTCCAGATTCATTCAGCGCGGCGCTCAGGCCCATGCATGCATGCATGCATAGACTTCAACTTGCCCTTGTCGGTCACATGTGTCGTCGTGTGTTGTGATTCCACGTCGGACCACACTCGGAGTCTCAGAGTCTATCCAAACGTTCGTACCATGCATGCACACGTTTATTTCATGTTTGTCTGCAGGTAAGCCCATAGGATGTAATATGATGTGGTTTTTTTTTTTTTGTCGTAGACTTAAATTTATGTCGGCAAGCAACAATAATATGGTTTTTATTTGCCGTTCTCGCTGACCGAATTTTTTGTCCTTCTTCCTGTGTGACGTTATATATGGACAGAGAGTAGCTCTGTTTACATCCTATTCATAACGATTTTCAGAGAGATATTGCCAATTTTTAGGACATTATATTGAATAATATTTCCCTTATACAATTATAAAAGCAGTGACGGACCCAAGATAAAATAGGACTGAGGTCATACTCGTAAGGGTGAGCACCAAAATTGCAGAGCATGCTAGATATCTAAAATGAGCTGACCAGGGTAGGTCTACTGCTAGCACCTGGAGTTCTCTTGGCTGAAAGCCATTAGTAGACTAGCATTGTTTTAGTGCTGCAACTAAAACTGATGTACTATCCTCAATTTTATCTGTGTTGTCATCAGTCAAAAGCCTCGAAAGCCCATGCATGCTCAGGGCCTGTTTGGAAATGCAGTTTTGAAATGATGTAGTGCATAAAAAAGTAGTCCTTAATATTCAACAAAGCTATCAAATGAACTATTCATAAAACTGGATTGGAGTAAGCTGATTTTATCCCTTGGTCCTATGTTAAAACGTAGAAGAGGAAAATTGTCCACAGTCATACACAGTATTAAATTCCATGTGCCATGCTTTCATATGAGAGCCAATACCATTATCATAATTTGATTGCAATATGCAAACTCAAGTTCAGGAGCACAAACAAGGTCAGAACAGCAACAAAATCATGTAGAGATATCCGTCCCACCCAAACCATGCTTCTGGTCTAGTAAATATCCTTCTTGATTTAGAGCTTCTTATTCACTTCACAAGCCAGATCCTAGCCCTCGAGACCAGCTTCTGGTCCCTCATCTGTGGATATTGCTCCTGGCGCTGCATAAGAAACACAAATACAAAATATGATGAATCTATGATAACAATGAATATTGGGCAAACACAAATCACACAAAAGCCAAAAAAAACAGCACTGATTTATTATCCAGTTAATGGTCACATATTGTTGGGCCGTGTCTGGCGGCCGTTACTGTGTGGCCCAAGAGTCTTGTGTATATATATGTTTTGTATCAGCTGTAAGAGATAGAATTTCACAAGCTTCAACACATGTAAATAACAGCATCAAGATGAACTCAAACTACATCTAGGAATTTATCCTATTTATTTTTCTACGACGTTATCATGTGAAATTAGTATACAAGAGATGGTTGAGGAACATATATAATTAAAGGTTGGCATGATGAGACTAATGTTTGCACCGTAGAATACGTGAGAACCTAACCTTTTATGTAGGTAATATATAGGTAGGAGTAATCCGGTTCATGAGGTCGTCCAGGTATCACACTTTGACAGACATTGTTCTTTTACCAATAAAAAAGTATTACACAATGTTGCTGAGCCCTTACACAGCTGAACTACTACTTATTGTGCAAGTGCAAATGAGCAAAATACAGAGTGAAAGCAGGGTACCTGGAGTGCAGAAGCTCACATAGGGAATAATGCAACCCCAACCTAAGCACTCGCCTATGTTCTTGCTCGTCCCTGAATTCAGATCAACAACAAAATACCCAAGACGTGTCTTAAAGAAAATGACACCAGCTCTTGTCCCTGCAAAGCCAGCCAGCCAAGGCTTGTCTGGAAAAAATTCAGGCGGGAATTGAGGATCGCGTAGGGCATCATCTGGGAGCAGCATACGAAGCTCAATGGGCCTTCTTTCTTCCCATCTTTCATGGTCCCTTATCCACAGGTGAAGTGTTGAACAACCAAGCGTTGAATTGCTTGTTTTGGCAACTCCTAGCCTGCCGTCCTCTGTGGCAATAAGCACAGTGGCCATGCCGTTAATTTGGGCGTCAGGTTCTACTCTGAAGCAAATGGTAGACATTCGATCCGTCAGCAAGTCATATTTGACGATTTCATGGTTGAATCGACTCAGGAAGTAGAGGGAGCTCCCAGCGTGGACACAGGTCCCCGTCTCAAAGGAGTTGGTGTGTTCCCCTGAAGCAGCAAAGATGAGATCACTCCAGCAGCTACCAGCCTCGGGTGAATAGACACAGGAGAAGTCCCTCCTTTGAGAAGTTCCTACGCAGACGACCTTGAAGCCGCAATGGATATGGTTGCAGCCCTCGCCTACGGCGCAGATGACGGCCGCGTCCCAGTTACATGTGCACGGGCCTGGGACCACCGGCAGCGGCAGCGCGGGCAAATCCCGCAGCTCATCGGTGATGGGATCCCACACGGAGAGGAAGACATCCAGACCCTTCCCGGGGAAGACATCCAGACCCTTCCCGGGGCGGCGACAGAGAAGGACGCGACCAGGGCTTGAGTGGATCGCTATCACGTCGTCGAGGTCAGCATGGCGCGGGCGGAACGACGATATAGGGACGAACTGGATGGAATTGTGGATGTTGGAGATGTAGCCCTGCAAAGGTGGCGAGCGGTGGAACTCACGGAATCTACGGCGGAAGACGGGGCCGGTGATCACGCGGTGCCAGTGCCTACTGACGAGGGCGGCGCGAGCGAGGCTGGCGGGGTCATCCGGGGGAATGCGGAGGAGGAACTCCTCGACGAGGTCTTCAATTAGAACCGTCGGGTCCGGAGGTGGCGCCGCCGCCATGGTGGTCGGCGGCTAGGGCTTGTGCGTTTGGGGCAGAGAATAGAAAAAAAAATGAGGTAAAAAGATTCAGGCCTGCTAAATTCTAGTGGACTTCACAGTGAGGCCAGCCCTGACGAAGATCAAACAGGCCTAATAGTAAAACATGGAAAGCGAGAGAATCCGGGCCCTTCCCGACCTCGGACTGTCGGAGGCCCATCCGGTCTGCGCGTGGCGTACGCGGAACATATAAGGTCTGTTTGGTTCACTGTCTAACTTGCCACACTTTAAACTTTTCTATATAAGGTTAGTTTTTCAATTCGAACGCCTAACCTTAGACAAAGTGTGGCGCAGTTAGCCACGACCCATAAACTCACCGCACGACGCCTTCGTCGCACGACGCCAACACCGAAACCGACGAGTCGACGAACTCCTCCCCTAGGGGCTAGGGCCTAGGCTCACGGCTCACCATGTCCCGCTCCGACTCGCCTTCGCCATCGCCGGCTGCGGCGCGACGCGCGCAGCCTTCCGACGCGACGCTCGTGAATGCCTTCCTGTGGCCCTGGGTGACCTTGGGCATCACCATGCCGGGCGGCGTGCACGCGGTGGACCTCTACTCCGCGGACCCTGAGAAGCTGGCGCGAGGGTACCAGCCGGAGGTCTCTCTGGACGGCCAGTGCACGTGGTACTTCCTCAGCCCGCTGCGCCCCAAGAGCCCCCACGATCCGCGCAAGGTGCGCACCGTCGCCGACGGTACGGGGTGCTGGCGCAGCGACTCCGGGGTCAAGAACGTCATCGACTGCCTGGACGGCGCCCGCCACGTCGGCTACCGCCAGAACTTTTCCTTCATGAGGAGGGACGCCGCCGGTGCGGACGCTCGGTCAGGCTGGGCCATGACCGAGTTCCACCTCCACCACAGCTACGACGAGCACGGCCACGGGGGCAAAGTCGAGGGTCTCGTCCTGTGTAAGATGTACCGCAACCGCAACCGGCGCATCCACGGGGGCAGCGACGACGTGGTGCCCGGCGTATCACCGTGCGCGGAAAAGACGTTTTCGTGCGGGAAGAGCCAGCCGATAGGCCACGACTATTCCAAAGCCAAGAACTCGGACGGCGGAGCCACGGCTACAGGGACGATAGCGCCGCCCCTTCTCAACAGCATGGTGGCGGGCGACGACAAGGTATCCGGCGCGACCACGACCACGACCGCGCCGCCGCTCGGCCACAAGGGGAACCCAGTGGAGATGGACAATGAGGACTTGTTGACATGGGCGCCAGCACGCAAGAAGATGAGGGCGGCGGGCGCGGGCGCCGAGAGCTCTGAAGCAGCGTCGACGGTAAGCAATCCGACGCCCGACCAGGTGCGCTGCCCCCGTTGCGGCTTCCACTTCACCACCATGCAGAGCAGCCGGTCGTGACCACTGACCATAACCGAATCCAAGCTGGTCGTGTCCCGAGGTGAACCCTAACCAAATCCAAGGCGGTCGTAGGATGCAGCACATTCAGAGATGCGAAGGAGATTCAGAAGTGGAACGAACACCAAGCTTTTGAGCAAATTAAAACCCCTCCTTCCCTTCCTCCTTGGAATCTGAAGCTGCACTGGATAGAAGATAGGTTCTCCACATTCCTTGCAATTTTATTCTGGTTGTAATTGGATTCTGATGGTTTCAGAGCAGAGTATGCACCTTTTATTGTAGCACTTCAAGAATCCGAGGTTTTGAATGGAAAGAATGCAAAAAAAAAATTTACATGAAACCTTCAACTGTTTCAGTCGTGTTTCTTGGGTTTTGACTGAAAAGTACCAAGGGTTGACAAGAATGTACTGAGTTACATTACAGACCACACGTTTGGCGTTCGTAGTTCAGATGTTAGCATAATTCAGGCAGATCCATCGATGCTATTGTGCATTTCTGGGAACATAACCTAATATTGGATGCCAATGTTCAGGAGGCTGTTAAAGTTTTCATCATGTTTCACAACACATAATAAGGTGTTCAGTGCATGCTCTGAAATCAGATGTACAGTCCAATGACCATAGCTTTATAATAGCAATATAATACAAAATAAATGAACTATCAAAATATAACTAGGGAGATCGTTGCAACGTGTTTTATCTTTATTATTTTTAACAGTGTTGCATTGCTTTTTTATGACACTAAGGAAAGAGAGAAAGAAAAGTGTAGCATGGTAAACTAAGGATTGGTAATGAGAGGGGTTGAAGGATTGTGCAAGCTTAAAAATAATCATCTTCTCTCCTAATTACCAGACCAATCTAACCATTTTCTAAATCTGGATAGACCTATGTTTCATTAGTAAAAACTACATTGACCAAAATCCGGAACTCGGGTCGACTTCAAATTTTAAAAAATTCATCTGGATAAAATTATGCAATTAGTCCAACTAGAATTACCACAATCAAACTCTTGGATCCAAAGATATTAACGAAACATTACTACTGGTATAGAATATGACATAAATTAACCAAGCTTTAATTTCGTAACTAAACTGGTACTGTGAAAGATTAATATTCCAAACTTTATAGGTCACTAACTTGATACCCTAGCTAGCAACGATCTAGATGATTCAAATCAACAATAACAATTGAAAATTAATAAATAAATCTAAAAATAAAACTACGCATGCAATTAATGAACAAAGGGAGAACGAAATTATCACACTAATCTTGCACAATCATTTCTTTAATTATGAAGATTATATATACAAAAGAGCTCGCTTAAAGAAATTGAGAGTTCTCTCTCGAAATCTCTAAAAGTTATAGATTAATCTAATCTATTATATCCAATCTATTGCTAAACTCGCTTCAAATATAGTCTTGGAAAATTTGAAATTGATTCCTATTTATATAGGCTAAAGGTCCCGTATGGTCCAATGTAGAGATGATAATGGGTACCCCAAAACCATATACACGGGGGTTTACCTAATATAAGGACATGTAGGGATGAATTTTTTTACACATGGGTATGCTAATGGGCAAAGTATTGTACCCATCAGATAGACGGGTGCAGGTATTGATATGTACAACCAATATTCGCGTACCATAGGTAACTTATACTAACCTCAACCATATATAATATAGTCAATTAAGTACATATAAATATATATTTGCTAAAAATATGATCACCGTGCATGTTTCTACATTATTCATTATTTTTCCTTCTTTTATTTACTTACATTTGATGATTTATAATTTCAAATATGTCGTATATTCATTAGACTTATGGTATTTAAAATGTGTTTAGCGGTGTCGGAGAGGAAATCTCCCCGGCCGGGTGGCGGATTGCACCTGCCCTAAATCCTAAAAAGAGGAGGGGCCTAAGCGTTTTGCTTGCTACGATACTAGTGGATCAACATACGGGAGCACGCGATGGTTTAGATTGGTTCGGACCGCCGGAGCGTAATACCCTACTCCAATGGGTGATGTATTGCTTGGAGCTTGTATGAACTTGTGAGTGTCTGCCTAAAGTTAGGTCTAAGTGAACCTGCCTTGTAACGTCGCATGCCTCCCATTTTATAGCTGAAGGGGGGCATGCACAAAGGGACTGGGCCCCGACATGTGGGCCCAGGTATGTAAGGAATATAGTGCTTGGGCCTACTAATGCCTGTTGCCGAGACGATCTTCTTGTGCCCTGACACCCAAGATCTGTGTATCCTCGGCGTGCAGAGGAAGCTTCTTGTAGAAGGGAGGATGAGTATAGCGCGCCGCTCGGCACGGGCGCACTGTTTGCCAGCGGACCCACCAGGCGCGCCACCTGCTGGATGACCTTGACGCTGCCTGCCAGCGGATGGGACGGGACACATTAAATGCTGAGAGGGCACGTCACCCGTCAGCGCAGTGGCAGACGGCGCGTCCTTTCCTCAATAAATGCAGGGGTTGCACGACTTCACGTCAGGTTTGACCTGATAGCTTATGTCATGGGCCACAAGCAGCGGGTCTCCGCATGAGGAGGACGTGAAGGGCAAGGCCCAGACACGTGTCAGCACCAGACCCCTGCTCACACCAGGGTCCTTCTCGTCCCCGGACCCTGCTGAAGTTTGGACCTACCCGGAGGCTCCGGACTTATATGTATAGGGGGCCGGTGTCCTTCTGTAGGGGTCCGGGTTTACTGGGATGTGTTGTCTTTCCTTGCCATGTGGCGCCCTTTGGCCTGCCCATGCGATGGGGTCAGGCGCCGTCCCCCGTGTGGCTAGGAGACGCCGCATGGGTGCGGCGTCTTCATGCTGTAGGAGAGGGTACCCCTGATTTAGGGTACCGACAAGCGGGTATATAATCGGGTATGGGTTACCCGATGGGTTTTTTTACCCATACGGGTATGGATATGAGTACAATTTTATATCGGTGAGCTGGTACGAGTTATTGGATATAATTTCATTTCACGAGTATAGGTATAGGTAAGCACATACCCCTCCTTAGATCATCCAGCAAGTTGGCCCGGCCGACCTAGTCACCTTGGCTCACACCCGTTGAGCCCATAGGGCGACCTTCACTAGAGATAGCAATGGTGACCCGATCCCCAATTACCCACGGGAAACTCCTCCATTAGGGGATGAGGATAGGGAAGCATTCCCCGTCCCTGTCCCTGTTCACTACGGGGACCCGTTAAACTTGCATGTGACCATGTTTTGTGTACTAGTTAATGACAAAAATAAATAATTAACTTGTCAATATACCACTAATTGCACAATTATGTTCATTTTGATGTATGCATAATGATTTCTTACATCTGACAATGTATATAAGTGACAATTTTTAACATTAATAACGAAGAATGTATGTCTTAATTATAATTTAAACGGGGATGGAGATCCAGGTTAAAGGTTTATCCCCGCGGGGAACGGGGATGTGGAGAAATGTTCCCCGCAACCGCAAGCGTTCGTGAGGATCTCCGTCGAGCCAGCCTCGCAACTTTGGGCCACCTCCCACACCTGGCCGAGCTCACGCCATTCTGCCAGTTCTCCTGCCAGCAGGCCACCCACTGAGCCCTCTCTCTTTTTTTCCCTTTTTATTTTTTCCTATAGACATTTCATACATGTCTCTCAACCGGCGTAACTGTTATACGTAAGTGACTAAATGTTAGTTTGGAAACTCTATTTTTCTAAGTGATTTCTATTTTTTTCAAAGAAAAAATAAAGTAATTTTCCTTGTAAACATAGAAATATATTCAGAAAAATAGGGTTATCAAACTAGTCCTAATAGTTCTGAGTTCTAAGTTCAGAATCCAAATGAATGAAGATTGTTAGACAAAGGGTTTAGATCGACTTAGGAAGAGGGCTTCTCGAATAGGCACAAAATCCTAAAAATGATAGGACCGGCCAGCTTATGTCACCGAGCCTTTACTACTGAGCTCTCAGATACCGTGTGATTGGATGACTGTGTGTCTGTGTAGGTGTGCTCGCATGAGCCTGGCAGCCGATACGTGACTTTTATCCGTATCCACGCATGCATGCAAAAAGCTACCGTAAATACGTGAGTTGCATTTGTGTGTGCATGTCTAATCCAGTGCATGCAGGTAACCGAACATGCTATCAGAGCTAGTCAACGCATATAGAGAGCCATGCTAGGGAGGTACACCCAACCAATCAATGCAGTATGTGCACGAATATGGTCTTATACATAGAATAAGTTCCTTTTATCGAGTTTGTGGTTTCGTTTAACAGATTTTTATTCTTGGAACCTAGAATTACACACTAGAAATCATGCAAAGTAAAGGCCAATTTTAATATGAATAAGTACGGAGTCGCATCAAACAAAACTAAGATTCAGGCAAAGTCCCTTAAACTTTATAATCATATCTATCAGTACATGCTACGGCCTGCTTGCCAAAAAAAAAATCATAAGTACACGAATGAATTTAGCTCCAAGCGGGTTTGGTCTGTCACGCAATCGAAGTACAGGAGACACAAAACTCAACGGCACGAGAGCCAATCTTCCACGTCGTAGCAGGACTCTTCTCATCGTCCATAAAGAAAAGCCTCGCTAGGCAGATCGACGATCGCCATGTGCGCGTGCAGGTGCAGAGGTGGCCGAGATGGAAATGGCCAGTGCCGCTGGAGGTGTGCCAAAGAAGCTGGACGACGATCCGGCGGCGCACGCCGCGGAGCCGTGGCCGCCGGCAGCGAGGGAGGAGAAGAATAAGCTGTGGCGCCGGGTTTTGCTCGTCGGCAGCCTGGTGACTCTGCCGCTCGTCGCCTTCTTCGTGCTCGGCCGGGAGAGCGCGTCAACGGCCTGGCTGCAGATGGCTATTGCCAAGCTCACCGCCATGAACAATGGAACAGCAGGTACGGTCATTCGCGTGTTGCAGGTGCAGAGGTGTTGCTTACACACAGAACTAATTAAGCTCGCTCAGCCACCTCCAGGGTTCACAGAGGGTCCTCACGTGCACGGCCGTGACGAGCTTCTTGGAGGGCTGCTCGCTCCGGGCATGGACCGGCGAGCGTGCCGGAGCCGGTACCAGTCATGGCAGTACTACAAGCACTTCCCCTTCGCGCCGTCGCCGCACCTCCTGGCCAAGCTGCGCGCGTACGAGGCTCGGCACAGGCGGTGCGCCCCCGGCACGCCGTTGTACGCCAAGTCCGTCGAGCAGCTCCGGTCCGGCCGCAGCGCCGACGACATGGAGTGCGCCTACATCGTGTGGCTCCCCTTCGACGGCCTGGGCAACCGCATGCTGTCCATGGTGAGCGGCTTCCTCTACGCGCTGCTCACCGACCGCGTCCTCCTCGCCGCCGTGCCCCCGGACTCGGCCGACCTCTTCTGCGAGCCGTTCCCGGGCGCGACGTGGCGGCTCCCGGCGGAGGATTTCCCCGTCGCCAACCTGTTCGGGGTCGGCCAGGACATTGATCGGTCGTACACGAGGCTCGTCGGCGACGGCAAGGTCGGCCCCGGCCTGGCTGCTGCGAACGCGACTCCGTCGTACGTGTACCTGAGCCTAGGGTGGCAGCTCAAGGACCCGCTCTTCTTCTGCGGGGAGCACCAACGCGCGCTCGGCAAGATCAACTGGCTGCTGCTGTACAGCGACCTCTACTTCACGCCGTCGATGTACGCGGTGGCAGAGTTCCAGGACGAGCTCCGGCGGCTGTTCCCGGAGAGGGAGAGCGTGCACCACCTCCTGTCCCGGTACCTACTCCACCCGGCCAACCCCGTGTGGAGCTTGGTCACCAGGTACTACCGCTCCTACTTGCCTGCGGCGACGCGGAGGATCGGCGTGCAGATCAGGATGTTCGGCCACTCTTCCATCCCGGCCGACGACATGTACAACCAGATCCTTAACTGCTCCAGGCAGGAGCACATACTCCCGGAAACCGAAGATGGTGACGAGGATGCGATCGACCGGAATGGTGGCGATGGCTCCAACAACTCCACGGCCATCTTGGTGGTCTCTCTGTACGCCGACCACTTCGAGAGACTGAGGTCGAGGTACTACGAGCACGCGGCGAAGGGCGGCGAAATGGTGGGCGTGTTCCAGCCGACGCACGGGGAGCGGCAGGCGACGGACAACCTGGCGCACAACCAGAGGGCGCTCTCCGAGATCTACCTGCTCAGCTTCTCCGAGGAGCTGATCACGTCCGGGCTCTCCACGTTCGGGTATGTGAGCAGCGGCCTCGCCGGCGTTCGGCCGGCGATCCTGCTCACTGCGTTCGACCACAAGGTTCCCGAGACGCCGTGCCGGCGGGTGGTGTCCATGGAGCCGTGCAACCTCACGCCACCCCGGGGCCTCGAGTGCACGGACAAGCCCGCGGACGTGGAGGACCTAGCACGCCATGTTAGGGTCTGTGAGGATTTCAACGATGGGGTCAAGTTTTTTGACTAGGCAGCGCCGTTGACTTCTTCCCTTTGCTTCCATGTTTGCTCTATAACACATTTTTTGCACTATAGATGCCGTGTTTGTAGAAAAAAGTTTGAAATATAGATATGGGTACAGATGAATCGACGAGTGACCCATATCAACATGGATATAGGTATGAGGGTAAATTCATACCCACTAGTAGATATGGGTGATCCGATAGAACAATTTTTTTGCCGAGAGGTACGTGTATCTCTACTACTCTATAAGAACCTAACGTAGACCGCGGTGCACGGTTTTGCTTCCTTACGGCGCATACGACACCTCTCTGAAACACAAACAGACTTGGTTTATAAAATAGAGAACTACTCGTGTGGCGGTTCATCTGACAATTTTAGGTTTGTGTTTCTAAGTTTTATATATGTTTCCTTTTCTACAATTGACTGTAGCTTTATCATCTGTGCACCCTTTCCGTAAATAAATAGAGTTTTAGTTGTAGTTGAATCAATATTTGTGGGTAATGTGTCGTGTGCGGCATTTTGTATATTGAGTGTACCACATGAGCTATTGAAAGTCGTCTAGAGGGGGGTGAATAGTCAAATCTGAATTTTATAAACTTTAAGTACAACTACAAGCCGGGGTTATGGTTAGAAATATAATCGAGTCCGAAAGAGAGGGCGAAAACAAGTCACAAGCAAATAAGAGCGGATGACACGACGATTTGTTTTACTGAGGTTCGGTTCTTGCAAACCTACTCCCCGTTGAGGTGGTCACAAAGATCGGGTCTCTTTCAACCCTTTCCCTCTCTCAAACGGTCACTTAGACCGAGTGAGCTTTCTCCTTAATTAAATGGGTCACTTAGACCCCACAAGGACCACCACACAATTGGTGTCTCTTGCTTTGATTACAAGTCACTTAGAGAATAAGAATGGGAATAGAAGAAAGCACGATTGCAAAAGCCAAGCGACAAGAGCGACAAATAATACACGAATCACTCTCTCTCTCTCTCAAGTCACTAATCACTAATGATCACTTGTCTCAAATGTGGAACTTAGAGAGATTGGAGGCTTTGATTGTGTCTTGGAATGGATTGCTTGCTCTTGTATTGAATGTGGAAGATTGGAGTGCTTGGATGAATTGAATGGAGGTCGTTGGGGTTGTATTTATAGCCACCAACCACTTCCTAGCCGTTGCTCCAATTCTGCCAACCGCGGACGGTCCGCGCCCCTGGTCCGGACGGTCCGCCCCTGCACATCAACGACTGAAATCCCAACGGTCAGCAGTAACGGCTATATCAACGGCTATAATGCATTAAATGTGTCGTCAGATGTCAGATAAAGGCAGTCGCAGACGGTCCGGTCGTGCACCCCGGACGGTCCGCGAGGACGCTATAATTCATTTTACCGAACCCGTCACCTTCGGGTTTTTCGGTTCCTCACCTACCGGACGGTCCGCGCCTGAGACCGGACGGTCCGCACGTGGTCTCGGACGGTGCTTGCTTTCCCTCCGGACGGTCCGTAGTGTAGACTTGGGTTTTTGCATTGGTTCTGTCCGAGGGTCATCCTGCTGTCGTGGACGGTCCGCCGCAAGGGCCCGGACGGTCCGCGCTTAGTCTGTTTTTTAAAAAGCTTCTCCTGTTCGGAATAATCTATGGTATTCTGGACAGTCCACTTTAGAATAGTTGTAGATGAACTTATGCACCTGTGGAATGATCAACTAGGCAAACTGGTTAGTTCACAAGGTTTGTTATGGTCGTCAAACACCAAAAACGATTACAGGAAATATTGAGACTATTTCCCTTTCAATCTCCCCTTTTTGGTGATTGATGCCAACACAAACCAAAGCAAATACAAAGTGTAGAAATGTAACTAGTTTGCATTTTAGCATATGTGCATAAGTTATTTTGAAATGAAAGCATTTCTAAGCAGATAAGTTTGATATGATAATTTAGACATTTTGGAGCACATTTGCACCACTTGTTTTGTTTTTGCAAATTCTTTTGGAAATTCTTTTCAAAGTCTTTTTGCAAATAGTCAAAGGTATATGAATAAGATTTCGAGAAGCATTTTCAAGATTTAAAAATTTTTCCCCCTGTTTCAAACGCTTTTCCTTTGACTAAACAAAACTCCTCCTTAATGAAATTCTCCTCTTAGTGTTCAAGAGGGTTTTGGATATTAATTTTGAAAGGGGTCGTACCAATTTGAAATTATATAAAAAATAAGATACCAATTAAAAAACTTCTTTAATACAAATTGAAAGACTACATTTTTAAATTGGTGGTGGTGCGGTCCTTTTGCTTTGGGCTAATACTTTCTCCCCCTTTGGCATGAATCGCCAAAAACGGATACTTGTGAGTGAAATATAAGCCCTTTAACTTTCTCTCCCCTTTGGCAAACAATATATGAGTGAAGGATTATACCAAAGTGGAGAGCGACGCGGAGTGACGGCGAAGGGTAAATAATTTGATGGAGTGGAGTGGAAGCCTTGTCTTCGCCGAAGACTCCATTTCCCTTTTAATCTATGACTTAGCATGAAATGCACTTGAAAACACATTAGTCATAGCACATGAAAGAGATATGATCAAAGGTATATAAAGAAGCTATGTGTGCAAAGTATCAATCAAAATTCCTAGAATCAAGAATGTTTAGAACATGCCTAAGTTTGGTAAAGGTTTTCTCACCTAGTGGTTTGGTAAAGATATCGGCTAATTGTTCTTTGGTGCTAACATAAGCAATCTCGATATCCCCCTTTGTTGGTGATCCCTCAAAAAGTGATACCGAATGGCTATGTGCTTAGTGCGGCTGTGCTCAACGGGATTATCCGCCATGCGGATTGCACTCTCATTATCACATAGGAGAGGAACTTTGGTTAATTTGTAACCATAGTCCCTAAGGGTTTGCCTCATCCAAAGCAATTGCGCGCAACAATGGCCTGTGGCAATATACTCGGCTTCGGCTGTGGAAAGAGCTACTGAGTTTTGTTTCTTTGAAGCCCAAGACACCAGGGATCTTCCCAAGAACTGACAAGTCCCTAATGTGCTCTTTCTATCAATTTTGCACCCTGCCTAATCACCATCTGAATATCCTATCAAATCAAAAGTGGATCCCTTGGGGTACCAAAGACCAAACTTAGTTGTAAGAACTAAATATCTCAAGATTCGTTTCACGGCCCTAAGGTGAACTTCCTTAGGATCAGCTTGGAATCTTGCACACATGCATACGGAAAGCATAATATCCGGTCGAGATGCACATAAATAGAGTAAAGATCCTATCATCGACCGGTATACCTTTTGATCTACGGATTTACCTCCCGTGTCGAGGTCGAGATGTGAGAGCACCTAGAGGGGGGGGTGAATAGGTGATCCTGTAACACTTCAAAATCTTAAGCCACAAAACTTGGTTAATCGTTAGCACAATAATTGCCAAGTGGCTAGATCGGAATCCTCAACAAAACACAATAACCAACAAGGATCAATCACAGAGATGACACGGTGGTTATCCCGTGGTTCGGCCAAGACCAACGCTTGCCTACTCCACGTTGTGGCGTCCCAGCGGACGAGGGTTGCAATCAACCCCTCTCAAGCGGTCCAAAGACCCACTTGAATACCACGATGTTTTGCTTTGCTTATCTTTATCCAACTCGCGAGGAATCTCCACAAATTGGAGTCTCTCGCCCTTACACTTAAAGTTCACAAAGAAGCACGGAGTAAGGGAGGGAAGCAACACACACAAATCCACAGCAAAATGCGCACACACACGGCCAAGAATCAAGCTCTAAAGACTATCTCAAAGTTCTCACTAGAACGGAGCTCGAATCACTGAAAATGACAAACGAATGCGCAAAGACTGAGTGTGGATGATCAAGAATGCTCTAAGGTTGCTTGGTGTTCTCCTCCATGCGCCTAGGGGTCCCTTTTATAGCCCCAAGGTAGCTAGGAGCCGTTGAGAACAAATCTGGAAGGCCATTCTTGCCTTCTGTCGTCGGGCGCACCGGACAGTCCGGTGCACACCGGACAGTGTCCGGTGCCCGATTTCCTTCCTTAAATAGCGAAGCCGACCGTTGGCGACCTTGAAGCCGTTGGCGCACCGGACATGTCCGGTGCACACCGGACAGTCCGGTGCCCCCTTCTAGCCGTTGGCTCGGCCACGTGTCCCGCGCAGATCGTGCGGCCGACCGTTGGCCCGGCCGACCGTTGGCTCACCGGACAGTCCGGTGCACACCGGACAGTCCGGTGAATTTTAGCCGTACGCTGTCGGCGAATTCCCGAGAGCGGCCACTTCACGCCAAGTCGGCCTGGCGCACCGGACACTGTCGGTGCACCACCGGACAGTCCGGTGCTCCAGACCGAACAGCCTTTTGGCTGTACACAGCCAACTTTTCTCTGACTCGATTTCTCCTGTTTCAAGCACTTAGACACAATACATTAGTCCTCAAAACAATGTACTAAGGCTTAGAAACATACCTTTACTCTTGATTTGCACTTTGTCCATCCATGGGTATAGATTCACATTTAAGCACTTGTGTTGGCACTCAATCACCAAAATACTTAGAAATGGCCCAAGGGCACATTTCCCTTTCAAGATGCCCATTGGTTCCCATGGGTGTCTTGATGGGCTTGGCATCCTTCATCCCAAACTTGGTGAGTATGTCTTGAATGTACTTTGTTTGGCTGATGAAGGTGCCCTCTTGGAGTTGCTTGACTTGAATCCTAGAAAGTACTTCAACTCCCCCATCATAGACATCTCGAATTTTTGAATCATGATCTTACTAAACTCTTCACAAGTTGATTTGTTAGTAGACCCAAATATGATATCATCAATATAAATTTGGCATACAAACAAATCATTTGCAATTGTTTTAGTAAAGAGAGTAGGATCGGCTTTACCGACTTTGAAGCCATTAGCGATAAGAAAATCTCTTAGGCATTCATACCATGCTCTTGGGGCTTGCTTGAGCCCATAAAGTGCCTTAGAGAGTTTATAGACATGGTTAGGGTACTCACTATCTTCAAAGCCGGGAGGTTGCTGATAGTCGCCTAGAGGGGGGGTGAATAGGGCGAAACTGAAATTTACAAATATAAACACAACTACAAGCCGGGTTAGCGTTAGAAATATAAACGAGTCCGCGAGAGAGGGGGCAAAACAAATCGCAAGCAAATAAGGAGAGTGACACGCGGATTTGTTTTACCGAGGTTCGGTTCTTGCAAACCTACTCCCCGTTGAGGAGGCCACAAAGGCCGGGTCTCTTTCAACCCTTCCCTCTCTCAAACGGTCCCTCGGACCGAGTGAGCTTTCCTTCTTCTCAATCAACCGGGAACAAAACTTCCCCGCAAGGGCCACCACACAATCGGTGCCTCTTGCCTCGGTTACAATTGAGTGTTGATCACAAGAACAAAAGAGAAAGAAAGAATGCGATCCAAGCGCAAGAGCTCAAATGAACACGGCAAATCACTCTCTCTAGCCACTAAGGTTTTGTGTGGAATTGGAGAGGATTTGATCTCTTTGAATGTGTCTAGAATTGAATGCCTAGCTCTTGTAAGTGGTTGAGAAGTGGAAAACTTGGATGGCTATGAATGTGGGGTGGTTGGGGTATTTATAGCCCCAACCACCAAACTTGACCGTTGGCTGGAGGCTTCTGCTCGATGGCGCACCGGACAGTCCGGTGCACACCGGACAGTCCGGTGCCCCTGCCACGTCATCACTGCCGTTGGATTCTAGCCGTTGGAGCTTCTGACTTGTGGGCCCACCTGGGTGTCCGGTGCACACCGGACATGCACTGTTTGATGTCCGGTGCACCGGTATGGGCAGCCCTGACGTCTGCGCGCGCTGCGCGCGCATTTAATGCTGCGCAGGGAGCCGTTGGCGCCGCAGAGAGCCGTTGCTCCGCTGGCACACCGGACAGTCCGGTGCACACCGGACAGTCCGGTGAATTTTAGCGGAGTGGCTGCCGCGCGAACCCGAGGCTGGCGAGTTCAGGAGGCCGAGCTTCCTTGGAGCACCGGACATGTCCGGTGCACACCGGACAGTCCGGTGAATTATAGCGCGCCGGCTTCCGAGAATTCCCGAGAGTGAAGAGTTGGAGTCTGAGTCCCCTGGTGCACCGGACAGGTACTGTGCACTGTCCGGTGGCACACCGGACAGTCCGGTGCGCCAAACCAGGGGTGCCCTCGGTTGCCTCTTTGCTCCTTTATTGAATCCAACACTTGGTCTTTTTATTGGCTAGATGTGAACCTTTTGCACCTGTATAACTTATACACTAGAGCAAACTAGTCAGTCCAATATTTGTGTTGGGCAATTCAACCACCAAAATTATTTAGGAACTAGGTGTAAGCCTAATTCCCTTTCAATCTCCCCCTTTTTGGTGATTGATGCCAACACAAACCAAAGCAAATATAGAAGTGCATAATTGAACTAGTTTACATAATGTAAGTGCAAAGGTTACTTGGAGTTGAGCCAATATAACTACTTACAAGATATGCAAGGAATGTTTCTTTCTTATATAACATTTTGGACCACGTTTGCACCACATGTTTTGTTTTTGCAAATTCTTTTTGTAAATCCATTTCAAAGATCTTTTGCAAATAGTCAAAGGTACATGAATAAGAGTTTGCAAAGCATTTTCAAGATTTGAAATTGTCTCCCCCTATTTCAAATGCTTTTCCTTTGACTAAACAAAACTCCCCCTAAAAGAGATCCACCTCTTAGTGTTCAAGAGGGTTTTGATATACCATTTTTGAAATATTACTTTCTCCCCCTTTTGAACACAATAGGATACCAAATGATAAAGACTTTTGGAAAGCACTAAGTTTTTGAATTTGGTGGTGGTGGTGCGGTCCTTTTGCTTTGGGCTCATTTCTCCCCCTTTTTGGCATGAATCGCCAAAAACGGAATCATTAGAGCCCTTTAAGTGCTATCTTCCCCTTTGGTCATAAAATAAATGAGTTAAGATTATACCAAAAAGCGAAGCTTTTGAGCTTTTACTCTCTTCCCCAGGGATGAAGTTCTTTTCTTTGATGCTCATTTCTCCCCCAAAGAATAGAGAGTTGCTCGGAGTGATGGCGAAGTATGAGTTACGGAGTGGAAGCCTTTGTCTTCGCCGAAGATCCTAATTCCCTTTCAATATACCTATGACTTGGTTTGAAATAAACTTGAAAACACATTAGTCATAGCATATAAAAGAGATATGATCAAAGGTATTCAAAAGAGCTATGTGTGCAAGCTTAGCAAAAGAAATTTCTAGAATCAAGAATATTGAGCTCATGCCTAAGTCTGGTAAAAGATTGTTCATCAAGTGGCTTGGTAAAGATATCGGCTAATTGATCTTTAGTATTAATGTAAGAAATCTCGATATCCCCCTTTTGTTGGTGATCCCTAAGAAAATGATACCGAATGGCTATGTGCTTAGTGCGGCTATGCTCGACGGGATTGTCGGCCATTTTAATTGCACTCTCATTATCACATAGCAAAGGGACTTTGGTTAATTTGTAACCGTAGTCCCGCAGGGTTTGCCTCATCCAAAGCAACTGCGCGCAACAATGTCCTGCGGCAATGTACTCGGCTTCGGCGGTGGAAAGAGCGACCGAATTTTGCTTCTTTGAAGCCCAAGACACCAAGGATCTTCCCAAGAACTGGCAAGTCCCCGATGTGCTCTTCCTATTGATTTTGCATCCCGCCCAATCGGCATCCGTATAACCAAGTAAATCAAATGTGGATCCCCGAGGGTACCAAAGCCCAAACTTAGGGGTATAAGCCAAATATCTCAAGATTCGTTTTACGGCCGTAAGGTGGGATTCCTTAGGGTCGGATTGGAATCTTGCACACATGCAAACGGAAAGCATAATGTCCGGTCGAGATGCACATAAATAAAGCAATGAACCAATCATCGACCGGTATACCTTTTGATCCACGGACTTACCTCCCGTGTCGAGGTCGAGATGCCCATTTGTTCCCATGGGTGTCTTGATGGGTTTGGCATCCTTCATCCCAAACTTAGCAAGAATGTCTTGAGTGTACTTCGTTTGGCTAATGAAGGTGCCCTCTTGGAGTTGCTTGACTTGGAATCCTAGAAAATATTTCAACTCCCCCATCATCGACATCTCGAATTTCTGTGTCATGATCCTACTAAACTCTTCACATGTAGACTCGTTAGTAGACCCAAATATAATATCATCAACATAAATTTGGCATACAAACAAGTCATTTTCAAGAGTTTTAGTAAAGAGTGTAGGATCGGCCTTGCCAACTTTGAAGCCATTAGCAATAAGGAAATCTCTTAGGCATTCATACCATGCTCTTGGGGCTTGCTTGAGCCCATAAAGCGCCTTAGAGAGCCTATAGACATGGTTAGGGTACTCACTGTCTTCAAAGCCTGGAGGTTGCTCAACATAGACCTCTTCCTTGATCGGTCCGTTGAGGAAGGCACTTTTCACGTCCATTTGATAAAGCTTAAAGCCATGGTAAGTAGCATAGGCCAATAATATGCGAATTGACTCAAGCCTAGCTACGGGTGCATAGGTTTCACCGAAATCCAAACCTTCGACTTGTGAATACCCTTTGGCTACGAGTCGAGCTTTGTTCCTTGTCACCACACCATGCTCATCTTGCTTGTTGCGGAAGACCCATTTGGTTCCTACAACATTTTGGTTAGGACGTGGAACTAAATGCCAGACCTCATTCCTCGTGAAATTGTTGAGCTCCTCTTGCATCGCCACCACCCAATCTGAATCTTGGAGAGCTTCCTCTACCCTGTGTGGCTCAATAGAGGAAACAAAAGAGTAATGTTCACAAAAATGAGCAACCCGAGATCGTGTAGTTACCCCCTTATGAATGTCGCCGAGGATGGTGTCGACGGGGTGATCTCGTTGTATTGCTTGGTGGACTCTTGGGTGTGGCGGTCTTGGTTCTTCCTCATCCTTCTTTTCTTGATCATTTGTATCTCCCCCTTGATCATTGCTATCATCTTGAGGTGGCTCGTCTTCTTGATTTTGCTCTTCATCATTTTGAGCCTCATCCTCATTTTGAGTTGGTGGAGATGCTTGCATGGGGAAGGATGGTTGATCTTGTGTACTTGGAGGCTCTTCGGATTCCTTAGGACACACATCCCCAATGGACATGTTCCTAAGCGCTATGCATGGAGCCTGTTCTTCACCTATCTCATCAAGATCAATTTGCTCTACTTGAGAGCCGTTAGTTTCATCAAACACAACGTCACAAGAGACTTCAACTAGTCCAGTGGACTTGTTAAAGACCCTATATGCCCTTGTGTTTGAGTCATAACCAAGTAAAAAGCCTTCTACAGTTTTAGGAGCAAATTTAGATTTTCTACCTCTTTTAATAAGAATGAAGCATTTGCTACCAAAAACTCTAAAATATGAAATGTTGGGCTTTTTACCGGTTAGGAGTTCATATGATGTCTTCTTGAGGATTCGGTGAAGATATAACCGGTTGATGGCGTAGCAGGCGGTGTTGACCGCTTCGGCCCAAAACCGGTCCGGTGTCTTGTACTCATCAAGCATGGTTCGTGCCATGTCCAATAGAGTTCGATTCTTCCTCTCCACTACACCATTTTGTTGTGGAGTGTAGGGAGAAGAGAACTCATGCTTGATGCCCTCCTCCTCAAGGAAGCCTTCGATTTGTGAGTTCTTGAACTCCGTCCCATTGTCGCTTCTTATTTTCTTGATCCTTAAGCTGAACTCATTTTGAGCCCGTCTCAAGAATCCCTTTAAAGTCTCTTGGGTTTGAGATTTTTCCTGTAAAAAGAATACCCAAGTGAAGCGAGAATAATCATCCACTATTACAAGACAATACTTACTCCCGCCGATGCTTATGTAAGCAATCGGGCCGAATAGATCCATGTGGAGTAGTTCAAGCGGCCTGTCGGTCGTCATGATGTTCTTGTGTGGATGATGGACTCCAACTTGCTTCCCCGCCTGGCATGCGCTACAAATCCTGTCTTTCTCAAAATGAACATTTGTTAATCCTAAAATGTGCTCTCCCTTTAGAAGCTTATGAAGATTCTTCATCCCAACATGGGCTAGTCGGCGGTGCCAGAGCCAACCCATGTTAGTCTTAGCAATTAAGCAAGTGTCGAGTTCAGCTCTATCAAAATCTACCAAGTATAGCTGACCCTCTAACACTCCCTTAAAAGCTATTGAATCATCACTTCTTCTAAAGACAGTGACACCTATATCAGTAAAAAGACAGTTGTAGCCCATTTGACATAATTGGGAAACAGAAAGCAAGTTGTAGTCTAAGGAATCAACAAGAAAAACATTTGAAATAGAATGGTCAGGAGATATAGCAATTTTACCAAGTCCTTTGACCAAACCTTGATTTCCATCCCCGAATGTGATAGCTCGTTGGGGATCTTGGTTTTTCTCATATGAGGAGAACATCCTTTTCTCCCCGGTCATGTGGTTTGTGCACCCGCTGTCGAGTATCCAACTTGAGCCCCCGGATGCATAAACCTACAAAACAATTTTAGTTCTTGATTTTAGGTACCCAAACGGTTTTGGGTCCTTTGGCATTAGACACAAGAACTTTGGGTACCCAAACACAAGTCTTGGAGCCCTTGTGTTTGCCCCCAACAAACTTGGCAACGACCTTGCCGGATTTGTTAGTCAAAACATATGATGCATCAAAAGTCTTAAATGAAATGCTATGTTCATTTGATGCATTAGAAACTTTCTTCTTAGGCAACTTGGCACGGGTTGGTTGCCTAGAACTAGATGTCTCACCCTTATACATGAAAGCATGATTGGGGCCAGAGTGAGACTTCCTAGAATGAATCTTTCTAATTTTGCTCTCAGGATAGCCGGCAGGGTACAAAATGTAACCCTCGTTATCCTGAGGCATGGGAGCTTTGCCCTTAACAAAGTTAGATAAGTTCTTTGGAGGAGCATTAAGTTTGACATTGTCTCCCCTTTGGAAGCCAATGCCATCCTTGATGCCAGGGCGTCTCCCATTATAGAGCATACTTCTAGCAAATTTAAATTTTTCATTTTCCAAGTTGTGCTCGGCAATTTTTGCATCTAATATTGCTATATGATCATTTTGTTTTTTAATTAAAGCCATGTGATCATGAATAGCATTAATATCAACATCTCTACATCTAGTACAAATGGAAACATGCTCAATGGTAGATGTAGAGGGTTTGCAAGATTTTAATTCTACAACCTTAGCATGCAACATTTCATTCTTAGTTCTAAGGTCAGAAATTGTAACATTGCAAACATCTAGTTCTTTAGCCTTAGTAATCAACTTTTCATTTTCTACTCTAAGGCTAGCAAGAGAAATGTTCAATTCTTTAATCCTAGCAAGCAAATCATCATTATTATCTCTAGGAGTGGAAATTGAAACATCACAAACATGAGAATCAACCTTAGCATTTAAAATAGCATTTTCATTCCTAAGGTTGTCAATTATTTCACGGCAAGTGCTTAGCTCACTAGATAATTTTTCACATTTTTCTACTTCTAGAGCATAAGCCCTTTTAACCTTAACATGTTTTTTGTTTTCTTTAATTAGACAATCTTCTTGGGAATCCAAAAGGTCGTCCTTTTCATGAATAGCACTAACCAATTCATTCAATTTTTCTTTTTGAGCTATGTTAAGGTTGGCAAAAAGGGAACGCAAATTATCTTCCTCATCACTAGCATTGTCATCACTAGAGGATTCATATTTGGTGGAGGAGTTGGATTTAACCTTCTTCTTTTTGCCGTCCTTTGCCATGAGGCACTTGTGGCCGACGTTGGGGAAGAGGAGTCCCTTGGTGACGGCGATGTTGGCGGCGTCCTCGTCGTCGGAGGAGTCGCTTGAGCTTTCGTCGGAATCCCATTCCCGACAAACATGGGCATCGCCGCCCTTCTTCTTGTAGTACCTTTTCTTCTCCTTTCTTCTCCCCTTCTTGTCGTTGCCTCGGTCACTGTCACTAGATATAGGACATTTAGCAATAAAATGACCGGGCTTACCACACTTGTAGCAAACCTTCTTGGAGCGGGACTTGTAGTCCTTCCCCCTCCTTTGCTTGAGGATTTGGCGGAAGCTCTTGATGACGAGCGCCATTTCCTCATTGTCAAGCTTGGAGGCGTCTATTGGTTGTCTACTTGGTGTAGACTCCTCCTTCTTCTCCTCCGTTGCCTTGAATGCAACGGGTTGGGCTTCGGATGGGTCGCCAAGCTCGTTGATTTTCCTCGAGCCTTCTATCATGCACTCAAAACTTACAAAATGCCCGATAACTTCCTCGGGGGTCATTTTAGTGTATCTAGGATTACCACGAATCAATTGAACTTGAGTGGGATTTAGAAAAATGAGAGATCTTAAAATAACATTTACCACTTCGTGGTCATCCCACTTCTTGCTCCCGAGGTTGCGCACTTGGTTCACCAAAGTCTTGAGCCGGTTGTACATGTGTTGTGGCTCCTCCCCTTTTTGAAGCCGGAACCGACCGAGCTCCCCCTCGATCGTTTCCCGCTTGGTGATCTTGGTGAGCTCATCTCCCTCGTGCGCGGTTTTGAGAACATCCCAAATCTCCTTGGCGTTCTTCAACCCTTGTACTTTGTTATACTCCTCTTTACTTAGAGAGGCGAGGAGTATTGTTGTTGCTTGAGAGTTGAAGTGCTCGATTTGGGCCACCTCATCCTCATCATAGTCCTCATCCCCTACGGATGGTACCTGCGCGCCAAACTCAACAACATCCCATATGCTTTTGTGGAGCGAGGTTAGATGAAATCGCATTAAATCGCTCCACCTAGCGTAATCTTCACCATCAAAAGTTGGTGGTTTGCCTAATGGGACGGAAAGTAAAGGTGTATGTTTGGAAATGCGAGGGTAGCGTAGGGGGATCTTACTATACTTCTTGCGCTCTTGGCGCTTAGAAGTGACGGAGGGCGCATCGGAGTCGGAGGTCGATGTTGATGAAGTGTCGGTCTCGTAGTAGACCACCTTCCTCATCCTCTTGTGCTTGTCACCTTTCCGATGCGGCTTGTGGGAAGAAGATTTTTCCTTCTTCTCTTTGTGGTGAGAAGAAGATTTCTTCTCCTTCCCTTTGTTGGAGGAGCTCTTCTTCTTCTCCCTCCTTTTGGTGCGGGACTCTTCCGATGAAGTGCTCCCGTAGCTTGTAGTGGGCTTTTCGCCGGTCTCCATCTCCTTCTTGGCGTGATCTCCCGACATCACTTCGAGCGGTTAGGCTCTAATGAAGCACCGGCCTCTGATACCAATTGATAGTCGCCTAGAGGGGGGGTGAATAGGGCGAAACTGAAATTTACAAATATAAACACAACTACAAGCCGGGTTAGCGTTAGAAATATAAACGAGTCCGCGAGAGAGGGGGCAAAACAAATCGCAAGCAAATAAGGAGAGTGACACGCGGATTTGTTTTACCGAGGTTCGGTTCTTGCAAACCTACTCCCCGTTGAGGAGGCCACAAAGGCCGGGTCTCTTTCAACCCTTCCCTCTCTCAAACGGTCCCTCGGACCGAGTGAGCTTTCCTTCTTCTCAATCAACCGGGAACAAAACTTCCCCGCAAGGGCCACCACACAATCGGTGCCTCTTGCCTCGGTTACAATTGAGTGTTGATCACAAGAACAAAAGAGAAAGAAAGAATGCGATCCAAGCGCAAGAGCTCAAATGAACACGGCAAATCACTCTCTCTAGTCACTAAGGTTTTGTGTGGAATTGGAGAGGATTTGATCTCTTTGAATGTGTCTAGAATTGAATGCCTAGCTCTTGTAAGTGGTTGAGAAGTGGAAAACTTGGATGGCTATGAATGTGGGGTGGTTGGGGTATTTATAGCCCCAACCACCAAACTTGACCGTTGGCTGGAGGCTTCTGCTCGATGGCGCACCGGACAGTCCGGTGCACACCGGACAGTCCGGTGCCCCTGCCACGTCATCACTGCCGTTGGATTCTAGCCGTTGGAGCTTCTGACTTGTGGGCCCACCTGGGTGTCCGGTGCACACCGGACATGCACTGTTTGATGTCCGGTGCACCGGTATGGGCAGCCCTGACGTCTGCGCGCGCTGCGCGCGCATTTAATGCTGCGCAGGGAGCCGTTGGCGCCGCAGAGAGCCGTTGCTCCGCTGGCACACCGGACAGTCCGGTGCACACCGGACAGTCCGGTGAATTTTAGCGGAGTGGCTGCCGCGCGAACCCGAGGCTGGCGAGTTCAGGAGGCCGAGCTTCCTTGGAGCACCGGACATGTCCGGTGCACACCGGACAGTCCGGTGAATTATAGCGCGCCGGCTTCCGAGAATTCCCGAGAGTGAAGAGTTGGAGTCTGAGTCCCCTGGTGCACCGGACAGGTACTGTGCACTGTCCGGTGGCACACCGGACAGTCCGGTGCGCCAAACCAGGGGTGCCCTCGGTTGCCTCTTTGCTCCTTTATTGAATCCAACACTTGGTCTTTTTATTGGCTAGATGTGAACCTTTTGCACCTGTATAACTTATACACTAGAGCAAACTAGTCAGTCCAATATTTGTGTTGGGCAATTCAACCACCAAAATTATTTAGGAACTAGGTGTAAGCCTAATTCCCTTTCAGTTGCTCAACATAGACCTCCTCCTTGATTGGTCCATTGAGGAAGGCACTTTTCACGTCCATTTGGTAAAGCTTAAAGCCATGGTAAGTAGCATAGGCAAGTAATATACGAATTGACTCAAGCCTAGCTACGGGTGAATAGGTTTCACCGAAATCCAAACCTTTGACTTATGAATATCCCTTGGCCACAAATCGGGCTTTGTTCCTTGTCACCACACCATGCTCATCTTGTTTGTTGCGGAAGACCCACTTGGTTCCTACAACATTTTGATTAGGACGTGGAGCAAGATGCCATACCTCATTCCTCGTGAAGTTGTTGAGTTCCTCTTGCATCGCCAACACCCAATCCGAATCCCTTAATGAGTCTTCCACCATGTATGGCTCAATAAAAGACACAAAGGAGTAATGTTCACAAAAATGAGCGACACGAGATCGAGTGGTTACCCCCTTACGAATATCGCCGAGAATGGAGTTCACGGGGTGATCTCGTTGTATCGCTTGGTGGACTCTTGGGTGTGGTCTTGGACCCTCATCATCTTCCTTGTCTTGATCATTGACATCTCCCCCTTGATTATTGTCCTCCTCTTGACGTGGCTCTTCTAGATCTTCATTTTCATCATCTTGAGCTTGATCCTCATCTTGAGTTGGTGGAGATGCTTGGTTTGAAGATGATGGTTGATCTTGTGCTTGTGGAGGCTCTTCGGATTCCTTAGGAAACACATCCCCAATGGACATGTTCCTTAGCGCGACGCATGGAGCCTCTTCATCATCTAGCTCATCAAGATCAACTTGCTCTACTTGAGAGCCGTTAGTCTCATCAAACACAATGTCACAAGAAACTCAACTAGTCCAATGGACTTGTTAAAGACTCTATATGCCCTTGTGTTTAAATAATATCCTAGTAAAAAGCCTTCTACAGCCTTAGGAGCAAATTTAGATTTTCTACCTCTTTTAACAAGAATAAAGCATTTGCTACCAAAGACTCTAAAATATGAAACATTGGGCTTTTTACTGGTTAGGAGTTCATATGATGTCTTCTTGAGGATTCGGTGAAGGTAGAGACGGTTGATGGCGTAGCAAGCGGTGTTGATTGCTTCCGTCCAAAACCGGTCCGAAGTCTTGTACTCATCAAGCATGGTCCTCGCCATGTCAAGTAGAGTCATATTCTTCCTCTCCACTACACCATTTTTTGTGGCGTGTAGGGAGAAGAGAACTCATGCTTGATGCCCTCATCATCAAGAAAGCCTTCTATTTGTGAGTTCTTGAACTCCGTCCCGTTGTCGCTTCTAATCTTTTTGATTCTCAATCCGAACTCATTTTGAGCCCGTCTCAAGAATCCCTTCAATGTCTCTTGGGTTTGTGATTTTTCTTGCAAAAAGAACACCCAAGTGAAGTGAGAATAATCATCCACAATAACTAGACAGTACTTACTCCTGTCGATGCTTATGTAAGCTATCGGGCCGAATAGGTCCATGTGGAGTAGCTCAAGTGGCCTGTCAGTCGTCATGATGTTGTTGTGTGGATGATGAACACCAACTTGCTTCCCTACTTGACATGCGCTAAAAATCATGTCTTTCTCAAAATGAACATTTGTTAGTCCCAAAATGTGCTCTCCCTTTATAAGCTTATGAAGATTCTTCATCCCAACGTGGGCTAGTCGGCGATGCCAGAGCCAACCCATGTTAGTCTTAGCAATTAAGCAAGTGTCGAGTTCAGCTCTATTAAAATCAACTAAGTATAGCTGACCCTCTAACACTCCCTTAAATGCTACTGAATCATCACTTCTTCTAAAGACAGTAACACCTAAATCCGTAAAAAGACAATTGTAGCCCATTTTGCATAATTGAGAAACATAAAGCAAATTGTAATCTAAAGAATCTACAAGAAAAACATTGAAAATAGAATGGTCAGGAGATATAGCAATTTTACCAAGTCCTTTGACCAAACCTTGATTTCCATCCCCGAATATGATAGCTCTTTGGGGATCATGTTTTTTCTCGTAGGAGGAGAACATCATTTTCTCCCCAGTCATGTGGTTTGTGCACCTGCTATCAATTATCCAACTTGAGCCCCCGGATGCATAAACCTACAAAACAAGTTTAGGCCTTGTTCTTAGGTACCCAAACGGTCTTGGGTCCTTTGACATTAGAAACAAGCACCTTGGGTACCCAAACACAAGTTTTTGAGACCTTGTGTTTGGCCACCAACATATTTGGCAACTACCTTGCCTGATTTGTTAGTTAAAACATAAGAAGCATCAAAAGTTTTAAATGAAATGTTATGATCATTTGATGCAATAGGAGATTTCTTTTTAGGCATTTTAACATGGGTAGAATGCCTAGAGCTAGAAGCCTCATTCTTATAAATAAAAGCATGGTGAGAAACAGAATGAGTCTTCTTTGCATGAATTCTCCTAATCTTATCCTCAGGATAACCAGCAGGATATAAAATATAGCCCTCGTTATCCTGAGGCATGGGAGCCTTGCCCTTAACAAAATTAGACAATCTTTTAGGGGCATTGAGCTTGACATTGTCTCCCTGTTAGAAGCCAATGTCATCCTTAATGCCAGGGCGTCTCCCACTATAGAGTATGCTTCTAGCAAATTTAAAATTTTCATTTTCTAAGTCATGCTCATTAATCTTAGCACTAGGTTGAGCTATGTGATCATTTTGTTGTTTAATTAAAGCTAGGTGATCATGAATAGCATCAACATTAATATCTCTACATTTAGTGCAAATAGTAACATGCTCAATGGTAGATGTAGATGGTTTGCAAACATTTAATTCATCAACCTTAGCATGTAACATGACATTTTCATTTCCAAGATTGGAAATAATATCATTGCAAACATTTAAATCTTTAGCCTTAGCAATTAATTTTTCATTCTCAATTTTAAGGCTAGAGAATGATGCATTCAAATTGTCAATCTTAGTAATCAAACTAGCATTATCATTTCTAAGACTAAAAATTGAATCATCACAAACATCTAACTTCTCAACCTTAGCAATTAATTTTGCATTTTCATTTCTAAGGTTTGAGATAATATCATGTCAAGTGCTTAGCTCATTAGTCAATTTTTCACACTTCTCTACTTCCTGAGCATAAGCATTTTTAACCTTAACATGCTTCTTATTTTCCTTAATAAGAAAGTCCTCTTGGGTATCCAAGAGTTCATCCTTCTCATGAATAGCTCCTATCAATTCATTTAATTTTTCTTTTTGTTGCATGTTTAGGTTGGCAAAAAGGGCAAGCAAGTTATCCTCATCATCGCTAGAGTTATCCTCATCACTAGATGTTGCATATTTAGTGGAGGCTCTAGATTTTACCTTCTTTTTGTCGTCCTTTGCCATGAGGCACTTGTGACCGACGTTGGGGAAGAGGAGACCCTTGTTGACGGCGATGTTTGCGGCGTCCTCATCGGAGGAGTCAGTGGAGCTCTCATCGGAGTCCCACTCCCGGCAAATATGGGCATCGCCGCCCTTCTTCTTGTAATTCTTCTTCTTCTCCTTCCTTCTTCCCTTCTTGTCGTCACCCCTGTCACTATCACTTGATAATGGACATTTAGCAATGAAATGACCAGGCTTACCACACTTGTAGCAAACCTTCTTGGAACGGGGTTTGTAGTCTCTCCCCTTCCGTTGCTTGAGGATTTGGCGAAAGCTCTTGATGATGAGCGCCATCTCCTCGTTGTCGAGCTTGGAGGCGTCGATGGGGAGCCTACTTGATGTAGACTCTTCTTTCTTCTCTTCCGTTGCTTTGAAGGCGACGGGTTGCACCTCGGGTGTGGAGGTGGCGCCTCGCTCGATGATTTGTTTGGAGCCTTTGATCTTCAACTCAAAGCTCACAAACTTTCCTATCACTTTCTCAGGAGACATTAGCTTATATCTAGGATCACCACGAATTAATTGAACTTGTGTAGGATTAAGAAAAACAAGTGATCTTAGAATAACCTTGACCATTTCATGGTCATCCCATTTGGTGCTCCTGAGGTTGCGCACTTGGTTCACCAAGGTCCTGAGCCGGTTGTACATGGCTTGTGGCTCCTCCCTTTGGTGAAGCATGAATCGACCGAGCTCCCCCTCGATCGTTTCTAGTTTGGTGATCCTTGTCACCTTATCTCCTTCATGCGTGGTCTTGAGCACATCCCAAATACCTTTGGCGGTCTCTAACCCATGCACTTTGTTATACTCCTCTCGACTTAAAGAAGTGAGGAGTATAGTTGTTGCTCGGGAGTTAAAGTGTTGTATTTGGTCGGCCTCATCCGAGTCATAGTCCTTATCCCCCACCTGTGGTACCTGGCTCCATACTCAACAACATCCCATATGCTTTTGTGGAGTGAGGTTAGATGACCTTTCATTCTAGCACTCCACATAGAATAATCTTCACCCTCAAAAACCGGTGGTTTGCCTAATGGAACGGAAAGTAAAGGAGTGTGTTTAGGAATACAAGGATAGCGTAGGGGGATCTTACTAAACTTCTTGCGCTCATGACGCTTAGAAGTGATGGACGATGCGTCGGGGCCAGATGTAGAAGGTGATGAAGAATCGGTCTCGTAGTAGACCACCTTCTTCATTTTCTTTTTCTTCTCGCCGCTCCGATGTGACTTGTTGTGTGAAGGGGATCCCTTCATCTTGTTGTCGGACTCACCCGATGGAGCCTTCCCGTGGCTTGTAGCGGGCTTCTCGCCGGTCACCATTTCTTTCTTGGCGTGATCTCCCGACATCACTTCGAGCGGTTAGGCTCTAATGAAGTACCGGGCTCCGATACCAATTGAAAGTCGCCTAAAAGGGGGTGAATAGGCAAATCTGAATTTTATAAACTTTAAGCACAACTACAAGCCGGAGTTAGCATTAGAAATATAATCGAGTCCGAAAGAGAGGGCGAAAACAAGTCAGAAGCAAATAAGAGCGGATGACACGATGATTTGTTTTACCGAGGTTCAGTTCTTGCAAACCTACTCCCCGTTGAGGTGGTCACAAAAACCAGGTCTCTTTCAACCCTTTCCCTCTCTCAAACGGTCACTTAGACCGAGTGAGCTTTCTCCTTAATCAAATAGGTCACTTAGACCCCACAAGGACCACCACACAATTGGTGTCTCTTGCTTTGATTACAAGTCACTTAGAGAATAAGAATGGGAATAGAAGAAAGCACGATTGCAAAAGCCAAGCGACAAGAGCGACAAATAACACACGAATCACTCTCTCTCTCTCTCAAGTCACTAATCACTAATGATCACTTGTCTCAAATGTGGAACTTAGAGAGATTGGAGGCTTTGATTGTGTCTTGGAATGGATTGCTTGCTCTTGTATTGAATGTAGAAGATTGGAGTGCTTGGATGAATTGAATGGAGGTCGTTGGGGTTGTATTTATAGCCACCAACCACTTCCTAGTCGTTGCTCCAATTCTGCCAACCGCGGACGGTCCGCGCCCCTGGTCCGGACGGTCCGCCCCTGCACATCAACGGCTGAAATCCCAACGGTCAGCAGTAACGGCTATATCAACGGCTATAATGCATTAAATGTGTCGTCAGATGTCAGATAAAGGCAGTCGCAGACGGTCCGGTCGTGCACCCCGAACGGTCCGCGAGGACGCTATAATTCATTTTACCGAACCCGTCACCTTCGGGTTTTTCGGTTCCTCACCTACCGGACGGTCTGCGCCTGAGACCGGACGGTCCACGCGTGGTCTCGGACGGTGCTTGCTTTCCCCCCGGACGATCCGTAGTGTAGACTTGGGTTTTTGCATTGGTTCTGTCCGAGGGTCATCCTGCTGTCGTGGACGGTCCGCCGCAAGGGCCCGGACGGTCCGCGCTTAGTCTGTTTTTTTAAAGCTTCTCCTGTCCGGAATAATCTACGGTATTCTGGACAGTCGACTTTAGAATAGTTGTAGATGAACTTATGCACCTGTGGAATGATCAACTAGGCAAACTGGTTAGTTCACAAGGTTTGTTAGGGTCGTCAAACACCAAAAACGATTATAGGAAATATTGAGACTATTTCCCTTTCAATCTCCCCTTTTTGATGAGTGATGCCAACACAAACCAAAGCAAATACAAAGTGTAGAAATGTAACTAGTTTGCATTTTAACATATGTGCATAAGTTATTTTGAAATGAAAGCATTTCTAAGCAGATAAGTTTGATATGATAATTTAAACATTTTGGAGCACATTTGCACCACTTGTTTTGTTTTTGGAAATTCTTTTGAAAGTCTTTTTGCAAATAGTCAAAGGTATATGAATAAGATTTCGAGAAGCATTTTCAAGATTTGAAATTTTCCCCCTGTTTCAAACGCTTTTCCTTTGACTAAACAAAACTCCCCCTTAATGAAATTCTCCTCTTAGTGTTCAAGAGGGTTTTGGATATTAATTTTGAAAGGGGTCATACCAATTTGAAATTATATAAAAAATAAGATACCAATTAAAAAACTTCTTTAATACAAATTAAATGCGTCGTCAGATGTCAGATAAAGGCAGTCGCGGACGGTCCGGTCGTGCACCCCGGACGATCCGCGAGGACGCTATAATTTATTTTACCGAACCCGTCACCTTCGGGTTTTTCGATTCCTCATGTACCGAACGGTCCGCGCCTGAGGCCGGACGGTCCGCGCGTGGTCTCGGACGGTGGTTTCTTTCCCCCAGACGGTCTGTAGTGTAGACTTGTGTTTTTCCATTGGTTCTGTCCGAGGGTCATCCTGCTGTCGCGGACGGTCCGTCGCAAGGGCTCGGACGGTCCGCGCTTAGGTGTTGTTTGGTTCAAAAATGTAATGCAAATGGTAATGGTAATGGTTTACGCTCGATTACTGGCGGTAACAAATTTGAATAGGATGGTATAAAATTTTAGTGTGATATCTGATTACAGTTGGATTAAAACAAACATCATTTAACGTTATCTGTTACCAATTATGTTACAAATATGTGAACCAAACGACACCTTAGTCTGTTTTTTAAAAAAGCTTCTCCTGTCCGGAATAATCTATGGTAATATAAACAGTCGACCTTAGAATAGTTGTAGATAAACTTATGCACCTGTGAAATGATCAACTAGGCAAACTGGTTAGTTCACAAGGTTTGTGATGATCGTCAAACACCAAAAACGATTATAGGAAATGTTGAGACTATTTCCCTTTCAGCTATTTTAGCACTTGTCAGATTTTTTATTTTTTAAAACATCAGTCACTCAAATATGAACGCCACACCTCTCTTCACAAACATTAATATGATATACAGTATGCTATCCAAAGTTTTGTCTAAAAAATATAACTACCTGACCTCATATTCATAGTTTCCCTTTATATAAAATTGTAGTTCCTGTCAGATCGCGACATTTATATGAAATTGTAGACTTATCTAAATTTTTTGATGGTTCAAACTATATCCTATATACCAGTTTAATTTGTTCAACGTGTTGCAGTTCTTGTCAGATCACGAATATTAACCTGTTCAAGGTGATCCAAACCCCTTAGCCCTATCCTTTGTCTTATTAGTCCATACTTCTATACACTATATTGTTTCAGTTCGGTGTCTCTATCCTAAACTTCTGTATCTGTGGTAAAGTACCCTCATCTAATGACATTCTTAGTCACAGTAAATTATTGAATTAAGAAGAAAATATGTTGCGACACAGTTGTCTATCTTCACACTTTTATGAATTGATTTAAGGGTGTCACTGTTTTTTCCCCAATTCATCTATTAGTCTGCTACACAAATTCGTGATCTCCCTTTATTTTAATTGTGAGTCAACTATGTCTATCTTCACACTTTTGTTAATTGATTTAAGGGTATCACTATTTTCCCAATTCATCTATCAGGCTGCTACACAAATTCTTGACCTCTCTTTATTTTAATTGTGGATTGATTTAAGGGTAAGTTGCATTCCTCGTCCTTTTTTAACATAATTCTCTATGTCACCTTGTTGATTTTTCCTGCTACTGTCCTCACATTTTACTCGACCTTTCACTTCCCAGTATGAAGCAAAGCTCTTGCCTGGCTTGATCTATCGAATGAAGCAGCCAAAAATTGTGCTGCTGATTTTTGTTTCCAGCAAGATTGTTTTGACAAGAGCTAAGGTTAGCAGCCATTTCTTGAGTTCATTATCAATAGAGTACATCTCAGTTTTTTTCTGATCCTGTTAGAGTATATCCAACATTTTCTCTTTCCAGGTGAGAGATGACACGTTGCTTTTGAAATTATCTATCCAGTCCTCGTAAAGTCATAAAAGTCCGACAATGCTAAGTACATGGTAATTGTTAATAGACAAGAATAATTAGGGTATGTTGTTCAAGTATGTGCCCAGTTGTTGTTGTTGTCCCCCATTTATCGTTTTGTTTCCTAATTTCGACGATACCATTACCTGGGACGCTCACGAGACTTATATAATATACTATCATTCTATGGAATCAATATATTGAATATATTCGTTACATATTTATCATTGTTTATTTTTTATCAATGACAAAGCAGATGTACAATCTTATATATCTTTTAAGATATGTAAACGTCCACAATGCTAATAAAAGTATAGAATAACATATAATATTTTTACATATCAATGTATTTTATCACTATTTGAATTGCGCACAAATTTTATGTCATTAGTGTTAATTTGTGAGATATGGAGTTGATGATATATGTTGTTCGTTTTCATATAATCATTGTGCACTAATATTTATCGAATAATTTATATGTCGTCGCAACGCACGAGCATATACCTAGTGGGATATTAATACCCCATTTGCCATCTTTAGTCGGTATCAGCCCAAGCGAGGCCAACATTTGGCCTGTTGTGAACATTCAGGTAGACGCCATGGGTAGAAGAAGAATAGTAAACTTGATCGTTATCATGAAGGTGAAACATTTGTTTTGACCGAGAGGAACATTAGTTGACCTTTGACCAAGTTAACATCCCCTTGCTCAATCAACACACGCTACCGTAGCTATAGCAAGCAGGAAAATGCATGGAAAATAAAGTAACAGCGCCACGCCCGCTAGTCAAAGAACTTGACCCCGTCCTTGAAATCCTCGCACACCCTGACGTGGCGTGCCAGGTCATCCTTGTCCGCGGGCCTGCTCAGGCACTCCACGCCCCGGGGCGGCGTGAGGTTGCACGGCTCGATGGACGCAGCCCGCCGGCACGGCGTCTCGGGGACAACGTGGTCAAACGCGGTGAGCAGGATCGCCGGCCGAATGCCCGCGAGGCCGCTGCTCACGTACCCGAACGTGGACAGCCCGGACGTCACCAGCTCCTCGCAGAAGCTGAGCAGGTAGATCTCCGCCAGCGCCCTCTGGTTGTGCGCCAGGCTCTCCGTCGCCTGCCGCTCCTCGTGCGTCCGCTGGAACACGCCCACCCTCCTCGTCGCGCCGCCGCCCTTCGCCGCGGAGTACCTCGACGTCAGCCGCCTGTAGTAGTCAGCGTACAGCGACGCGACGAAGATGGCCGTGGTGGGGTTTTTGGAGCCGCCGCTCGACGCTGTAGGGCTAGGCGCAGCCTCGCCAACGTCGTCAGTTTCCGGGAGTACGTGCTCCTGCCGGGAGCAGTTGAGGATCTGGCCGTACATGTCGTCAGCCGGGATGGAGGCGTGGTCGAACATCCTGATCTGCACGCCGATCCTTCTCGCCGCCGGAGCCAGGTAGGCGCGGTAGTACCTGGTGACCATGCTCCACACGGGGTTGGCTGGGTGGAGCAGATACCGGGACAGGAGGTGGTGCACGCTCTCCTTCTCCGGGAACAGCCGCCGGAGCTCGTCCTGGAACTCGGCCACTGCGTACAGCGACGGCGCGAAGTAGAGGTCGCTGTACAGCAGCAGCCAGTCGACCCTGCGGAGCGCGAGCTGGTGCTCGCCGCAGAAGAAAAGACCGTCCCTGAGCAGCCACCCTAGGCTCAGGTACACGTACGACGGTGCCACGCCCGCCGTCGCGTTCGCGGCCACCATGCCGTCAACGAGCTTCGTGTACGACCGCTCCATGTCCTGCCCGACCCCGAACAGGTTGGCGACGGGGAAGTCCTCCGCCGGGAGCCGCCACGTCGCGCCCGGGAACGGCTCGCAGAAGAGGTCGGAGGAGTCCGGGGGCAGCGCGGCGAGGAGGACGCGGCCCGTCAGCAGCGCGTAGAGGAAGCCGCTCACCATGGACAGCATGCGGTTGCCGAGGCCGTCGAAGGGGAGCCACACGACGTAGCTGCACTCCGTGCCTCCCTCGGCGCTGTGGCCAGACCGGAGCTGCTCGACGGCCTTGGCGTAGAGCGGCGTGCCGGGGGCGCACCGCCTGTGCCGAGCCTCGTACCCGCGCAGCTTCTGCAAGAGGTGCGGCGACGGCGCGAAGGGGAAGTGCTTGTAGTACCGCGACGACTGGTACCGGCTCCGGCACGACCGCCGGTCCATGCCTGGCGCGAGCAGCCCGCCGAGGAACTCGTCGTGGGCTCGTGGCCATGAGGAGCGTCGCCCTCCATAAACCCGCCTGGAGGACAGACTCTAATATATTTACACTGCTCTAAGCGTCGGAACACGCGAATGACATGCATGGAAATAATAATAGGTGACCGTACGTGCCTGCTGCTCCGTCGTCGTCGTTCGTGGCGGTGAGCTGGGCAATAGCGACCTGTAACCAGGCCACTGACGCGTTCTCTCGGCTGAAGACGAAGAACGCGAGGAGGGGCAGCGTCACCAGGCTACCCACGAGCAAAACCCGGCGGCACATCTTCTTCTCTGTCCCCGGCGGACACCGGTCTGCCGCCGCCGCCGATGGATAGTCGTCGTCGTCCAGCTTTGTCACGCCACCAGCGCCACTGGTCGTCATCTCCATCGTTCGATCACTGTCTAGGCTTCAATGGATATGCGGCCGCATATGCTACGTGCCTCGTACGGCGTAGGAGAAGAGAAGACATGATAAGAGGCAGAGCTGGGGGTATAGCCGCTAGCCGGGTAGGCACGACGAAGCCACGTAGAAGATGGGACTGGAGCGATTTTGTTTAATTTTCGCTTTATATTAAATCTTTAGACGAGAAATATTTTTACATTCAAAAATTATTTTTAGGGACCAATTTTTTTTAGTTTCATTATTTTATTTTAATCTCTAAATCATTAAATTTTTAATGAAAAAATGGATTAAAAATAGTCTTTAAAAACCAAATATTTTTTTTAGTTGTATCGATCGAGTCGCGCGCTAATTGATCAAACATCCCTTGGGCTGTGAGGCTTATTGGGCTACCGATTGCCCGATTGGTATGATGGCATGAGTTGATTTCACATGAACATTTAATGCGAATTTTGAGATGTGTCCAGTTTGAGCTGTTCTAAGGCTATCCACACTCATATTACTCTAAATTTCTACCCTAAAAAGAATATTCTGTTCTGATCAGTAAAATTCTTTACTCTATACCACAATCCTACGCACTCATGTTTACTCTATATCCCAACTCTATACCAATTATCATATATAATATTATTTACACCGGGCTCGCGTGGGTGCTGCAGAGTCGCTGTCCCACACGGGACCGCTGCCAACCAATTGGAGGAGGAGAGAGAATTTTCAGGAGGAGGAGAGAGAAGTTTCAGTAGGAGAAAATGGTATGTTTCCAGTGGGCTTTACAGTTCACCGCTGCGGGATTTTTTTACTGCAAACGTTACTCGATCTGAGTAGGGAGGCATTTACGGTCCGTCTCTGCGCATAGCCTAAGACTGTCTCCAGCAATGTCCTCTATATTCATCCTCTATATCCGTCCTTTACAGTCTCCTCTAAAAGATTCTATCCTCTATATCTCCTTCCTCTCCAACAACGTCCTCTAAATCACGTCCTCTATACTCAAATATCTATATTAGAAACATTTTTTATTTTTATTTTTTATACATACGTATTTGTCATACTCTCAAATGTATTGTACATATTTTAGTTTTGCTAAACCAGTTATTTAAAGTATTCAAATGGATAGAGGACCGTTTAGAGAAACTCTATAGAGAGAATCTAGCAACGTCCTCTAAATTTAGAGGATCGTTTAGAGGACGCTGCTGGAGGGCGTAGAGGACTATTTGGTCCTCTATATTTAGGGTACAGAACCCTTTAGAGTTCCTTGCTGGAGCTAGCCTAATATCTAGAAGGAAGCGTAGCGGGGAGGCACCACGAGGTGACCTCCCATTGGCTGTCCCCTCCACGTCACGCACCATTGCCTGGGACCCATAGCGCTGACGCAGCACTCCACTATCTGCTTCGTCTTTCTCCTCTCTAAACTTGTGCAGTATACAGCAGTAGTTAGTACTATAAAATAGAGAGATGAGACGAAAATCTCCTCTGCATCCGGCATCCCGATCCTGTGTGTCTCTACTCTGCACTCCTCGATTCGATTCAACCGACCCAGCAGGCGGGAAATGGCGAACGGTGGGACCGAGGCATCGCCGCTGCGGCCCCGGCGGCGCGCCGGCTCCAGGGACCCGTTCCTCATCGTGTGCCGCTTCTTCGGCGTCGTCACGGCCGCCGCCGCGCTGCTCTGCGTCGCCGCCAACGTCCTCTCCGCGGTCTACTCCTTCCGCGGCGGCGCTGACGTACGTAATCTGACCGACACCCCCTCTGTCCTCCTCATCACCGTCCTGCCGTCCGGCTGACTATTGGTGACCTTCCTTCCGGATTCTGAACTCTGATCCGCTCCTCAGATCATCGGCGGCGTGTTCCGGTGCTACGCGGTGGTGTTCTCCGTCTTCGTCGCCGTTCTCGAGACCGAGTGGGCACCCGTCATCAGGCTCTGGAAGGTTGTTGCTCCCTCCCGCCGCCGCCGTTTTGCTTCGGTTGGATAGTTTCCATAAGCTTTTAGCTGGTTTGGCTCACTGATGTTCCTGTTATTTTGTGCCACCAGATATTTGAGTACTTGCCGGCAAGGGGAATGCTGCAGATCTTGTGAGTATTTAATTCTAAGTTTCTCGGGTACAAGCAGCAGTGCAACCAATGTAGCGACAGGGGCAGACGGGCAGTCCTGTTAGTTGTACATCGCATCCTTCCACAAGGTGGAATAGCTTGCGAATGTCTATTCCTCTGCTGAGTTGCTCTCTAAGTATTGTGCTTCTTGGCAGTGTTGCTATCATGACCAAGGCGTACCCAAATGTTGAGAGGAGCGAGCTGATTTTGATCCAGGAGATCGCTACTTACATGCTTCTTGTGTGTGGAGCTGTCTACATAATCGCAGTAAGCTTACCGAGTTTTGCGCGCTCATGTTTCGTTGTGTCAGCATAACTGCCTTTTCTATTATTTTTCAGATAGTTTAAATGCGACAACTGTTGGATGTGAAATATCGTAGGTTTCAACCATCTTCTGTTTGGGAAACTTAGTCTATACCCAGTCTTATTTGATTCAAATCATATATAGCATGATGGACCAGTTGAATGCTTCAAGTATGGAGTGGAATCTCTCTTACAAGTATTAAAATGGTTACGGCATCTAATAGTACCACTGTTCCTGACCAGGCATGCCTGTCATAGCAAAAAAAACCTCTCTCTCGTTTTTGGAAAGAAAAGTATGATTATGACCTTTTGATTGTAGTACCATTATATATATACACTGTATCATTCATCTTCCGCGTGCGCTAAAAACCTTTAATTTCAACATGTAGGGTATACTATGTCTTGGTGTTTTAAAACGTTCTAGGCAGCATAAAGCAACATCACAGGAGCAAGCGGCCAAGGATCTGGAGGTCAGTACCTGTTGGTTCCTCCTGCTCTAGTAGTGATAGCATCGGATCCTGAGGTGTGGCTTGTCTGTTTCCTGACCCCCTGGTGGTGTTTCCAGTTTGCAATACATCATTTTCTGTAGCCCATGCCTGAATTTGGTCAGCCATCCTCGGATTCATGTACATTTAACTGACCCATGAGCTTCTTCCCTTTGTACTTGTTGTGATCCCTGTTTAATGTTCAGGGAAAACTTAGTGCAGTGTATTAGAAATATAGAAACCTCGTATTTCGAAGAGCAGAATAGTGTTTGATAACAGTTTTTTCTTAACGCAACAATGTTTGTTAGACTGTCTCCAGCGGACAACGTTTAGTGTAAAATAGGGGACGTGAAACTGAGTTTGCAGATTATAGTTTAAAATATGGGATGTGATAGGGGATCTGCTGAAGATAGCCTTAAGAGTTAAGATACCAAGTTATAGTTTATCATCAGCAAAAGAAAAGAAAAAAAGGAGGGAAATACAAACCATTTTTTATGTTGGTTAGAGCTAGGTAATTATCTCTTGACCAGTGTATTTCCAAACCTGTTCTTCTCAGTTTCTGTGCTCCGTCGATACTGAACATTGCTGTTCATTTCTCATTTGTTGAACCATGGTATTTCAGGAGCTAGAGAAGAGGAGAGAGGAGCTTGAGTCTCTGTTAACTGCCGAGCGGTCAGAGATGGCCTGATGTCGACCTACCATCTCTCTTCTGGTGTAAATAAGTGTTTTTTTTTTTATTCTCTGTTGAATGTTGGTAGCATGCATACTGCTTTGCCGTGACCATCGGTTTCATCGCCTTCTCTAGCTAGTTTGGAGCATGTTGTTTCAGCTGGGTTCTAGACATTCGTGTAATGCACTGTTTACTTATATGATGATCTCCTGTTGTAGATATATGTTGCAGAAATTTACGAATCTAAGCAAAGAATCTGGGATGATTGAGGAATATGTTTGCCCTGAAAAAACATTTATTTTTAACCAACAAAGAGGGACCTACATTTTGGTGCTAACGGGCAACGGCAAAGGACACCTATGCTTGATTGATCACTACTACAGTTGCAAAATTCGACATTTGGCACCAACGACCAGGCAAATAAAGTTGAGAGAAACAGCCCTTAATCAAAAAGCAGAACCCACAGTTGCCAGCGTACTACGACCAGCGCCAGCTGCAATGCTAACATATACTCCCTCCGTTGTTTTTTTACTTGACGTTTTTTATTCAAAAATGCACTATCCGGCATCAAATATATAAGATTGGAGGTAGTATTTGCCATTACCGCTACTACTCTAACCACAGAAATCCCCCTTTGATCAAGAAAGGTTTTCACAAGAGCACCTTAAGTTTGCGAGGCGCTCAAAGCATTCCTTCTTGATCCCTCGCCACCTGTAGAGGCCAGATCCAGTGCTGCAGAGATTGACAAAAACTACATAAGCTGATTGAAGAATCGATTTGCTCTCAACGAACCTTTACTGTTTAAACCACTACATAAGCGCTGAATGGTTGTGGATGGCTAAAGTGGAGCTTGGTAAACCTTGGGCAGGGCTCCCTATGTATTTTTCTTCTTAGGTGAAATCCTTCTTCCATGCTGCCATTCACACGGAAATTGGCAATGGATGTTCGACACTTTTTTTTGGGAAGATAGATGGATACATGGGCGAAATGTGATAGACATTTCTCCCAGATTGCTGCCAGCTGTGCCAAGGCGAATTCAAAATAGTAGAACTGTCCATACAGCTCTAGCAAATAGAAGTTGGCTAAATGACATTAAAGGAGCTCTCACTGTGGAAGTCCTTGTTGATTATCTTGATCTTTGGGATGCTATTCTCACAGTAAACATAAATCCACATAGGGAGGACAAACACATTTTTAGTTTTGTTCATAATGATAAATACTCTGACAAAGTAGCCTACGAGAGTCTAATTATTTCATTCTTACGCTAACAAAAGCATAAGCCCTCTCTGCCTTGCCAAGCTGCGCATCATTTTTTTCGTCGGTATCATTCCCGCCCTAAGTACAAAAAAAAGGATTGGAGGGGATCCGGGTCACCAAATCAGCTCTAAGTTTAGGGGGGGGGTGCTTTTAGTTTCCATCTGGGCCCAGCAGCAGAGCTACGTTGCCGCCTACGGGTGCTCAAGGCCTGGCAATGGGCCCCGTGGAAATGCAACATGGATGGAGCAAGCCGAGCAGGACTGTTTGAGTGGGCCTATTTGAGCATCCGGTTACCAACCAGCCCAAGATGTGCATGGATGCAATGCAAGAAGGTCCGGTCGTCCTCCGGCTCCTCGCAAATTAAAGCAATGCAAGAATCTATACTATACTTAAAGCACCAGTTTCAACGGTCGTCATGCATCATTTTTTTTATAAATAACCCCTCACAGCTATTTCAAATTAATCTGATGCACGTCTATAGATGCCAAACGACACCCGACACGGGCTAGATGCACGCGGGCCACAACTATGGCATAGGCACGTCATGCCGGTCTGCTAACTGTGTCGGTCAGCCCGTTAGCCCGTCAATCCATTTAATTAAATCAGCGTAACGATGCCCAACATGGGCTAGATGCACGCGACCTGCTAACTGTGTCGGGCCAGCTTGTTAGGCCTCGCTCCATTTAATTAAATCAGCGTAAAATGTTAAAAACGGTGCTGGAGGTGGGGTTCGAACCATGCCCTGATGGAAGAAGGGCGGGGGACACTGGGTGAAACTGTCTAACCAATAGAACATCACGCTAAGACATATTTACATGGAGTAAATAATAACATCAGTTAGCCAAATAAAAAATATATTATATAAAGAGCGGAGACAATCAATAAAAATCTTGAGATTTTTTTAATAGATAATATACGTGGATATTGTTATAAGCCGTCGCAACGCATGGGTAACCGACTAGTATACATATATGCAACGACCAAGAAGCTGAAGATGCCAAAGGAATAAGCTTCTTGCATTGTTTCGCGTCTAGGTCGAACAGACATTGGTGTTTACAGGGAAGCAAGGCAGCTTAGGGTAAGCTAGCTAGCTTTTTCTTGTGAACGAGCTAGGGAGGGTGATCAGCGAGGATTGTTATGTGATGAACTTGGATGTGAAGAGGCCCAAGTTCAAGACAAAAAAAAAACAGCGCATGCATCTCATATCACACACGTGTCACTAGCTAGCAGGCAATTAACAAGGAATATACCGAGTCAGTTGTTTAATGAGAGAGTATATACGACCGGCGGCCGTACGTACCACAAAGGCTCCATGCAGCAATCTATATTCTATAATATATAGCTGTCAGTGAGAAAGCTTCTGTCCCTTATCTCATTGGAAGAGTGGCTGATCCATCGTGGAACACGACACGACACATGCAATCAAGACAAATCAGCAGCTGGGATTATTATATTATTAGCTATATATACTACAGCTAGGTCGTACCACATACATACATATATATATAATATACACAATTTATTTTTGACGCATGGGCAAGTGGAGGGGTCACGTACGATACACTCGTGGAGATACCTCTGCCTCCTCGAGGCGCCGAGGAGCCGGTTTGAATTGGTACGCGTTCCTTCATGTGAAACCTCACCCCTGGAAGGCTGGAAGCTAATCTAGCGGGAAGAAGCTCGTAGAATGATATACGTACCTATTCGAAGCAGTAAATGTCTGTGTTATTTGCTAGGTTAATCTTAATCCGTTTAAAGAATCGAATCGGACGACTCATCGCGTATATTAGTACAAATAATGTACAAAGTAGACCGACACACGAATAATTATTCGCTAGAACCCCACCCCCCCTCCCAAACACACGTACATAAGAGACATGATATGTCTCTATACGTGGTCGGTGAAGTGCAGGTCATCACCGTCTGCCTCGTCGTCCCTTAAGGCCTTGTTTGTTTGTGTCGGATTGATGGGTCGGAACGATTCCGAGCCGGATTGCTTCTCTAATTTATATAAACTTTGATTAACCGGAACGATTCCGGATGCAATCCGATGTAAACGAACAAGGCCTAAGCCAACTCTCATTGCCCTTATGGTGTCGTCATCCAACATCGAAGGTATAGGCTCCCGTTCATACGCATCTAGTGGCTAGAGTTCGTGAAACTGGGTCATATAAGAACTACCAGTGCTACCGAAGCCATGGTTTGTGCTCGAACCATAACCCTAGATGTTCAGAGCCTTCGATTTAGGAATCTGAAAGGGAAATGTGCCCTTGGGCCATTTCTAAGTATTTTGGTGATTGAGTGTCAACACAAGTGCTTAAATGTGAATCAATGCCCATGGATGAACAAAGTGCAAATCTAGAGCAAAGGTATGTTTCTAAGTCTTAGTACATTGGTTTTGTGTACTAATATACTTGTCTAAGTATCAGAAACAGGAAGAAGAGAAAAAGAGAAAAGTTGGCTGTGTACAGCCAAGAGGCTGTTTCGGTCTGGGGCACCGGACTGTCCGGTGGTGCACCGGACAGTGTCCGGTGCGCCAGGCTGCCTCGGGCGAACTGGCCGCTCTCGGGAGTTGACTGGCGACGTACGGCTAAAATTCACCGGACTGTCCGGTGTGCACCGGACTGTCCGGTGAGCCAACGGTCGGCCGCGCGATCTGCGCGAGACACGTGGCCGAGCCAACGGTCGGAAGGGGGCACCGGACTGTCCGGTGTGCACCGGACATGTCCGGTGCGCCAACGGCTCCCGCATCTGCAACGGTCAACTGCGCTGTTTAAGGAAGGAAATCGGGCACCGGACAGTGTCCGGTGTGCACCGGACTGTCCGGTGCGCCCGACGACAGAAGGCAAGGATGGCCTTATGGATTTGTTCTCAACGGCTCCTAGCTGCCTTGGGGCTATAAAAGGGACCCCTAGGCGCATGGAGGAGAAAACCAAGCATTCCTACAACATTTCTAAGCACCAAGACATCGATCTCGCGCATTCGTTTCATTGTGATAGCATATAGAGCTTTTGTGGAGTTGTGAACTCTTTGAGTTGTGTTGCGAGCTCTTGTTGCGACTTGTGTGCGTGTTGTTGCTCTGATCTTTTGAAGTCTTGTGTGCGTTGCTCATTCCCCCTTACTCCGTATTTCTTTGTGAATCTCAAGTGTAAGGGCGAGAGGCTCCAAGTTGTGGAGATTCCTCGCAAACGGGATATTGAAAGGCAAAGCAAAACACCGTGGTATTCAAGCTGGTCTTTGGACCGCTTGAGAGGGGTTGATTGCAACCCTCGTCCGTTGGGACGCCATAACGTGGAGTAGGCAAGCGTTGGTCTTGGCCGAACCACGGGATAAACCATTGTGTCATCTCTGTGTTTGATCTCTTGTGGTATTGTGTTTTGTTGAGACTCCTCTCTAGCCACTTGGCAATTATTGTGCTAACACTTAACAAGGTTTTTGTGGCTATAAGTTTAAGTTTTCACAGGATCACCTATTCACCCCCCCTCTAGGTGCTCTCAATTGGTATCAGAGCCGTTCTCTTCAAGAAGGGACTAATCGCCCGAAGAGATGGATCCTAAGGGAAAGGGAATCGTGATCAACGACAAGGAGAAGGAGTCTTTCGTCAACGAGCCTAAGGATGACAAGCCTACTGACTCGGGCTCGGGCCACAAGCGTAAAGATGGTAAGAAGAAAAAGACAAGGCGCATCAAGGAGATCGTCTACTACGACGATAGCGATGAGTCTACTTCTTCCCAAAAGGACGACGACAACGACTACAGGAAGACGGTCAATTCGAACTTTTCATTTGATTATTCTCGTATTCCACATAGTTCGAATTCGCATTTGCTCTCCATTCCTCTTGGCAAACCTCCACACTTCGATGGGGAAGACTACGGATTTTGGAGTCACAAAATGCGTAGTCACTTATTCTCTCTCCATCCAAGCATATGGGAGATTGTAGAGAATGGAATGAAATTTGATAGCTCGGATAGCCCTATGCTTATAAATGAACAAATCCATAGAAATGCACAAGCTACTACTGTTCTATTAGCATCTTTGTGCAGGGAAGAGTACAATAAGGTGAGCGGCTTGGACAACGCCAAGCAGATATGGGACACCCTCAAGATCTCTCACGAGGGGAACGACATCACCATGCTCACTAAAATGGAGTTGGTGGAGGGCGAGCTTGGACGATTCGCAATGATAAGGGGAGAGGAGCCAACCCAAACTTACAACCGGCTCAAGACCCTTATCAACAAAATAAGGAGCTACGGAAGCACGCGATGGACGGACCACGACGTCGTCCGCCTAATGCTAAGGTCCTTTACTGTTCTTGATCCTCATCTCGTAAACAATATTCGTGAGAATCCCAGGTACACGATGATGACGCCCGAGGAGGTACTCGGAAAATTCGTAAGTGGGAGGATGATGATCAAGGAGGCGAGATACGTCGACGACGCCTTGAATGGTCCGATCAACGAGCCTCAACCCATTGCTCTCAAGGCAACAAGGAGCAAGGAGGCGCTACCCAGCAAGGTGGCACAAATTGAGGCTGCCGGTCTTAATGATGAAGAGATGGCCCTCATCATCAAAAGATTCAAGACGGCGCTAAAAGGTCGAAAGGGACAGCCAAGCAAGACTAAGACCAAGGGAAAGCGATCATGCTTCAAATGCGGTAAGCTTGGTCATTTTATTGCTAACTGTCCCGACAATGATAGTGATCAGGATCAAGGGAACAAGAGGGAGAAGAAGAAGAACTATAAGAAGGCAAAGGGCGAGGCGCATCTAGGCAAGGAGTGGGACTCGGACTGCTCGTCTTCCGACTCCGACAATGAAGGACTCGCCGCCACCGCCTTCAACAAGTCATCCTTCTTCCCCAACGAGCGTCACACATGCCTTATGGCAAGGGAGAAGAAGGTGAGTACTCGAGACTCCACTTATGCTTCTTCTAGTGATAATGAGTCTAGTGATGATGATGACATAGACTATTCATGCTTATTCAAGGGCTTAGATAGATCTAAAATAGATAAGATTAATGAGTTGATTGATGCTTTGAATGACAAGAATAGATTACTAGAAAAACAAGAAGATCTTTTATATGAGGAGCATGATAAATTTGTTAGTGCACAAAATTCTCTTGCTCTAGAAATTAAAAGAAATGAAATACTCTCTGGTGAATTATCTACTTGTCATAAAACCATTTCTACTCTAGAAGGTGTCAACAATGATTTAAATGCTAAATTAGAAGTAGCAAATAAATCTAATTCTTATGTAGAACATGTTGTAATTTGTACTAGGTGTAAAGATATTGACATTGATGCTTGTAGTGAACACCTAGTTTCAATTTCCAAGCTTAATGATGAATTGGCTAGTCTTAATGCTCAACTTAAGACTAGCAAAAATGAATTTGACAAGCTAAAATTTGCAAGGGATGCCTACACGATCGGTAGACACCCCTCAATTAAGGATGGACTTGGCTACAAAAGGGAAGCCAAGAACTTAACAAGCCATAAGGCTCCTATCTCCGCCAAGGAGAAAGGGAAGGCTCCTATGGCTAGTAGTACTAAAAGGAACCATGCTTTTATGTATCATGATAGGAGACAAACTAGAAATGCTTATAGGAGTTATAATGCTTATGATGATTTTGACTCTCATGCCATGTTTGCTTCTAGTTCTTCCTACATGCATGGTAGAAATATGTCTAGGAGAAATGCTATTCATCATGTGCCTAGAAAGAATATTATCCATACTCCTAGGAAAGTAGTGAATGAACCCTCTACAATTTATTATGCTTTAAATGCTTCCTTTGCTATTTGTAAAAAGGATAGGAAAATTGTTGCCAGGAAGTTAGGGGCAAAATGCAAGGGAGACAAAACTTGCATTTGGGTCCCTAAGGATATTTGCACTAACCTTGTAGGACCCAACAAGAGTTGGGTACCTAAGTCCCAAGCCTAAATTTGCCTTGCAGGTTTATGCATCCGGGGGTTCAAGCTGGATTATCGACAGCAGATGCACAAACCATATGACGGGGGAGAAGAAGATGTTCACCTCCTACGTCAAGAACAAGGATTCCCAAGATTCAATTATATTCGGTGATGGGAATCAAGGCAAGGTAAAAGGGTTAGGTAAAATTGCAATTTCTAATGAGCACTCTATCTCTAATGTGTTTTTAGTAGAGTCTCTTGGATATAATTTGCTATCGGTTAGTCAATTATGCAATATGGGATATAACTGTCTATTTACAAATGTAGATGTGTCTGTCTTTAGAAGAAGTGATGGTTCACTAGCTTTTAAGGGTGTATTAGACGGCAAACGTTATTTAGTTGATTTTGCAAGAGAAGAGGTCGGTCTAGATGCATGCTTAATAGCTAAGACTAGCATGGGCTGGCTGTGGCATCGCCGCTTAGCACATGTGGGGATGAAGAACCTTCACAAGCTTCTAAAGGGAGAACACGTGATAGGTTTGACTAACGTACAATTCGAAAAAGATAGACCTTGTGCAGCTTGTCAAGCAGGTAAACAAGTGGGAGGAGCACATCACAGCAAGAATGTGATGACCACATCAAGACCCCTGGAGCTGTTACACATGGACCTCTTCGGACCCGTCGCCTATCTGAGCATAGGAGGAAGTAAGTGTGGTCTAGTTATTGTTGATGACTTTTCCCGCTTCACTTGGGTGTTCTTTTTGCAGGATAAGTCTGAAACCCAAGGGACCCTCAAGCGCTTCCTCAGGAGAGCTCAAAATGAGTTTGAGCTCAAGGTGAAGAAGATAAGGAGCGACAACGGGTCGGAGTTCAAGAACCTTCAAGTGGAGGAGTTCCTTGAGGAGGAAGGGATCAAGCACGAGTTCTCCGCTCCCTACACACCACAGCAAAATGGTGTGGTAGAGAGGAAGAACAGGACGCTAATCGACATGGCGAGGACTATGCTTGGAGAATTCAAGACCCCCGAGCGTTTTTGGTCGGAAGCCGTGAACACGGCTTGCCACGCCATCAACAGGGTCTACCTTCACCGCCTCCTCAAGAAGACGTCATATGAGCTTCTAACCGGTAACAAACCCAATGTATCGTACTTTCGTGTATTTGGGAGCAAGTGCTACATTCTAGTGAAGAAGGGTAGAAATTCTAAATTTGCTCCCAAAGCAGTAGAAGGGTTTTTGTTAGGTTATGACTCAAATACAAAGGCGTATAGAGTCTTCAACAAATCATCGGGTTTGGTTGAAGTCTCTAGCGACGTTGTATTTGATGAGACTAATGGCTCTCCAAGAGAGCAAGTTGTTGATCTTGATGATGTAGATGAAGAAGATGTTCCAACGGCCGCTATGCGCACCATGGCGATTGGTGATGTGCGACCACAGGAACAATTGGAGCAAGATCAACATTCTTCCTCAACTATGGTGCAACCCCCAACTCAAGACGATAAACAGGTTCATCAACAGGAGGCGTGTGATCAAGGGGGAGCACAAGATGATCATGTGATGGAGGAAGATGCGCAACCGGCACCTCCAACCCAAGTCCGAGCGGTGATTCAAAGGGATCATCCTGTCGACCAAATTTTGGGTGACATTAGTAAGGGAGTAACTACTCGATCTAGATTAGTAAATTTTTGTGAGCATTACTCCTTTGTCTCTTCTATTGAGCCTTTCAGGGTAGAGGAGGCCTTGCTAGATCCGGACTGGGTGTTGGCCATGCAGGAGGAGCTCAACAACTTCAAGCGCAATGAAGTTTGGACACTGGTGCCTCGTCCCAAGCAAAATGTTGTGGGAACCAAGTGGGTGTTCCGCAACAAACAGGACGAGCACGGGGTGGTGACGAGGAACAAGGCTCGACTTGTGGCAAAAGGTTATGCCCAAGTCGCAGGTTTGGACTTTGAGGAGACGTTTGCTCCTGTGGCTAGGCTAGAATCAATTCATATCTTGCTAGCATATGCCGCTCACCATTCTTTCAGGTTGTTCCAAATGGATGTGAAGAGTGCTTTCCTCAACGGGCCAATCAAGGAGGAGGTGTACGTGGAGCAACCCCCTGGCTTCGAGGATGAACGGTACCCCGACCACGTGTGTAAGCTCTCTAAGGCGCTCTATGGACTTAAGCAAGCCCCAAGAGCATGGTATGAATGCCTTAGAGACTTTTTACTTGCTAATGCTTTCAAGGTTGGGAAAGCCGATCCAACTCTGTTCACTAAGACATGTGATGGTGATTTGTTTGTGTGCCAAATTTATGTCGATGACATAATATTTGGTTCTACTAACCAAAAGTCTTGTGAAGAGTTTAGCAGGGTGATGACGCAGAAATTCGAGATGTCGATGATGGGCGAGTTGAACTACTTCCTTGGGTTCCAAGTGAAGCAACTCAAGGACGGCACCTTCATCTCCCAAACGAAGTACACACAAGACTTGCTGAAGCGGTTTGGGATGAAGGACGCCAAGCCCGCAAAGACTCCGATGGGGACTGACGGACACACCGACCTCAACAAAGGAGGTAAGTCCGTTGATCAAAAAGCATACCGGTCAATGATAGGGTCTTTACTTTATTTATGTGCTAGTAGACCGGATATTATGCTTAGCGTATGCATGTGTGCTAGATTTCAATCCGATCCTAAGGAGTGTCACTTAGTGGCGGTGAAGCGAATTCTTAGATATTTGGTTGCTACGCCTTGCTTCGGGCTCTGGTATCCAAAGGGGTCTACCTTTGACTTGGTTGGATACTCAGACTCCGACTATGCTGGATGTAAGGTCGATAGGAAGAGCACATCAGGGACGTGCCAATTCTTAGGAAGGTCCCTGGTGTCATGGAACTCTAAGAAACAAACTTCCGTTGCCCTATCCACCGCTGAGGCCGAGTACGTTGCCGCAGGACAGTGTTGCGCGCAACTGCTTTGGATGAGGCAAACCCTCAGGGACTTTGGCTACAATCTGAGCAAAGTCCCACTCCTATGTGATAATGAGAGTGCTATCTGCATGGCGGAAAATCCTGTTGAGCACAGCCGTACAAAGCACATAGACATCCGGCATCACTTTTTGAGAGACCACCAGCAAAAGGGAGATATCGAAGTGTTTCATGTTAGCACCGAGAACCAGCTAGCCGATATCTTCACTAAGCCTCTAGATGAGAAGACCTTTTGCAGGTTGCGTAGTGAGCTAAATGTCTTAGATTCGCGGAACTTGGATTGAATTGTAGCATACTTGTATTTATGCTTTTGATCATGTTCCTTTCTGCATTTTGTTGCTTATTATGGTGCTCAAGTTGTACAAACACTCCCTGGACCTCACAAGTCCGTTGCAAAGTGATGCACATGTTTAGGGGGAGATGTGTTACAACTTGACCCTTTGAGACTAACCATGTGCTTGAGTTGATGATTTAGTCTCGAAGGAGGATTGAAAGGGAAAAGGTGGACTTGGACCATGAAAGACTTCCACTGCACTCCGATGAGAGGGTAACTTATTCCAAGTTCATCTTTAAACTCTTATTGCCTATTTGCTCTTAATTGAAGATTTTGGTGAGGCAATGGGGTTAAAGGGCCAAGATTGATCCCGTTTTGGTGCTTGATGCCAAAGGGGGAGAAAATAAAGGCCAAAGTGATAAATGGATCAGCTATCACTTGAGAAATTTTGAAAATAGTAGATTAGAGCTTTTGGTTTGTCAAAACTCTTGCATTGTCTCTTTTGTCGAAAGTTGGCCTCTTGTGGGGAGAAGCGTTGATTATGGAAAAAAAGGGGAGTTTTTTGGAATCTTGAATCAATTTTCTTTGGAAAACCTCTCTTTATGTCTCTACAAGTGGATTTGACTTAGAGATAGGATTTTGTGGTTGATTTGCAAAAACAAACCAAGTGGTGGCAAAGGATGATCCATATATGCCAAATTGAATCAAAATAAATTTGAGTTTTTATTTGAAGTGATATTGCACTTGTTCTAGTTCCTTTATGTTGTGTTGGCATAAATCACCAAAAAGGGGGAGATTGAAAGGGAAATGTGCCCTTGGGCCATTTCTAAGTATTTTGGTGATTGAGTGTCAACACAAGTGCTTAAATGTGAATCAATGCCCATGGATGAACAAAGTGCAAATCTAGAGCAAAGGTATGTTTCTAAGTCTTAGTACATTGGTTTTGTGTACTAATATACTTGTCTAAGTATCAGAAACAGGAAGAAGAGAAAAAGAGAAAAGTTGGCTGTGTACAGCCAAGAGGCTGTTTCGGTCTGGGGCACCGGACTGTCCGGTGGTGCACCGGACAGTGTCCGGTGCGCCAGGCTGCCTCGGGCGAACTGGCCGCTCTCGGGAGTTGACTGGCGACGTACGGCTAAAATTCACCGGACTGTCCGGTGTGCACCGGACTGTCCGGTGAGCCAACGGTCGGCCGCGCGATCTGCGCGAGACACGTGGCCGAGCCAACGGTCGGAAGGGGGCACCGGACTGTCCGGTGTGCACCGGACATGTCCGGTGCGCCAACGGCTCCCGCATCTGCAACGGTCAACTGCGCTGTTTAAGGAAGGAAATCGGGCACCGGACAGTGTCCGGTGTGCACCGGACTGTCCGGTGCGCTCGACGACAGAAGGCAAGGATGGCCTTATGGATTTGTTCTCAACGGCTCCTAGCTGCCTTGGGGCTATAAAAGGGACCCCTAGGCGCATGGAGGAGAAAACCAAGCATTCCTACAACATTTCTAAGCACCAAGACATCGATCTCGCGCATTCGTTTCATTGTGATAGCATATAGAGCTTTTGTGGAGTTGTGAACTCTTTGAGTTGTGTTGCGAGCTCTTGTTGCGACTTGTGTGCGTGTTGTTGCTCTGATCTTTTGAAGTCTTGTGTGCGTTGCTCATTCCCCCTTACTCCGTATTTCTTTGTGAATCTCAAGTGTAAGGGCGAGAGGCTCCAAGTTGTGGAGATTCCTCGCAAACGGGATATTGAAAGGCAAAGCAAAACACCGTGGTATTCAAGCTGGTCTTTGGACCGCTTGAGAGGGGTTGATTGCAACCCTCGTCCGTTGGGACGCCACAACGTGGAGTAGGCAAGCGTTGGTCTTGGCCGAACCACGGGATAAACCACTGTGTCATCTCTGTGTTTGATCTCTTGTGGTATTGTGTTTTGTTGAGACTCCTCTCTAGCCACTTGGCAATTATTGTGCTAACACTTAACAAGGTTTTTGTGGCTATAAGTTTAAGTTTTCACAGGATCACCTATTCACCCCCCCCCTCTAGGTGCTCTCAGAATCAACCCGAGCAAAAGTCTCTTAGAGACTTAGATTCATCCTTTAAGAAGCCACCAAAAGAAAAGGATTGAACCCTTGCCGATTTTTCCTATTTTCTCGAAAACCCTAACTTCCCCACCCTGAGCATATACATAGAGAAAAAAAGGAGCAGTAAGCCTTACCTGACCGTCGACAACCATACAAGACAACGACATGGGTGAGAGATTGCGTGTGGGTCTTAGGGCACCGACAAAAAACCGCTCCATGGTGCCTCACACCCGTGGGTGAGCACACACATCAGCGATGGGCTCTACAGACGATGTCGACACTACATCATGCCCTTTCTTGCTCACCGAAGATGAGAAAGAAGGCGGAGGAAGAGCAAGTTCTCAGGAGAGAGGGAGAGGGACAGTGTACAACGCTACACAGAGAGGGAAATGGGAATGAACTAGGGCTTTGCCCCATGACCGAATTTTTAGCTTTTATACTCAACACTTTTCGTGGTCACCATTGGATGACATCGAACGACTGAGAGTGATCGGGATGCTTTCGGTCCAAGCAAAAAGGGGTTTAAATGGCATAGGCCCAGGTTGCAGCCTAATGCGCGTGGGGGAGCGAAGCAGGTTGCCAAGGGGTGACCAGATTTGGCCTGTTGACCAAGTGTATTATTAAATGCAATGATATTGATGTTGGTCTTATCATTAGACATGATAAGCTTCCCAATAATAAGATCATGCCAATAAGATAAAGGCCTCTTCTATGAATGTATGCCTGAATAAAAAAATCTCTAATTTTCTCCATAATTAGACTTTTTAGGATCTGACCAATGCATAGATTGCATTATGAAAAAAAATGTGAAGCAAATTAAGAAAGACACAAAGCAAAGAGAAAGAGTTTAGAAATAATTCATACATGTATTTGTGATAGTTTCTGTATGAAGACATTCGGTGGTTTTGATTTGTTTATTACATTTACTAATGATTTTTTTTGTAATATGGATATGTTTATTAAATGAAGGAATAATCAGAAGATTAGATAAGTTTAAGATATTCAAATTTGAAGTTGAGAACTAGCATGACTTAAACCCTAAGATATTAATTATTAAGATCAGACTATGGTGGCGAATACTACGGAATGAATACCCCTTATAACTAAGTTTCTAGACAGTTTGGAAGGTTTGTATATGAAAGTGGCATAATTGACTAGTATTCATTGTGGGGTGATCCTCAACAAAATAGAGTGGCTAAAAGGAGCAATCACACTTTGAAGGTTAATTTGGTGACAAGTGAATTACGGAGTTGAAGGGGATTGAGGGGAAAGGGGGTCACAAGAGGATTGGAGGGGATTCAATCCCCTCGTAATTCATGATCACCAAATCAGAACTGACGGATAAAAGGAACATAATAACCTTACACCGCGTATATTAAATAAATAGGCTATAATTGTTTGTAATTGCGTTTATAATTCTAGTCAGATTTAATTTAAAGCATTTTAACCTATGATAAAAAAGACAGTTGGAATCATGACTTGTGAGGAATGGAGGGAGTACAATACAACGTTTCTGTGCGTGCAGCTAGCTTCCCACTGCATCCAGATTTTATATGCTTTTGGGTCCCTCGTGAAGGAGGAATGATTCACTGGTGGTGAATATTCCGTGGGTGTGCGTCTCTTGAATTATTAGGTACGCGTCAATTATTGATTAAATTTTGTTTCAGGCCACCCCATATGCAGCATATGTTTCTCGATCAGATCACAATGACCGTCAATCAGCATCATCATGAACCAGAATAGGAATCTCTTGGCCTGCATGCAATCTGGACGCAGAGGACAAGATTCCTTGTTCCTAGAGTATATATTACTCACTCCGTCACAATTTATAATTCGTTTGACTCTTTTTTACCAAGTTTGATCAGCTCGTTTTATTCAGTTTTTAGAAAAAAAATAAAAAATCAAAACCATATTTAAAGTATATTATTTGCTAAACAACATCAGAGAAAAAATTAACGACAATTCAAAAGTTTTTTAAATAAGAATAGCCGGCCAAAATTACAGTAAAGAAAGTCAAACAAATTATAAACTGAAGCTGAAGGAGTATATCTAAGGATATATTATATTCTCAGTGGACGACCAACTTGTTCGTGGTGGCTTGCTGTAGCTTTAATTCGGCTACTGTTGTAGCTTATACAATATTTTGTTTCTATATATTTCAGCCGAAAGAATTCCGTTGCATTAACCATGGCGCATCAAGTTGGGAGAGAGAAAGAAAGAGATGCACTAGCTAGCAAGAAAGGGACCAACCATTGCATCCCAAAAGGTCGCCATCACCCTAAAGGAGGGCATCAAAACCACTGGCTGCCTCCTCATCCACACATCACTGCAAATTGGCATCTAGTTCGCCACTAATCCATCCGATAGCATCTTGCTTTTGCTTTGCTTTTCCTGCTGATCATCCTGTGGGCGTGGTCCACAAATGCATATATGCAGTGCAGTGTAGTGTGTCCTTTGTGCAGTGGTGGCTTCCTTTTGGGTGGTGGGATGGCAGAGATTCCTCAGCAAGTGCACACACATCCAAATCCTAAAAGCCCTCAAATAAAATCCTCTTGTTGCTTGCCTTAGAATCCACACCAATTTCAAAGGTGGGGAAAAGATACCATCATGCTGTCCAAGATTCTCCTTTAGCGTTGCGTGTTCTTTGTTCATACATAGTTAGTCTTTGTAGCATCTTGCAATGTCTTTATGTCTTCATTCCTCAACAGGCTTTGTCATGGCTAAGAATTTAATTGATTGACTTCAACACTAGGATAAATTAAAATGTTTATTTGAGATACATAGAAGGTAAAGTTTATATATACTCTAGTCTATATAGCAAAGTTTAATTATAGAGAACACTTTAATACACCTTCTAATTTGGTTTTAAATAGGAGTGCATGTAAAACAATTATCCATGTGCTTCAACCTTGTGGTTTCGGATAGGTTTTAGCTGTAGCTACTCCAACTTGCTATAATAATTTTTCAAGGACATTTCCAAGCTAAAATAATTTACAAAAATAAATAGAGTTTTTTAAACAGTGTACACATGTTTGGCGTGCTAAATTAGAGCATTTAGTTATGTATGCTAGATTGCTACCGTGAGCAGCTTTGACTTGGTTGCCAGAGTCGTCACAGTAGAGCCGAACTCCTCATCGAGACTAGAGAGAATATCGTCAAAGATGAGTTCCTCGTCTTTAATTGGCCTGCCGGTGAAGATTATCTGCTCGACAAGCGCTCAGCCTTTGGGCACATATTCTATGGTGGACCTATCGTGCCACCTGTATAATTAATTAGCGACTCCTGCAACACCTAATCAGCACGTCAAGCCACTTTGTTTGTGATTACTAAGTTACTGTTTATCTATCGCCACTTATTTTTTTAGTAAATAAAACTCATTACCGTACACGTGGTTTCATTTGCATGAAGATTATAATGCATAGTTGATGGTTATGTTCCTTTTTCTTTCTTGAAGCATATGTGCTTAGTTTAGTGGTGAACAATGTCCACATCCTAGCTAGCTAGGGTGTGTGGAAAATGAGGGCTTGACCTTCTATCCTCTCTTGCATGCATCTTATCTATTTATCTAGAGGAGGATCGAAGCATGCATGCAGGAGTGACATGGGCACCATTACCACTTGAGCAAAAGAAAACATTCTCCTTAACTTTGGTGACTGCTCAACCGGTGAGATTGACAAAACTATCTAGCAAACAAAATATTTCCTCTACTAGTCTCACAAATAAAAAAAAAGTAGTCCTAGGACAATATGCATTCATTTCCTATATCTAGAATTACGCTATATGCCAAAAAAAAACATTTGTTCTCAAATATTTATTGTCTGCTAGTTCATTTTGAACTAAAACGCGACAAATAAAAAAAGAACAAATGAAGTAGTTACCTAGCGTTATACACGAGAGGTAATAGAGTACCTGCACACAGCACGCGTCGCCACGCTGGTGCTCCTATTGTTTGCGTTGTTACTTGTTAGCATTGCCCGCTTTTATATACATCTGATTATCAACACTAACTCAGAGTAATATGGACGATTCTTTGTTCTGAATTGGTGTTATTAAACAGAACTAAATTATCTTACAGGGATCAGTTTAAAAAAGGACAGGACTAAATGATCTTTTATGGATCAGTTAAAAAAGTATATCATCTATAGCTATATATGTGCTATGTAAGTGAGGTGGGGAAAAAAACTACACGCAAAATAATATACAAGATTTTTTGTTTAAATTCCACTGATCACCGGAGTAAAAGTTTTGTACCCCTCCTCCATCCACATGATTTAGCCGTTTTGGATATGTCCTAAGTTAGACTATTTAAATTTTGATCAACAATATATAGGATTAAATTATTCTAAACTAAAAGAATTATATATTATAGTAGTTCAAGTCATGATAAATCTATTAACTATACTTTTATGTTGTAAAATCTTATGAAATATTAGGTATAATGGGTCAAAGTTGTTATTGATTGACTTAAGACAAATCTAAAACGACTAATTCCTATAGACACTGTTTATTTTTTAATTAATCCGTTGCCAACCGGGACTACTTACATCCAAGCAGAAGAGAAGTTTATGTCGACGGTCGTAGATTCGGACCTTGACCACGAGATGACCAGCGTTTTGATAGAGGAAACGTTTTTCATTTTAAAACTTGAAGCACATCACGGTGACGACATGATCGATATATTTATTTATTTGTTTTTTAAAAATATCTCTTACCTTTTATCTAAACAGACGCACAATCAAGGAAAAGTTTTTTTAAAAAAGGTATCTCTCATCTTTTATTTGTAGGTTTTTATTAGGGGTAAAAAAGAACCAAGTTTGATTTAGGTTTTGAGATGAAACCGATCCTAAAAATTGGTTAATGTGTCATTAGATTTTGTTTATGAAATGCTAGCCAAACCTTTGTTAGAAGAGCAATTTAGTATTCCATCCGTTTTAAAATATTAGTTGTTTTATCTCTTTATTTTTATGTCTATATTCAAATGAATGGTGATAAATCTAGATACATATATAAAACAAATATATAATTATTTTATGAATTGGCTAAAAAGGTAAAACTAATTTTATTTTGGGATGGAGGGGTACTAAATTAAAATACCATACAAACACAAGGAATTTTCCTATATAACAACTAGTGTACTAGTTATAAAAGGTTGTTTTCCTAAAGACAGAAGCTTCGTCATATGTTTTTATTAGAAGTCATTAAAGAAACAAGCTTGATCTAGGTTTTGATATGAAACCGAGCCCGGAAATTGGCTAATATATCTTAAGTCCTATTTATCAAAAGTTAGCAAAACCTTTTTTACAAGGGCAAGTATAGTACTAAATTAAAACTATCCTACAAACACAAGGGGTCTTCCTTTACAAATAGTGTACTAAATCTATAAAAGACTTCTTTCTAAAATAGTGACAGATGCTTCGTTGTAGGTTTTTAATAGGGGTAAAAAGAACCGAGCTTGATCCAGGTTTTGAGATGAAACTGAGCCCGAAATCCAGCCGTAACTTCATGAAACTTGCTTGCAAAATATTAGACAACCATTGTTACATAAATGATCAAATATAGTACAAAATTAAAATTGTCCTAAAAAACAAAGGAACTTCCTCTATGACAAGTACTAAATTCATAATATGTTGTTTCTTTTAGAAAAAAAACGACAAAAGTTTTGTCGTATGCTTTTATTATAACTAAAAGAGAAACAATAGATGACCTAGTTTCTTAGGTGAAACTAAGCCTAAAAAACTCACTAATGGACTAGATGTATTGGACTAATTTATCAAATGTCAACCAGACCTTTTATTATTATTGTGCAAAAGACTATGAATTGGACTTGTTTATATAATGTTAGCTGAACCTCTGTTACAAGAGAAAATATAGTACTAGATTTACTATATCCTAGAAACATAGGGTTTTCCTATATGACATATAATGTACTAAATTTATAAAAGTTTGGTTTTCCAAAACGACAATAGAAGCTTTGTTCTAGGTTTTTATTAGGAGTAATTAGAACCAAGTTTGGTTTAGGTTTTGAGATGAAACTAAACCTAAAAATCGGTTAATGCATCATTATATTTTATTTCTGAAACACCAACTAAACCTTTATTAAAAAGATCAATTTAGTACTAAATTATTATATATATCATACACACAAAGGAGTTTTCTTAAAAAACAAAGTGTACTAGTTGTAAAAGTTTTTTCCACGGAATAACGACAAAAAGGCTCGCTGTAGATTTTTATTAGAAGTAATAAAAGAATCAGGCTTGATCTAGGTTTTGTGATGAAATTGAGCCCAAAAATCAGTACGTCCCGTCTATGAAAAGTTATCAAAACCTTTATTATAAATTATAATAGGAAGTATACTCCTAAACTAAAAAAGTTCTACAAACACAAACGGTTTTCCCTTACAACAGATAATGTACTAAATCTGGGAAAAAATCTAAAATAGTGAAAGAAGCTTCGTCGTGGGTTTTTATTAGGAGTAAAAAAAACAAGCTTAATCCTGGTTTTGATTTGAAAATGAACCCGAAGTTCAGCCAGGATATACGAAATCTTGGCCGACCATTGTTACGTATATGAGCAAATATAGTACTAATTTGAAATTATCCTACAAAAATAAAGTGCTTCCTCTGTGACAAATAATATATTAGATTCATATTAAGTTGTTTCCTCTAGAACGATGGGCAAAAGCTTTGTCGTATGCTTTTATTACGACTAAAAGAGAAACAATCGTTCACGCGATTTTTCAAGTGAAAGCGAGACCGAAAACCAGCAATGGGCTGTAGGATGCATTGAGATATTTTTACCAAATATTAGCCAAACGTTTTTGTTATTATGCTAGTAGGCATAGCACTAATTTTACAATAGACTGCAAATATAGGGGCTTTATTACAAAATATTCTTTCGGACGTGAAAACTCGTCGTTGTTGATTCGGAGATTCTACCACTCCATCTCCAGTTTTTTTCCTCGCCTGCTCGGCTCCCCTATAAATGGAGCTCACCTTCCGCGGCCTCCCTCCGTTCCCATCCGCCGCCCGCGCACTTCTTCCTTCGGGCACACAGGACACCACCGTCGACGGATTCATCGCGACGATGGGGCTCGACGTCATGGAGATCGGGATGGGCGCCGATTTGAGCCTGGATCTGAGGCACTTCGCCTCCAAGGCCGTGAGGCAGAGCAAGGACGACACGCCGGCGCCGGACATGGACGCATGCATCCGCCGCCTCGAGGAGGAGCGGGGTAAGATCGAGATGTTCAAGCGGGACCTCCCGCTCTGCGCGCGCCTCCTCGCCGACGGTGAGCGCACCTACCTCTTCTCCTCTCTTCTGTCTCTCTCTTTTTTATTTTTCCCACCTGTGATTCATTTGGGATACCTTCTGCTTCTTTCCATTTTGGGGAGCGGTTTTTTTTATGCGGCGATGCGGTGGCGTGTGCGCAGTAATTGATGTCATGAAGGAGGAGGCGGGGAAGAAGAAGACGACGACGAGGAGGAGGAGTGATCGCAGGCTGGCGTCTGCGGCAGCTGATGATGAGGAGGAGGAGGCGGACGGCGCCACCGCGGACAAGAGCAAGTGGATGAGCACGGCGCAGCTCTGGACGGGCGATTCCGGGCGGGAGGACGCGGAATCAGAGGTACGGCACGATTCGATCGCTGGTGCAGCTGCTTGAATGCTCAGTCAGCACAGGATCTGTGGGGGTGCTGTCGGGTGCTCGATTCGTCGGTGGGCCTAAAAGTTTTGGAGCTTTGCGATCGCAGAAGCAAGACAAGGGGCGGTGCTCGCCGGAGGCCAGGTCCCGCGGCGCTCTCTTACCGTTCAAGGCTGATGTGGGCTCTGGCGCGCCGGCGTTCGCGCCGCTCTTCTTGAGAACGGACGACAAGGCTGCGGCTGCGCGCGTCGGGGTGCCGGATCTGTCGTCCTTGCTGTCGCCGCCGGCGACCATGCCTCCTGCGGACGCCGGCGCCGAGGAGAGCCGTCGCCAGGTTGTGGGATTTGCGCAAGCTGCGGCCAGGGCGGCTGCCATGGCGCCGTCTGCCCCTGCGCTTGGGCTCCAGTCGCAGCAGCAGCAGCAGCAGCAGCAGCAGGCAAGGAAGGCTCGGCGTTGCTGGTCGACGGAGCTGCATCGCAAGTTCGTCGCCGCCTTGGATCAGCTCGGTGGCCCCCAAGGTGAGCCTTGCCTTGTTCTTCGGATGCCAGTTCACCAGAATTTCTTGCCAGTTTTGGGCCACCAACACACACGTCCAATCTTACCTAGTTGCTAGCTGCCTTCCATATTATATTAGAAAGAAACATTGAGTTCATTCATGCTACGCCATGCCTGCAGTTGCCACGCCGAAGCAAATCAGGGAGCTGATGAAGGTGGATGGGCTGACAAACGACGAAGTGAAAAGCCATCTTCAGGTTAGCGATCCAGCAGCAGCTCAGTCCACTTGGCATTCCATTCATCCATCTCAGGAAGTCACGAATATCTGTTGTTTTGATGGTTGCTGAAATGGATTCTCTAATTCCGATGTTTATTCAGAAATACCGGCTGCACAACCGCAGGGCGCCTGGATCCGGCGTGGTGCGCCAGCCGATCGTGCTCGTGGGAGGGCTGTGGATTCCCCAGGAGCAAGGCAGCCCTCAGTCTGGATCTCCCCACGGCCCCCTCCACCACCTGTCCACCTCGGTGGCCGCCGTCTCGTCCGCCGCCACCGCCAGCTGCGAGGAGGAAGACGGCCGGTCCGAGAGCTATGGCTGGAAATGATGAAGAGGCTGCTGCTGCTGCTGCTGCGCCACCAATGTGTGTTCACTGTTTAGAGAGGGGAGGGAGGTTTCTTGGCATGGTGGGGATCGCCATGGGCCATGGCGGAGGCCACCAGTTGCAGCTTCAGGAATCGGGAGGGGAATTGAGTGTAGTGTAGCTGTCTGTACACATACATACATACATACAGTGAGATGGGATGAGATGAGAGCGGGCCTTGAGCGCTCGAGATCAGAACTGATGGTGCTTCGTCGTCGGGTTTGTACATCCCAAAGAGAAAGAGATACTAGCTACAGTTTTGCGGCTTGTTAATCCATGCTCTGGGGGCAGAGCTACAGTTTTCGCCCCGAGAGAGTTCACCCATACCCGTTGTTGTCGATTAGACGATTACCATCTTCGCCTTCTTGTTGCCGTTGAACAAAATGTTGCTTCCGCTGTTCGTCTCGGAACGAACAGTCCGGTTGAAAAGTTGAATCGTTGCAGGAGTACATGCTACTCAGGCTGTAATGTGGTTGGTAAGAGGTTTTTTTGAATGAACTAGAGATAATATTTAGTGGCTAAAATTAGTTTAAGACATTTAAACATTCTAACTATTAGTTTAATTACCAGCTATTTTTATTAAATTATTTAATAGTTAACTAGCTATTTGTTAGCTCGCTAATTTTATAAGTAATTTTTAGCTAACTAACTATTAGCTTTAATACATTCAAACACTTCCTAATTAGCATCTGCACGTATCGTTCAGGTCTATCTAACTGAAAGAGCAGCAAAGAAGAAAGAGATCTCAATAAGAAAAGAACCCGATTCCACCATTGAACAACCAACCAAGAGGGTTGCTCCTGCTCCTCTGCTGTTCACCATCATCAACAGCACGTAAAAAAAAATCTCTAGCTCTCTACTGTACCGTCTACCAGTAGTGTTTGGATAAAGCAACAGAAGCCGGTTTCTCTTCTTTTTTACAGAGATAATATAGATATACAGAAGAAGAAAAAGGAATTATCTGGGCTCTGAGCTGACGGAGCACGAGCACGGAAGCCATGCCATCCCTGTCGCTGCCGGTCAGAGAGTAATGCTTGTATACATAAGCCGGGGGAGGATAATCTCGAGGCATTTCTCTTCTTCCTCCTCCGTCAGTCACTGGCTCGGTCCATTCGTTAGCGTCTCACCGGTCCTTGATCAGCATTGTTAATACTACTAGCTCGCTGCTGAGTGCTGACAATGCGAAACAGTTTCTTGGCAGGATTCCAACTCGAGCTCGCCGTCGCTGTCGCTGTCGCTGGACCGTACGAACGTGCCGGTCCCCTCCCTGCATGGCGGACCAAAGACGCACCCAGATCAGAGGACGGATCCCCGTGAAATCCCCCCTCTTGTTCTTTAATTACTCGCAGGCGGAGGAAAGGCGGCAGTGCACAGCGACAGAGACGAAGACTTTTGGAATCGTCCTTGGGTGGATGGATGGACGGACGAACGAGGCGGGGCCGCGAGCTCTGAATATTCGCCGCCGTCGATGCATCGGCGGCCTGCCTGTCGCTCTCGACGGAGAGGGTGGTACTGGTGTGCGCAACCGGACAACGCAATGTTCAGGCCAGAAGAATCGGAATCGGAATATCATATTCCGTCTGGTGTGGTGGTCACTTTCTTTTCTTTGTGTGTGTTTTTTGTTGTTGTTGTTGTTGTTGTTGTGTAGATAAATACTATGAGGGAAGAATGGAGGGGATATGAGGATATCCTCGTTGATTCTGCTTGAGAAACTAGGGCGTATTATATGATACATTTGGAATTCTCACTCTCGGCCGGGCCGACCCCGCCGGCGACCTCAGCCCGACGTGGATATATAAAAAAAAGATGATTAAAGCTTTGTAACATAAGACTAGTCTGCACTTTCTAGTAGATTTAGACCATATTTTCAAACCTCTAAAACTAATAATTAACAGATAAAACTAGCTAAGAGAGAACGGATCCGCTAATAGATTAGCTAATTGCAGGTTACATCTCTCAAATAGCTATTAGTTGTTAGTTAATTTAATCTAGCTAAAATCAACTACAACAACTTACTCTTTATGTACCAAATTAAAATTTGTTTTAGCTTTTTATTGGATCCATATAATCTATATTCATTATTATCTACTCGAATATAGACATAAAAACTAAAAGCTAAAAACGAATAGTAATTTAGGACGAAAAGGGATGGGACTTGTCGTAGCCTCGGAGCAGCGTATTATTTGTTGACAGGGCCGTGAGAGCCTGGTCCACAGTTTGTTGGCCCATTTAGGTGAAGTGTTTACAGATTGGGCCGAGCAAGTAGTATGTACGTACATAACGGTTTGAGTCGACATTCCACGATTCTGCAACCACAGTACTTTATTTATTTGGTTGAAAACACAAGGTTAATTAATACTAACAGTAGCGACAATGATGATGCTCCTTCACGCTTCCTTGCCATATCATAAAACCAGTAAAAAGGTAAAAGAAAAAGGGTAATCCCTACCTATAGCTTGCAGCGCGCCGTATATATGCCGTGATCGCCGGCACACATCGCGGCGTGTTTCTATTCCGATCGGCGGCGGCGAAAAAGGAAAAATAAAGAAGTAAAAAATAGAGGAAAGCAGAAAGAAAAAAAAGAGGGCTAAAAGAAAAGGCATGTCGCCGTATGCTGGCGCCTTGATAGTCAGGCAGACATGCTTTGTAGTAGTAGTAAGGGGGTGTTTGGTTTGCCCCTGCTAAAATTTAGCCCCTATCATATCGAATGTTTGAACCTCCGTTCGGAGTATTAAATGTAGTCGGATTATAAAACTAATTTCTCAGCCGAAGATTAAAAAGTGAGACGAATCTAGTACAGTTGGTTGGGTCTATATTTATACTCCTATTTGAAAGTCAAACGCTTGATGTGACCCAGGCTAAACTTTAGTCCACAGAACCAAACACCCCCTAAGACTAGCTTCAACGGTTCACATCACATCTCCTCTCCCCCTCCCCTTAAATAGTGGCAATAGGAACACCTTTTGACGTTCAGGCTATCCGCAACCGTTAGCGCTAAATTTTTCCCCCTATATCACTTTTCCCCCTATTTTTCCCTCTATTTTTTCATCTCTCGTAGCGGTTCCCCCTAAATACTCCCCCTATACTCCACTACCACTATAAAATATCATTTTCTATACCAACTATCAATTTTTTATCTACTAACAATTACTCGTGGACCCACAGTGCAGTGTTTAGGGTGATGAACAGTGACACGCTAGATCTGGGGGAGAGAGAAGGGGACCGACACGTAGGGGGCGCTGTAGGGGCACCGCTGTGGCCATAGGGTGCCCCTACGCGCCGCATGTAAGGGGAGGGGGAGGGGCAGCGTCCACCGCTGCAATTAGCCTCATCGCTGCCCCCTTGACTCCCTCTACGAGCTACTGTGGTAGCGGGAAGAGAAGCCAACCGCCACATTTGGAGTTGCGGCAACCGGCCTCCTTACACTGTGCTAATTTTGGGTTTTGTGCCGACAACAATAGTTAGTAGAGAAAAAAATTATAATGGATGATAAATTGGTATATTAAATAATATTTTATGAATGTAGTGAGGTATAGAGGTTTGATATAGGGGAAACCGCTGTAGAGCGTGGAGATATAGGGAGAGAGAGAACGCTGACGTGGCAAGTGAGTCAGATATAGGAGGAGAAATTTAGGGAGAACGGTTGAAAAAAGTATAAGTAGTAGTATATATAGAGGCCGGCCGACACGGTTCAGCGGCCACATGCATGCAGCGACAGTCTAATCAAAGCCCACAGCAGAGACCGTCAGTGTCATGGATCAGTCATTCGGTTTTCTTTATTTAATTAGACCACAACTCTCTCCCTCATAAAAATAAAATAAAAAAAATTCAAGTAGCATAAATTGTTTATGACTTTAAATCATTTCCAGCTAACATAACAAGTACTACACCGGTACATCAAACTACTCTCAGCGCTCGAATCTTTGTGCTTGAATAGTTTATCCGTGTCCTCTTTTTTTAATTACGAAGAAAAAACAAAGAACAAAAAAAAGGTGCTTGATTACTTGTTCATAATTCGAGGAGTCGTGGTCCAATACTGAAGCCCTTCCTCCTCTTGTTCTTCTTCTTTTTTTCTCCCGCTTTACGCCTTTTGCGCTATTGCCTTCCAAGCTAAGAGTCTGCTATGTAGTAGTACTATAGAATGATTTATCTATCTAGCTAGAACGCTCTTCTTCCACCTGGCACAGCACAAAGAGGAGGGAAAACAAAAACAACATGAACCTACTTGGATGCCGTTTGGTTCACGAAATGTAACGTAAATGGTAACGGTAACGATTTACACTCGAATACCGGCGATAACAAATTTGAATAAGAAGGTATCCATTTATAGTATGGTATCGATTACAATTAAACTTAAACAAACATGATCTAACGTTATTGGTTATCCATTACGTTATCAATATGTGAACCAAACGGCACCTTGGTCCGGTCAGAAATGAAACGGCCACTAAGGGGGTGTTTGGGAGTGAAGTTTTTTCACAGTTTTGGAAGAATACTGCAGTATTCTCAAATACTGCAGTATTATATACATAATGGTGTTTGGCAAGCTGGCTAAAATCTCTGTTTTCAAAACTGAAGTATTGCAAATACTATAGTAGTTTTAAGCTCTTCTAAACTTAGGTCTGGACCTCAGTTTTCAAAACTGCGGTATTGTCATGACCAAAGTATACTGTAGTATTTCAAAAACTATGGTTTTCAAAAACTTTGTTCCCAAACAGGGCCTAATACGATATATACTTTGAGTAAATCATCAGATTTATGATAAGAAATGGCAGTGGTCTTAGTTTTACTTTTTTTTTATACTATGGCGATACGGATGTCCTCACACATGTCCATGTCCTCCTCCCGCTGTACGGGTGGTGGTGCCGTGCCGATTCACGTGTCGGGTGAACTTCCTCCCAGTCCCAGGCCGGCCGTCGTCAACTCCACCAGTCTGTGTGGTGTGATGAGTGTGTGTGTTTGATCCCCGAGACAGACAGGTTGTCCGACGCTGTCCCTCCCTGTCCCGCTCCCGGCGGCCGGTGCCGGACGCGGAGACGCCTCTCTGGCTCCGCTCCTCGCCACCGCCCCCGCCGCTTTGCTTTACCACCTCCTCTCCTGTGCTGTGCATTCATCAAAGCTCCGAACGAATGCGCGTTTCTCTTTCCGCATGCATTTGATTAATCTGCAACACATACCAGTCCAGCTATAAAGCCTGCCTCGCCTCGTCTTCCCCACACTCCACTCCACTGCCTGCTGGCGGCTGCTGCTTCCTTCCAGATCTAGGGGATCAAGCAACCAGCCTTCCCCGCGCCGCCAGCAATGGCGGCACCCCCGCCCGCGCCGTTCCTCCTCCTGCTCGCCGTGGCAGCAGCGTCGCTCGCCGGCGCCGACGACCCTTACCGCTACTTCACCTGGACCGTCACCTACGGGCCAATCAGCCCGCTCGGCACCACGCAGCAGGTACGTTCCATTCCATACATAATCTTCACTGCCCTCCATTGTCAGTTTTTTTCTTCTTCTCCCCTTCCGGTCCCCCAACTCCTCCATGCTTTGCACCTGAGTCAGTTTTTCCCCCCTTCTTCTCCCCTTCCGGTCCCCCAACTCCGCCAGGGCATCCTGATCAACGGCCAGTTCCCGGGCCCGCGCATCGACTGCGTGACGAACGACAACCTGGTGGTGAACGTGGTCAACAGCCTGGACGAGCCGTTCCTGCTCACCTGGAACGGCGTCAAGCAGCGCAAGAACTCGTGGCAGGACGGGGTAGCGGGCACCAACTGCGGCATCCCGCCGGGCGCCAACTACACGTACCGCTTCCAGGCCAAGGACCAGATCGGAACCTTCTTCTACTTCCCGTCCCTGGCCCTGCACCGCGCCGCGGGCGGCTTCGGCGCGCTCAACGTGTACCAGCGGCCCGCCATCCCGGTGCCCTACCCGCCGCCGGCCGGGGACTTCACGCTGCTCGTCGGCGACTGGTACGCCGCCGCGTCCCCGCACGCGGACCTCCGGCGCGCGCTGGACGACGGCGGCGGCGGAGCGCTCCCGCCGCCCGCCGCGCTGCTCATCAACGGCGCCGCCGCGTCCGGGGCCGCGCCGTTCGTCGGCGCCCAAGGCGGGACGTACCTGTTCCGGGTGTCCAACATCGGGCTCCGCGCCTCCGTCAACGTCCGGGTGCAGGGCCACGCGCTGCGGCTGGTGGAGGTGGAGGGCACCCACCCGGTGCAGAGCGCCTACGACTCGCTCGACGTCCACGCGGGCCAGTCGCTGGCGTTCCTCGTCACGCTGGACCAGGCGCCGCTGGACTACGCCGTGGTGGCGTCCACGCGCTTCGCCGCCGCCGAGCTCACGGCCGTCGCCACGCTGCATTACGCGGGGGCCACGGCCCGCGCGCCCGGCCCGCTGCCGCCGGCCCCGCCGCCCGGCTACGGCTGGTCGCTGGGCCAGGCGCGGTCGTTCCGGTGGAACCTCACGGCCAGCGCGGCGCGCCCCAACCCGCAGGGCTCCTTCCACTACGGCGCCATCCCGACGTCCAGGACGCTGGTGCTGGCCAGCTCCGCTTCCCTCGACGGCGCCGGGCGTAGGCGCTGCGCCGTCAACGCCGTGTCCTTCGTCGTGCCCGACACGCCGCTCAAGCTCGCCGACAGATACGACATCGCCGGCGTCATCGACTGGGACGGCCTCCCCGCGCGGCTCGACGGCGCCGCGGCGGTGCCGCGCGCCGGGACGCCCGTGCTCAGGCTCGGCCTGCACGAGTTCGTGGAGGTGGTGTTCCAGAACACGGAGGAGGAGCTGCAGTCGTGGCACCTCGATGGATACGACTTCTGGGTTGTAGGGTGGGTGGGGTTGGGGTTACTTTCTTCTTGGCTTCTCCTCTCCTGTGCCGTGCCTTGTCAAACACCATTGACGCCCGTGGACTTCTTTCTCCAGGTACGGCGATGGCCAGTGGAATGAGACGCAGCGGCAGACGTACAACTTGGTGGACGCGCAGGCAAGACACACCGTTCAGGTACTTTTTCTGGCATTACGAAAACTTGATTCGATTCATCGGCTCGAGAAGCTCTGAACTTGCATTGCATTGCATTGCATCAGGTGTACCCCAACGGGTGGTCGGCGATCCTGGTGTCGCTGGACAACCAGGGGATGTGGAACCTGCGGTCGGCGATGTGGGACCGGCAGTACCTCGGGCAGCAGCTCTACCTCAGGGTGTGGACGCCGGAGCAGAGCCTCTCCAACGAGTACGCCATCCCCGCCAACGCCATCCTCTGCGGGAAGGCCGCCGCCCTCCCACACTGACACGACGACGTTCAGCAGCCATACTACTGCCTGCTCCATTCGACCAACCAAGTGAAAGAAGAAGAGGAGAATCTATTTTTGTTGCTGCAAGAATTAATGTGAAAAAAAACACAATTACTGCCACTGGTATACGTATCTCCTAACTCCTAATTGTCCAGCAACAGTTACAGCGTTTTTTTATGCAACACTGCCAGACAACAATCTCTTGTCAGTTTTACCTAAAACTAAACAAAACATTGAAACAAAACATAAATCACAGTGTTTCTAGGGAAGGGACAAGGAGAAGATACTTGTCATCTCAAACCAAAACGAAAACCTAATGCATCTATCCATCTCATTGGTGCCATTACTGAGACCAGACCTGCTAGCTACCACTGAAACTAGCTCTGGAAAGGGTCGGCCGTCGACAGATCGTGTGCACCTGCTCAGCGTGAGGCTTTTGCAATACTTGCTTCCGGTGTTTATGGTACCATCCGTCCCTCACGCAGACACTTGCTGCCTGAAAATCCCAAAGGCAGGCAGGCAGGCAGATAATTAATTAAAAAAGAAAGAAGGAAGGAAGGAAGGAATCACATCGATGTACAGCTTCTCCAGGTTGGGAACGCAGTTGAGCACGTCAATCAGCGCTTGCAAGGAGAGCTTGACACCAGATAAAGCTAGGAGCTTCACGCTGACAGTGGGTAATCCCTGAGTTAAGCACAAGATGGATTAGCACACACGACACCATGAATCCATGATAGTGTAAACTAAAGAATTAAGAGAGAGAGGGAAAAAATGTACCTCAGGTGGACCTGTCGTGGGGGGGAGTTTGAGAAGACATTTAGAAAATAGCATTTGTTTTCAAGCAATTCGTAGAACAACACCAAGATCACCAAATTAATTCGAAAAACAACACTCCATCTATATTTTGCATTCTTTTATTGCTTACACCATATATAGATAGACCAAATTACCCATATTCATTTCACAACCCATTTTTATCTCGTGTCCATAAGAAAAACATAAATAGATAAAACATACTGGCTCTATTTTTATAGTGTTAATCATACAAATAGGCAAATATTTTTTTTACGAAGGAAGAAGTTTATATTTAACTGTCGAACTTCAAACCTAGGTATTTTCAACATCGAGCTATTAAATTTAGACATACTTGGTTGACCGAAAGGTCTTCGAATGTACTTCCTCTGTTCCTTTTTTATTTGACGTGGTTTTTTTTTCAAAAACTTCAATCATTTGTGTTATTAAAAAATAATATGTTCTATAAAAATACTCCCTCCATCCCAGAATATAGTTTTGAAGTTCAACTTTTAAATCTAAACTTCCACCTTTATAGAAGCTCTGTGTTTATTTGTATGTTTAACACTATTTTTAATAATATAAAAATAGTGCTCATATATTTGTATGCATTTATGTTGTTCTTATGGACTGAATAGATAAAAGAATAAGACTGGAAAATGACAGAGGCAATTTGGTCCATTTTCTGTGAGCTGAGAAATAAAAAAAATGAAAAATATAGATGGAGTGCTGTTTTCTGAATTCATTTGATCGAATTGATGCTGTTTTTTTAATTGCTTGAAAATGAGTGCTATTTTCTGAACAGTGTCTCAAAGTAATGCTGTAGGGATATAGAGTTTAGGGAAGCAGCGATAGACTTCCCAAAAACACCCAACCTTGGCGCGGAGACCACCGAGACGTCTAGCTGATCGGTTCCTACGAACAACAGCAACCTTTTGAGGGCTGTGTGAGTTTAGTTCGAGGTCCTGGAGGTTGTCTAGGGCTGGGGACCGGAGCCAGTCGTCCATCCAGCCGAGGTAGCCGAAGCCAGGGATCGAGCATTCGAGCCGCAGTACGGACCTATAATAGACACAGCTAGTAGGGACTTCATGAATAGCCATGATAATATTTTGGGGAGTGTTTGTATGAAAACTTTCAGCCTGTGCTACAAGCATTCGACTGGTTCATAATGCTATGCCGACTATGAAATAAGGTTGGGTTCCCCAAAAAGATGACTGAAAATTATAAAGACATTAGTGCCCTAAGAGCTTTAATGCTTGGCCATTTAACAGTGTTGTGCCCAAAATTTCAGAACTATTAATGCAGTTACAGTCTTCCAACACATATGAACATCCAAAATTCTTTCTTACCGATATCACATAGACAGCTCCACAAGCAAAAATCATGTAGCTCGCAATCTCCTGGAGCAAAATCAGATCACCCCTTTCAATACTTGGGTATGCCTTCGTCATGACAGCAACACTGCCAGGAACCAAAAATAAAAGGGTTGAAATAGACAGAGGAATAGGAACGTGATAAGATCAAGTTTCAGTATTTGTGGCATTGCTTGCCGACAAGGAATTCAACATCTAAAATGCTCATGATCTCAACAGTTATGCAGCATGTAACTGACAGAAGTACTTGGTGCATGTAATGTGAATGTGAAGAGGTCGATCCGTTTAATACCCGCTGTTACTTAGAATTTATGGTCTGGACATTGGATTGCCAAAATTTTCATTCCAGTACCGTCAAACATGGAACCAAGGTGGTAACATTATTCTTTCACTTGTATTGCTTGCAAAAAAGGATAACAAACCCTTCTTATATCTGAATGAGCACTAAGCATAAGTGGTTTGCTCAATTGTCCGTTCAAATAAATATACACAGATTGAGCGCTGAGTTTTGGAAACAAAATTAGAGGAAACAGAGAAATATGGTCATAAAGAATACTTACAAGATCTGGAGCATTCCCAGCCAGTATTCAAATATCTGATGGTATAACAATTGGAGACATGACTAAATCAGCAAGTCAGTAAAATCAATAAAATGCTATGCTAGCCTCCCTAACTTGCGGAGAATAAGGACCAAATAGCGTTTATTGGCAGCAACAGCAAAATCCGATTAAGAAAACAACAGAACAAACTAAAGCAAATAATCGAATCTGACGGTGCACTACATACTGAAATCTCAAAACGTATGCTGCAATAAGTTAACTGAACCAGGCAACCTATACCGTCTAGAACCGGATGATGAACCCCGACTCGGTCTCGAGGACGGCGACGAAGAGTGAGAAGACGACCGCGTAGCACCGGAATATGGCCCCGAATATCTGCGGAAGGTAGCGCATCGGATGAGGGACCCAGGGCGGGCGACGACGAGAAGGGGAAAGTCGCAGTGGAGCAGGCCACGCACGTCGGAGCCAGCGCGGAAGCACTGGACATCGGAGACGACGTTGACGGCGACGCAGTGGCGGCCGTGACGACGCTGAAGCAGCCGCAGACGACGAGGAGCGGGTTGGAGCCGGCGCGCGCGGGCCGGCCCTGCCGCTGCCGCGACGTGTCCCCGCCCCCGCCGGCCTGCGTCGAGGATGAGTTGGAGGGACCGGCAACCGGTGACGACGCGGAGGGCGGAGGCGGCCGCATTCGCCATGGGGCGCGCGAGGACGACACACGACAGCGAGTTACGTGGGGCTGTGGGGCCAGGAGCATGTTACGTTTGGGCCTAATGGGCCATAGCCTCACCGTGAAAGAGAGTCAGGTTCTCAGCCCAAACTGACCACGAAGCCCACCAAGCCCAAAAGAAAATTCTGTACGGGACTGGACCCCTAGAACAACCACCACACTCTCCTCCCTCCCTCCCCGCCCACACTCCACCACCCGCGCCCCGCCGCCCGCCCCGCCGCCGCCTCCTACTTCGCCTCGGCCGCCTCGGATCCGGACCGAGCGCCGGCCATGGCGCTCGCCTTCGACGAGTTCGGGCGCCCCTTCATCATCCTGCGGGAGCAGGAGAAGAAGACGCGCCTGCGGGGGCTCGACGCGCAGAAGGCCAACATCGGCGCGGGCAAGGCCGTCGCGCGGATCCTCCGCACCTCGCTCGGCCCCAAGGGCGCGGACAAGATGCTCCAGTCCCCCGACGGCGACGTCATCATCAGTATGCACCTGCTGGACTCCTCCCTTCTTTTTTTTTTATCTTCCTTGCGTGCACTGTACCTCCTGCATTAGCCTGGCTTGCGGTTTTTAGTGTTTGGGTTTCTCGAGTGGCGCGTGCACGCCTTGAGATCTAGGTTCCACGGGGCATTTGCTCGTATTGACGCTGCCGGTTTAGAGGTGGTGTCTAGTTTGTTGGTGCAGTTGTTATTTCCTCCCATCGTGGCACGTCCGTACGTAATCCGATTTTATCGTCAGCATAAGTTTGTTTTGCGCCCCCTCCCTTTAGCTGCTACAATGCTCAAATGAGGCGCCCACACATTTTAGGAGTCGTGCAATAAATCAAGTTGAACATAGGGTCTTCATTTGAAGATCTAAATTTTGCGTGTTCAACACTTCAACATCTAGCTGCTGTTATGCTTAACCGACACACTCCTACAGTTTAAGATCCGTAAAATAAATCTATTTGGACATATGGTCTTGTACCGAGGAATTCGACACATAAAAGTACATTTATTAATTGATCCGAACTATTCATTCATATTAAATAATTGGAATTTCTTTTGGATAGTTCAATTCAGATTATTTCAAAATCTTATTATTTGTTTGCTTGTTGCCTAGAAAAACCTTTTGGTTTTGGATGCTCGTTGCCCCTAGAAAATGATCTTGATTTTGCTAAAGAATAAGATTGTACTATGGAAAAATAAGGGGCTGTTTGGTTTGTGGCTAAACGTGCCACACTTTGCCTAAGGTTAGTCGTTCGAATTGAAGAACTAACCTTAGGCAGAAAAGTATGGCAAAGTGTGGCAATTTAGTCATCAAACCAAACAGGCCCTAAGTCTTTTTTTCCAAAGATTTTTACGAATACGCTTTTTTGACATCGAAGTACGTTTTTTTGGGAACTGCCATTCAAAAAGGGAATTACTTTTTTCTAGTTGTATGTGAAAGACATCTATTGCCGCAAATCAATCCTTCTTTCTGTTTTTTCTTAGTATTTATACAATTTAGGTGATCTACTTCTCGCTGTTCAGTTTGGTGGTTCACTCTTATAGATATTATATTATCACTGCTTCCGTTTGACAGGATGCTTTGATTTTAAGATGTGTGCTTTACAAGTTCACTTCCCAGATTTATATGAGTTATCTCACTGACAAACAGTTCATCAGTTACTTGCTTACTGAAAGCGCTGCCTTGTGAATTGCTAGCAAATGATGGGGCGACCATCCTGGAGCAGATGGATGTTGACAACCAGATCGCAAAGCTGATGGTGGAGCTGTCCCGTAGTCAAGACTACGAAATCGGGGATGGTACCACCGGTGTGGTAGTCATGGCAGGGGCGCTCCTTGAGCAGGCCGAGAAGCTTTTAGAACGTGGTATTCACCCCATTAGGGTTGCTGAAGGCTATGAGATGGCATCAAAGGTAGCTTTTGATCACCTAGAACGAATCTCCGAAAAGTTTGAGTTCAGTGCAGACAACATTGAGCCCCTGGTTCAGACATGCATGACAACTCTATCCTCAAAGATGTAAGTCGTAACAAATCTTTGACATTCTGTTCAATCAGTCAGCCTTTGTGATGCAGATCTTTTCATTTCATTTATGTTCTTTGGTAATTCCTACATCTATGGTTAATACTTAATATTTTTTCACAGGAGTGATGTGATTTTTTTCTCTGTGAAGTGCTGTTGCACCACTTTTTTTTGTGTTGTTTTGGTAAAACAGGAAAAAACTTTGTTAGGGAAGTAGTAACTTTTCAGGGTTTTCTTTTCTTTATATGGGCCAAACTTAGTAACCAGGTTCCTGGATCGATGTGATCGAGGAACGGGAACATGGTACATAGTATGCTACTAAAACTAGGTTTTAACACTACGGGAACGAGATTGTTCCCACGTTCCTGGAATGGAACGAACGTTACCGGAACGAGGGACGTGGCCACTTTCCCAGTTCCCGGTTACTAAGGGGCCAACCAAACATAAATAATTTTGGAGATTTAATCGGTTCTCACATGTCACTAATCCTTTTTTTCTGAATCATAGTAATATCTACTAATCATTGATTCATTCCTGTAATAATCGTTCACTTCAATGTCAAGCTGATGCTGATCTTAACCTATATGTCTTTGCTCCTGGCTTCTCATTTTTACCGTTTTCTATGAAGCTCCTTTCTGCACGATGATGATGAATACACTATCCTTTCCCTTGGTTTTACAACATCACCCCTGTTTGCACCCCCCTTCTGTAGCTGCTTTAAAATGATTTCAGTAGGTTAGAACAGCATGCCTGATGTCTCTATTGTTCTTATTCCACAGTGTTAACCGTTGCAAGCGGGCATTGGCAGAGATTGCTGTCAAAGCAGTACTTGCGGTTGCAGATTTGGAGAGGAAGGATGTTAACTTGGATTTAATTAAAGTAGAAGGCAAGGTTGGTGGGAAGCTGGAGGACACCGAGCTTGTATATGGAATTATTGTTGACAAAGATATGAGCCATCCACAAATGCCAAAGAGAATTGAGGATGCTAAGATTGCCATCCTGACATGCCCATTTGAGCCACCGAAGCCTAAGACCAAGCATAAGGTTGACATTGATACTGTCGAGAAATTCCAGACACTGCGTGAGCAAGAGCAGAAATACTTCGATGAAATGGTTCAGAAGTGCAAAGTAAACACTGAATTGCTTTTAGTCTTACAGAATATCAATGTTGTTGATACCTGAGTGATGATGTTTTTTTGTGTTGTGTGCATAACTATCATATTGTTCTGGACATGATATTCGTAGTTGAAATAATTTATGTTGTTATCTTGCTTAGTTACATTGTTTCTCATGGTTTTGTAGCAAGTATCACAATGAATTTTGAAAGGCACCTTCAAATCTTTTAATGGGTCATTATGGGTATTCGAGTACTCATTAATGTTATGTTTTTTGCTTTGCTGAATAATTATCCACATATTATTTTCTGTAGGATGCTGGTGCAACCCTGGTTATTTGTCAGTGGGGTTTTGATGATGAAGCCAATCATTTGTTGATGCATAGAAATCTGCCAGCTGTCAGATGGGTTGGTGGTGTTGAATTGGAATTGATTGCCATTGCAACAGGTCAACATGCCGCTATATCTCACTCTTATGTGACTATGAATCGCCTGTGGTGACATTCCCTTACATAACTGCCTGCAGGAGGACGAATTGTTCCGAGATTCCAAGAGTTGAGTCCTGAAAAGCTTGGGAAGGTACCACTCTTTTTTATACATACACTATTACACTCAGTTTATTTTCAGTCATATGGAATATGCATAGGTTGATGATGCAGTGTTTAGTTACACAATCTTAGTGTCCCAGTCTGCATGAATCTAATATTAATTAATATTAATATTAGGGATTATTCATAGACACTGTGCTTGCCTTATATTTTACCATATTTAAAAAGCAACTGTTTGAATGTTTCTGATTAACTTGTAGTTGCATAGAAAGCTAAGGTTATTTGTTGTCGAGTTGTTATGGTATGTACTGAGTTTTAACTGTGAGTTTGTGAGGGTGATTTGGTTTTTAGCTGGCTAGTAAACAAAATGTTTAACCTTCGTCAAGGTTAATTAACATGCCATTATTGATGGCTTAACACGTTCCATTTTAAATGCACATTCATAGAAAATATTCTGTTGTCATTTTTGCTGTATTGCAAGTAGCTATCTGTTACACGATTTTGCTTTCTCTTTTTTGCTAGGCTGGATTAGTCAGAGAGAAATCATTCGGAACAACAAAGGATAGGATGCTTTACATTGAGCAGTGTGCCAATTCCAGAGCTGTAACTATCTTCATTCGTGGTGGTATGTTCTTATGCATTATCTTTTTTTCTTCTTTCATATCGACATATACATGTGTTTTATCTCCATTACAAGGCCATTTGTGTTTAAATTTATTTAACACATCTTTTTTCCATAGTGGAAGTGATTCTATCTTTCGTGGAAGTTGTTGCTATGGTGATTTTACTACAAAATTTGTAGACATTGTTTGTAGGACAATAAACTTACAATAACTATGCTCGCTGTTAGATCATATCTTGAATTGTTCATTTTCGATGAATATGTCCTGATGTGAGTCTTGTATAAAACTAACTGCTGCTGCACAGGAAATAAAATGATGATTGAGGAGACCAAGCGCAGTCTTCATGATGCTCTTTGTGTGGCAAGGAATCTGATCCGGAACAACTCAATCGTGTACGGCGGTGGCTCAGCAGAGATATCTTGCTCAATTGCTGTTGAAACTGCTGCAGATCGGCACCCTGGAGTTGAGCAGGTAACTGTTGGCTTTGGTGCTTCTATTTGGAAAATAAGAGGATGGAATTTGTTGCTTCTGATTGTGTTTTTCTTTGCAGTACGCTATCAGGTCATTCGCTGATGCATTAGACGCTGTTCCACTGGCCTTGGCTGAAAACAGTGGTTTGTCGCCAATTGATACCTTGACGGCGGTAAAAGCTCAGCAAGTTAAGGTATCAGACTTTTTATACCCTCGCTTTAAGCTGGACTCTAGATCCTTTTTCTTGGCAGTCAGATGATGCCCAACTCTTGGATTTGTTATGTTATTTTAATTGAGTTCACATGTCACACTACCAATAAGCAATAAGTGCACGCATACGGTCTTGGTAGACAGTCAGGTGATGCCCAACTCTTGGGTTTGTTATGTTATTCTAACTGAGTTCACGTGTCACACTACCAATAAGCAATAGGCGCGCGTATACGGTCTGGCTAGATATAACTTTGTGTGGTTGCTGCAGCACGTGATCTATTGTCGTCTCGAGCTCTCTGTAGAGCTGAAAGATGGTTTTCTCGCTGTTGGATTACTTCTAAATCGTGTGGCAACCGATCCCTGAACACCTTTGCAGGAGAGCAACCCCCACTGCGGCATAGACTGCAACGATGTAGGCACCAACGACATGAAAGAGCAGAACGTCTTTGAGACCCTGATTGGCAAGCAGCAGCAGATCCTGCTGGCCACTCAGGTGGTGAAGATGATCCTGAAGATCGACGACGTCATCTCACCGTCCGAGTACTGATGAAGCCTGAAGGAAGGAGGAAAAAAAAAGAGAGGAACAGGTGGCTATGCTGGATGAGAGTTTAGTAGGCAGCATTGCTGATGTGTTGATTGGTTTACTCCTTGTTCAGGCGTGCTCCTTGTATCTTATGAGCTGCCTAGCACCTTTTTGTGTGAGGGGTTGTTTGTATTGCACGATATTGCATCGAGGAATACGTATGTACGTGTTGTCAAGACCCTAGGCAATTCTCTTCAGGGCTGTGAGATGGTTGGGGTACTGATACCTTTTTTTTGTATTGTTTTCATTTCACCACTTAGCTGAAGCTGTCCTTTTTGTTTTATGAATGCTGCAATAGTTTGGCGCCCTCACTCTGTTTGGTCTGAACAAGGTAACCTTTTGTACTTCCCCCGTCTTGACGCGCTAAGTTTCTCTCAGATCGCAGAAACTAAGGCCCTGTTTGGAATTGTAGTATTTTTGCAATTTTGAAACAATACTATGGTATTTGATGATAGTATAGTATTAGAGCTTAAAAGATGTTTGGCTTGTACAGTCAAAACTCAGTTTTAAATACCATGGTTTACCCAAAACTGTGGTATTTTTTAGTTTTTGAAACTCCACTCGAGACCTCCGTTTTCTTCTCTTCTTTCTACATATACTTTGTTTTCCAATAGAACCAAACAGATATCGTTGTTTTGAGCAATATTGTAGTTTTACTATGGTAAAGCAATACCGTAGTATTTATGATATATACAATTATAAACTATGATATCTTAAAACTACAGTATTTTAAAACTGCATTTCCAAATAGGTCCTAAACTGTTCTATTTTGCATAGGTACAAAATGTGATCCATTTAGGAGTTGCCAGTTTTATTCTCTATAAGGGCTAGATTAGAAATTTAAATCACTTTCATAATTCCTGTGAATTAAGTGAAAAAATAAGCTAATTTTCCCATCGATCCCCGAAGTTTCCAAACGGAGAAATAGAGAAATAGAGAAAACGGCGCCCAAGTCTTGAAGTCACTGACTTGTGGGCCCAGAGGCCAAAGCGCGCACTGCCCATCACCGTCTCCTGAATCTCAGAACCTTATCCCCTCCTTTGCTCCATCCCTCTCCTCTCTTCCTCGGCGACCTCCACGCCGGTCTAGAGCCGGCAGCGCTGCGGCGGAGCACCAACCGAGCTCCGATCCCACCCCGCTCCCAACCGCGCGGCCCTGTCCATGGCGCGCGCGGTGCGGCGGCGAGCCCCCATGCATTCCCGCCGCCGGAGCGCGGCCTGCTAAGCGACGACAATTCCTCTCCCTCTCCTAAATCCACTCCCCCACGTGTCTTCATGGGCCCTCCGGCCTACACCGCCTCCCCCTGCACGGGGTCTGCCCTCTTCTCCAACACCCGAGCGCCGCCGCCGCCACCGCGGCTTCTTATCCGATGGGGCCCGGGGCCGCCGTCGGCCGTGGGGAGGCACGGAGGCCGCGTAACTCCGTCGCAGGAGAGGCGCGGCCCCGCCCCGTCGCAGGAGAGGCGCCGACCCGCTCCGTCTCAGGAGAGGCGCCGCCCCACGGAGTCTTCGTCCCAGTCTCACCAGCTCCAGGAACGGAAGCGGCACTGGAAGGCGGGGGAGTTCCCGGGGACCGCTGCCGATGGAGGAGGTGGCGGCGGAAGGCGCCCCGCACTAGGGAACCGGCATTCGAAGGCCGGGGAGTTTCCCGGGACGGACGGCGTCCGCCCCGCCCCCGCGCCGCCGCAGGGGAAGCGGCACTGGAAGGCCGGCGAGTTCCCGGGCGCCGCCGCCGCCCCCGGTTCGGGGACGCCGAGGACTCCCCTCAAGAACGTCAAGAAGCGGCTGGACGCCCGCGCGGACGCCAAGGCGTGGGCGTGCACCGTCACCGAGGCCCTCGCGGACCGCGTCAGCTCCAAGAACTGGCAAGAGGCGCTCCAGGTAAAACACCACCGCCGGTCACTTATGATTCCCGCTTGTTTGCATTGCTCCACCGTCTGCAAAAATCCATAGTTCCCCTGGATTGCTAGTTAGATTCAATCCTTTATTTGAGGAAATGAAATCGTTGCGATGTTGTTACTGACACTGATAGCGAATCGGTGGCGTCAGGTCTTTGAGATGCTCAAGGAGCAGCCGTTCTACCATCCCAAAGAGGGCACCTACATGAAGCTCATCGTGCTGCTGGGCCGGTCAGGGCAGCCGACCCGTGCACACCAACTCTTCGACGAGATGTTGCAGCAAGGATGCCAGCCCACCCCCGAGCTCTACACCGCCTTGATCGGGGCCTACTGCCGAAGCGGCCTACTGGACGAGGCACTCCAGCTCCTCAACGACATGAAGAGCTCCCCTTTATGCCAGCCTGACGTCTACACCTACAGCACCATCATCAAGGCCTGCATTGACGCTGCCAGGTTCGACCTCACCGACGCCATGTACAAAGACATGGCGGAGCGCTCCATATCACCCAACACGGTCACACAGAACATCGTCCTCAGCGGCTACGGGAAGGCCGGGCGGTTGGACGACATGGAGCGAGTGCTCTCCGACATGCTCGACAGCGTGTCATGCAAACCGGACGTTTGGACCATGAACATCATCCTCAGCCTCTTCGGGAACCGGGGCGAGGTTGAACTGATGGAGAGATGGTACGAGAAGTTCCGAGGCTACGGGGTCGAGCCGGAGACCCGCACGCTGAACATCCTGATTGGCGCCTACGGGAAGCGGCGGATGTATGACAAGATGTCCGCAGTCATGGAGCACATGCGCAAGCTCGCGTTCCCGTGGACGACCGCGACGTACAACAACGTGATCGAAGCATTTGCTGAGGCCGGCGACGCCGGGAACATGGAGCACGCGTTCAACCAGATGCGTTCCGAGGGCATGAGGCCGGACACTAAGACCTTCTGCTGCCTGATCGACGGGTTCAGCAGGGCAGGCCAGTTCCATAAGGTGGTGGGCATGGTGAAGCTCGCCGAGAGGCTCGACGTGCCCGTGAACACGCCTTTCCACAATGCTGTTCTTGGCGCGTGCGCTAGAGCGGACGATCTCGTGGAGATGGAGAGGGTGTTCAGGCGCATGAAGCATACGCAGTGCGAGCCTGATGCTTCGACGTACTCTATCTTGGTGGAGGCTTATCGCAAGGAGGGAATGACCGACAAGATCTATGCTCTGCATCAGGAGAACCCGGCTCTGGTTCCAGCTGATTTTGTCATGGTTTGAATGACCCAGTGACTGAGTCACGGTCCTGAAATTTTAGAGCTTGGTTGCATTGGTTGAGAATCTTCTTGCTATCCACCAAACAGAGTGGCGGCCATTCTTCAACTCCATTTTTTTTGTCTGTTGGTATGCAGAGCTAGTATAGACGTCTCCTCCAACTCAAGGGGGGTGAAAGTGCGTCAGCAACGTACGGGTATTCATCTAGTTTGATATATTCCAAGAAAAACAAAGACCAATGCAGGAGAAGATGGACAATGTGACACAGAATAATCTCTGGAAAATAGATACCTGGAAGCTTCCTCGTCAAACAAGACTATTATGAAGACTACAAAAGCCGCCCGCCCGTTCGACAGCGAGCTATATATGAGCTGTCTGGAACACGATTTCCCCCCTCTGTTCCTGCGTTTTTCATGCACGAATAAATCTGAGCTGATTTCTGTGAAATTTATATGCGAACCCCTTGAAATTCATGTGTTCCAAACACGGCCTAAAAGAACTTTGTCTAGAGAAACCCTCTAGGTAACACAGACGCGCAAACCTTCAAGTATCGATCTCAGAGAGGACATGCAGAAGATGATTTGCAGTTTGCTGCGGGGTAGGCTCCTCAGGGCCTTTGGGACTGCTTTTGTCTTCGCCTGACTCCACCTTTTATTTTTGTTTGAACTTGCTACCAGCTGGATACTTCCAGAGAATCCGTACAGTACAGCCCTTGGCTGTTGAATTCCAAGTCTTCGCTAAATGAACCATTCAGACATCGCCATCTATGATCTGTGTAACTACTCTGTAGACCACCTATGGTATCAAGGTCACAAAAAATAGATTGTTAGCTTAGCAACTGCTATACATTGAGCAGTGTCCTCAAAAAGATGCAATTTTTTAACCAACTGGCTGGCCAGGAGTTGCCTGCCTCTAGGCCAAATTTTGCACTATAAATTCCCAATGAGGCCTTGTTTGTTTCGTACCTAAACTAGGAGGACTGAGAAGGGTTTTAGTCAAACGTGCACAAGAAAGCAGAGCAAGCAGTATACCAGATCAAAGTGCTGTACTGTTACAATACAGATACAGGCCCTTGACAGATTTGCATGCCTATGCAGTCATGTGTTTTTGTTACAAATAACTACAGTCAATTTCCAACTCTTTCTTGGCCAGAGATTGGTGGGGTGCCAAATCTTCCTGAACCAACTAGACTATGCAAACCACCAAACATGACCATGAGGCTCCATTTACAATCATGAAAATGACCTGTTGGGGTTGAACCGGAAAGATAAAAACGAAAACACGGGCTTGAAGCCCAGGCTGAGGTTGCTATCTGGAGTAAAGCCAACAACAGGGAAGGAATTGACTCTGCTGTAACTTATGACATCCTACCCCAAAGAAGTGAATAAAAGTATTTACCTGCCTGCATAAACCAGAAAATGATACAATTAACTGGATGTGGCTCCATCTTCCACACAGTGCTTCCTCTTTGCACCTGTAATTTTTCGCTCTCGAATCTCACAAACATAGACATAGCTGTAGTATGGGGGTATCTGAGATCTCCATCCTAGGACCTCGAATTTTCCTTGCTTCTTAATGCTTCCATACACCACATCTTGGATTCTTATCTCTGGAACCTCCTCTTGGGGAGAGCGGTGATACTGATGATAGATTATTAAATCTTCAGAAGGTGAAGCCATTCTACCAAGATGTACAAGGTTGTTTTTGTTTAGAAGATCAGAAGGATGCACGCCGAATTTGGAGATATGCGCCTGGAGGACCCCTCTCAAGAAGCTCAGCACCTTACACCAGAAGTGTATGCTAAAATTGTCCCTCAACAAATAAGAGGTAACATATGCACTATTGATTGAACGAATCTGCAGTCTGGCTATCTCCATGGCCAGTTGTGCAAACCTAGGGTGCATCTCGGGATCCGTGCTTCCAAATGTAAGTGTCTTGAAGAAATACCAGTAAGCCTCAGGGGACAGGTGCTTCAGAGTTAGAGCTGGTGTTGTTCCAAACTTTACAATCTTGTCTGAACAACTTGTCACGATGATTTTACTACCGCTAAGAAAGCTCCGTCTGGAAGCACGGTAAAACCTATTCCATCTATCTTCACAGAGAATGCCATATAGTTCAATAACAACTAGCAATCTCTTGCCTTTCTTGAAGTTTGACAAAAAAAATTGACGTTTCATTGCACCTCCCTGTCTGAAACTTAGCTCATCATCCGTGAAATCACAGTCATGCAACCACAAGATTTCTGAGAAATAATCACGGACTCTTTCACCCTTGCAAACATGAGCAATTAAAGTACTCTTACCGACTTTGAGTGGACCAACAACTGGCAGGACCTCCAATTCTTCAGAACTATGGGGTTTTGTGTGCAAAAGGAAACTAATGACAAGTTGTGCTTCCATCTGGCGACCAAACATGCAGTTACACAGAAGGATATGCATGCTGTACGGCTGGCGATACAGGCGAGGGTAGCTCATCAAGAACATGGCCAACTGATTCATATCAACAATCATGGATCTCAATTTGTCATGTGCCTCTCGTAGTTGTTCCTGAAACTGTACAGTTCGACGGGTGAAATAGAGATCCTTTGCACAGGGTGCCTTGGATAGGGTCAGAAAGCGCCTAGCAGATGGATCATTAGCATCTTCTCCATAGTGAGGCTGGTACCTGAACGCATCAAGTGTGTAATAGCCTCGGTGCATGGCGTCCCTTAGCATGCCCAGCTGCAGGAGCATGGCTTGATTCGTGATGTGCCGTCCCATGGCCTCCTCAATGATGACCTGTGCTTGAAGAAGAGCCCCTTGTATGCTTTCCTCCATGTCCAGTGTCAGTGGCTTTGACCACTTGTTGATGATGAAATTCATGGATCGAGATATCAGCTCACCCAGGATTGCAGAAAGGAAACTTTCCATTTGGGAGTTCTCGGGTAAGAACTAAGAAAACACAAGATGAGTATTGATGTTTCTGAAACTCACTCTGTAGTCTGTATGACTGTATTCTATGCTTCACTTGAGAACTCCGAGGAGAGCAAGGGAATATATAAGGCCCCGTTTGGTTCTTTAGGGTGCGTTTGGTTGCGGGGCAGCCAGGACAGAGACGTCCTCTCTCGCATGCTTATTAAAACGACGTTTAAACGTCGTTTAAACTATAAAACGCTGGAAGAAACCGAAACGGTGAAACATTTTACGATTCTTCGTAAAACGTCGTTTAACGACGTTTAAACGTCACGTTTTGGCGCGCCACGTTTTGAGCGTTTAACGGCCCAGCCCAATTTCCTGCCCAGGTTTACGGTTTTTGCTCACCAGAGCCGCGCTCCAGACACTCCAGGAAGTCTAGGCCGCCGCTCCGCTCCAGGCCGCGACACTCCAGGCCACTGCTCTGCCCTAGGCCGCCGCTCTGCTCCAGGCCGCCGCTCCTCCCCCGTGCAGCCTCCTCCAGGCCGCCGCTCAGCCGCGCTCCAGAGTCCAGCCGCTCCAGGCCACGCTCCAGGCCGCTCCCGCTGTCCGCCGGCCACTACAGAGACCGCCCTCTAGCTTTGCTTCACTGGTGAGTAATGGCAGAGACCGTCCTCTAGTTGTTCAGCCTAATTAATCCAAATTCAAGGCCGCTACTTTCCTAGGAGAGCTCATGGTACTCAAGTGCCAATTCTTGAGGATGATGAAGATGGTGTTGATGAGGGTGATGAGAATGAAGACGATGACAATTTTGTGCTTGACGACCTTGACATGGATGATGAAGAAGAAACAAACAATAGTGGTGGCCGTGGTGATGAGCAAGACAAGGATGATGTTGGTTTAGATGATTTGGATGATGGTTATTGAGTGTTTGAGTAACTCTTGTGTGCTTGTGGTTGTAGACATGGCATTCTACTTTAGTTGCTTTTGTGCTATGTTTGTGATTGTGGACTATTAGACATCTCATTCTACTTTGTTTGCAGTTGCCGACTTGCTATTAGTTGAACTTGTGTTATTGTGGTAATGTGGTTGTGGACATGTCATTTTGCACAATATTATTATGTGAACTTATGTTGGTTGTTTGGTATTTGACTTGATATAATTGCCTGAAATTATGATATATTGAAATTTCCCTATGTTGTTTAAAACTACGTTTAAACTTTGTTTAAACCATTTAAAAGTTAAAACTCACCCATGAGCGTTTCAACGTTTCGTCGTTTTAATAACCTTGCTCTCTCGTCCCTCTAATTTTGAGGGACAATTGGGGACAACACTAGTATAGTCCTGTCCCAACCTTTGACTCTGAACCAAACAAACTTACTTGAGGGATCATCCCATCCCGTCCCGTTCTGTCATTGTAACCAAACACTAATATAGTCATGTCTCAACCCTTAATCCTGAACCAAACAACTTTATTTGAGGGATCGTCCTATACCGTCTCGTTCTGTCATTGTAACCAAACGCTAAAGTACCCCGTTTTTGTTGCAGTGACTAAATCGGACTAAAAAATATTAATTGATGTGAATAATAACTGTATTACCCGTATTAATTAGTTAATGTTTGCTGCAAAAACAAAGTGGAGAGGACAAATAAGGTAAAAATCATATTTTAGTTTACTAAAGAACTAAAATTTAGTCACCTCAATTTAGTCACCATGTTTGTTTCTTTAGAGACTAAAGGTGACTAAACTTTAGTCACCCCAAACCAAATGGGGCCTAAGAACCATGGGCTCAAGAAGCAAAAACATATATAATAAAAAACTAAATTGCGAGAGTCAATAGTCTATTCACATGCATGACTTTTGGGACCAATTTCCAACTCTTTCTTGGCCAGAGATTGGTGGGGTGCCAAATCTTCTTGTACCAACGAGACTCTGCCTGGCTGCCAAGAGGGCGCTGATTAGTCAATCGGTCATGCAAACTCTTTCTTGGCCACAAAATGCCCTGCTGGGGTTGAACTGAAAAGATAGAACTGAAAACACAGTTACACAGGCTTAAAGCCCAGGCTGAGGCGGCTATCTAGAGTAAAACCGACAACAGGGGAAGAATCCACCAAATCCCATGAAAAATATATGCCTCTAACTCATGTGTCATTATGTAGATAGACACTTACACTACAGATATGAAAATGTAGCACACTTCAGAATTTACTCTGCTGTAACTTATGACATCCTACCCCAAAGAAGTGAATAAAAATTATTTATCTTCCTGCATAAACCAGAAAATGATAAAATTAACTAGATGTGGTTCCATCTTTCATACAACGCTTCCTCTTGGCACCTGTATTTTTTCGCTCTCGATTCTCACAAGCATGGACATAGCTGTAGTAGGGGGGTATCTGAGATCTCCATACTAGGACCTCAAATTTTCCATTTTTCTTAATGCTTCCATAGAACACATCTTGTAATCTTATCTCTGGAACCTCCTCGTGGGGAGAGCGGTGATACTGATGACAAATTATGAAATCTTCAGAAGGTGAAGTCATTCTTCCAAGCTGAACAGGTTCGTTTTTGCTTAGAAGATCAAAAGGATGCACGCCGAATTTGGAGATATGCGCCTGGGTGACGTGAAGCTCAGCACCTTACACAAGAAGTGTATGTCAAAATTGTCCCTCAACAAATAAGAGATGGTATGTGCACTATTGATTGAACCAATCTGCAGTCTGGCTATCTCCATGGCCAGCTGAGCAAGCCTAGGGTGCATCTCAGGATCAATGCTTCCAAATGTAAGTGTCCTGAAGACATACCAGTAGGCCTCATGAGACAGGTGCTTCAGAGTTAGAGCTGGTGCCGTTCCAAACTTTACGATCTTGTCTGAACAGCTTGTGACTATGATTTTACTACCACTAAGAAAGCTCTGTCTGGAAGAACGGTAAAACTTATTCCTGGCATCTTCACAGAGATTCCCATATAGTTCAATCACAACTAGAAATCTCTTGCCTTTCTTAAAGTTTGACAAAAAAAACTGTCGTTTCATTGCACATCCCTGTCTCAAAGTTAGCTCATCATCCGTAAAATCAGAGTCATGCAGCCACAAGATTTCTGAGAAATAATCACGGACTCTTTCGTCCTTGCAAACATGAGCGATTAGTGTACTCTTACCGACTCTATGTGGACCAACAACTGGCAGGACGTCCAATTCTTCAGAACTATGAGGTTTTGTGTGCAAAAGGAAATTAATGACAAGTTGTGCTTCCATCTGGCGACCAAACATGCAGTTACCCAGAAGGATATGCTTGTTGTATGGCTGGCGATACAGGCGAGGGTAGCTCATCAAGAACATGACCAACTCATTCATATCAACAATCATGGAGCTCAATTTGTCAAGTGCCTCTTGTAGTTGTTCCTGAAACTGTACAGTTGGACCGGAGAAATAGAGATCCTTTGCACAGGGTACCTTGGATAGGCGCACAAAGCGCCTAACAGCTGGATTGCCATCTTCTCCATAGTGAGGCTGGTACCTGAATGCATCAAGTGCGTAATAGCCTCGGTGCATGGCGTCCCTCAGCACGCCCAGCTGCAGGAGAATGACTTGATTTGTGATGTGCCGTCCCATGGCCTCCTCAATGATGACCTGTGCTCGGAGAAGAGCCCTTTGTAGGCTTTCCTCCATATTCACCTTTGACAACTTGTTGATGATCAAATTTATGGATCGAGATATCAGCTCACCCAGGACTGCAGAAAGGAAACTTTCCATTTGGGAGTTCTCTCTTGCTCCTGAGGAGACAACGCTGTAAGAAGGGTAAGAACTATGAAAAAACTCACTCTGTAGTCTGTATTCTATGCTTCATGTCAAAACTCCAAGGAGAGCAAGGGAATATATAAGAACAATTGGGCTCAAGAAGCAAAAACATTAAAAAAAACTAAATTGCGAAAGTCAATATTCTATTCACATGTATGACTTTTGGGACATTTACCTTACTATTCTTATCGATTTTATTTATTTATTTGCTTACACTTGCTACTGATTGGCTACTTCCATAGGTACAACCCTTGGTTGTTGAATTCTGAGCTTTTGCTATTTGTAACAGTGAGCCATCACTATCTACTATGTAATTTCTCTGTTAGTGAACTTATGATACGAAGATCACAAAAATCAGATTGTTAGATTAGAAACTGATGTATTCTCTGTATACCAGATTTTGTGTTGGGTGTGAAAGAAAAAAAAAGAGCACGTGATTAACCTAGGCTCTGATTACCATGAAAATGAATATACATATACAAGTGTCTGCATGTACTACACACTAGGAGAGCCAGGGAAAGAAGTCACCACATGGCTACATGCAGAGATCCACTAGACATGATCACCACCAGCCGACTGAATAGGCCAGGCTCAAGACCCAACACAAAAAACACGCCTATTATGGGTTGGACGGCTGAGTAGGCCAGGCTCAAGACCCAGCACACACGTACACAGTCAAACTCTAACAATGACTAGTGCTTACCAAAATCTAATTGAGTGCTTGAGAGCTTTGAACACCTCCTATATTGAAAATGGCAGAAAATAGATGTCAGGAATTATTTTCTTTTTCCTCAGCTCTCATGTTTCAGGCCATAAGACATGAAATCAAACTAAAATTAAGTAAAAGTTACGCAGCACATACGAAAGTGCAGAACATTCACTTCAAATGCTTGTTTTCTTGAGCATACATATGTACACAGAAGGGAAATCACATTCATTCTAGGATTTCTTTGCAAGCTACAGTTCAGGAGAACACACACACATTTACCAGTTCACACACAACTACACAAGGCAGTGATCAAACTAACAAATTTACAAGATAGAATCCTTTAGAAAAAACTTAGAGCCCTTGAATTAAAAGCAAGAACCCACCGAGAGGCAACTAAGTTTCCCCTTGACTGAGAAACCTGCACATAAGCACCTTAAGTACCTGAACTTGGCCCCTCACCAGTTGAGGCAACTTCCAGTGCTACATACAGAAATTTAGGAAATTACATCAGCTGGTTGAAAACCTATTAGCTCTTACTAGAAAATGGTTTCTGACAGTACACGAAAAACATGTTGCTGGGTAATTAAACAGGCTACCAGGAGCAGCTATCCTTTGTGTGGCATTGATATCATCTATGTTATCAGGCGACATTGAAAGATAGTATCCAAGAAATTTAAAGTGTATCCATTCACCTGCTGGGTAGTTTACTGGGCCAGCCTATATTGAGATACCAGATAAGTTTCAACTTTCAAGACCCCACATTCTGCTCATTACAGGTATAACAAATGGCAAAACAATTCTCGGCATATCCTCTGATTTGAAGTATGGTAGCATACCTATATAAGAGGAATGCATTTTCTTTATTGGATCGTGATATTCCACTTTACTAATTCATCGTTCATCACATACAAGCAAAGCTACTGGGACTGGGATAAAGACATACAGGGTGAACCCAAAAGAGGCAATTACCTGGAGTGTGGAAGCTCATGTAGGGGAAAATGCCGGAGAAGAAAGTGTCCTTGAATACCTTTGTGACCCGGCGAGACATCAGATCAATGGTGAATAGCCCATCGCCCGTCCGCACAAACACGACACCGACGCCATCCACAAAGCTAACCACATCAACAAAGGCCGAGAGGGCACCGACAGGGAGCAGCGTGTCAAGCTCGATGGCTCTGGTCTGTGTCAGCAGACAACATGTGAGCAGACATGTTGACGAGGTGCAGCAGCCGGATGGAGTTCTGATGGAAGATGTAAAGGCTGCGGAAATGGGCCAAGACGATGTCGAAGCTGGAATTATCAGACTGGGCCGTCGTGTTCGCAAGCCCAATACAAGATATCCATCGTCTTGCTGGACGCGCTGAGTCAGCCGTCATGTAATAAATACTGTGAACGAGAGTTAGAGAGGGGAAGAAAGAAATTACCAACAAATATTCTTGTTATTTCCATTCGTTTCCTTTGTAGTTAGCCAGTAGATAGTTACAAGTGGTATCGGCTTTGTTCATCCTGGGCACAGCTGTTCCCGTCCCTCACCGATGGCGAGTTCAGGGGATTCGAGCATCGCTGTGGCGCTTGAGGCGCAGGCGCAGACCATGGCCGCCCAAGCTCGGCTGCTGAAGCAGATCTGTGACCGCCTCGACGCGCAAGACCGCCATTGGGAGACGCTTGAGAAGACAGTGGCGGGTAACATCGCTTCTATCGGCACCTTGGCGACCAAGCTGCAAGAGGTGGAGGTTCCTGCTGCTGTTCGAGCGGACATGGCTCGGTCGTTGTCGCATCAGGTGGAGACTCAGGTGGGGGAATTCCAATCTCTGACATGGGAGCGCATTGATGCCGTCGACGAGGCCTTATCTGGGCGTGTGGCCAACCTTGAATCGGCTACGGCGGTTCTGGAGTCTTGGAGGCCATACGTCGAGCGCTCTGTGGGCGTCGCCCAAGCCAGCGTGGAGTCTCTTCGTGCGGAGGTCGCGCGTATGTCCGAACCCTGGGGGCGGCCGCACCACGCATCTCCTCCACGTCGGCCGGATGCGTCGATGCCATACATACCGCCGGTGGCGCGTCCGTCTGCTCCTCGGATGAACGTCGACGCACCACGCGGACATCATGATGCTTACCACCACCGGGAGGAAGGCCCTGGGTATCCCTATACTCACGGCTTACTCCCGCACAATGGTATGAATGCTGGCCCTAGTTTTTTCCCTCAGAATTTCCAGTCCAGTACGCATGATGTTTTTGGGGGAACTGCTTTGGATACGTACTCGGGATCTCTTGGTAATCTGCCTAAGATGCCATTTCCTGGGTTTGATGGCGACAGTCCTAAGTTGTGGCAGTCGCGTTGCGAGGATTACTTTGCTATGTATTCAGTACACCCTAGTGTGTGGATCAAAGTGTCTAAGATGAATTTTACTGGGCCAGCATCACGATGGCTTCAATCCATTGAGCATCAGTTGCCATATCTCACATGGCCTGATTTCTGTCACATGATTGGGGACCGTTTTGGCAAAAATCAGCACGAACTTCTTATTAGGCAGCTATTTCACATTAGACAAAATTCTACTGTCACTGAGTATGTTGAGAGATTTTTTCAGCTGATAGATCAATTGCATGCATATAATCCTCATGATGATCCTCTTTATTATACTACTCGCTTCATTGATGGTCTTCGTGATGATATTAAATCAGTAGTAATTGTGCAACGACCTAAAGATTTGGATACTGCTGTCGTTTTGGCGCAATTGCAGGAGGAAGTCAGTGACAAGAAGAAAGACGGTCGCAGGATGGAGATGTCATCTTATTCTCAGTCCTTCTCCAAAGGTCCTTTGCCTTCTCGTCAGTTGCCGAATGCCAAGGTTGCTGACTCTCCTGCTACTACTGAAAAGACCACTCAAGATAAGCTGGCTTCGTTGTTTGCATATCGGAAAGCTAAAGGCCTTTGTTATAAATGCGGCTTGCAATATGCCAAGGGACATCGTTGTGCTGATACAGTCCAGTTACATGTGGTGGATGAACTATGGAAGTTACTGGATCTGTCTGACCAACAGGAAGATGATATATCTGAAGCATCCGCAGAACTTCAGTTGTGTCTGTCTCAAGCTGCTGTGACTGATATTTCAGCACCTAAAACAGTAAAGTTTGTGGGTGGTATTCAAGGAATTGATCTGCTGGTATTATTGGATTCGGGTAGTTCTCATTCATTTCTTAGTTCCCGGGTGGCCCAGCACCTTACAGGATTAACCCCTATGACCAAGGAATTGTCTGTTCAGGTGGCCAATGGGTGTCAAATGCAGTGTACTCAACAGTTGGTAGGGGCTGTTTGGTCGTTGGGGCAGTGCGAGTTCCAGTCCACTTTACGTGTGTTACCACTCGTGACTTATGATCTTATTGTTGGTATGGATTGGCTGGAGCAGTTTAGTCCTATGGAGGTGCATTGGACTGAGAAGTGGGTGGTCATCCCTTACAGGGGTACTCAAGTTAAATTGTTTGGGTTGCAATCTTCTAAAGGACATTGTTCTCTGATTGAGGTGTGCCATTTGACTGAGTTAAATGAGAAGGACCAGACTATCATTTCTGAGTTGTCTGGTGATCTACAGTCACTGCTTCTGCGCTACCAGTCTGTATTTGCAGTGCCAACTGGTTTGCCGCCCACCAGGGATTGTGATCACCATATTGCATTGTTGCCAGGTGCACAACCTTTTCATATGCGACCTTATAGGTATGCTCCTGCATTGAAGTCTGAGATCGAAAAGCAAGTGACAGAGATGTTGGATGCTGGAATTATTCAGCCAAGCCAAAGTGAGTTCTCTTCTTCAGTGATTCTAGTCAAGAAGAAGGACAACACTTACAGGTTTTGTGTGGATTATCGTCACCTTAATGCCCTCACAGTCAAAACCAGATTTCCTGTTCCAGTCATTGATGAGTTCCTTGATGAGTTGCATGGGGCTGCTTGGTTTTCAACTCTGGATTTACGAGCTGGGTTTCACCAAATTCGAATGGCTCCTCAAGACCAGCATAAGACAGCCTTCCAAACTCATCATGGACATTATGAGTTTCGAGTAATGTCGTTTGGGCTTACGGGGGCCCCTGCGACGTTTCAAGGGGCCATGAATAAGACCTTGCAGCCTTTGCTTCGCAAATGTGCCTTGGTATTTTTTGATGATATTTTGGTTTATAGCCCTACGTGGGAGGTTCATCTCCAACATATTGAGCAGGTGTTACAGTTGTTGCTCAAGGATTCTTGGCAGGTCAAGTTGTCCAAATGCACCTTTGGTCGACAGGAAATTGCTTATTTGGGACATGTTATCAGCCAAGCTGGGGTATCTACTAATCCGTCCAAGGTGTCTACTGTTGTGTCGTGGCCAGTACCTGTGACTTGCAAGGAATTAAGAGGATTTTTGGGCCTAGCAGGCTACTACAGGAAGTTTGTAAAGAATTTTGGAATTATTGCCAAACCATTAACTTCATTGCTTAAGAAGCATGCTGTCTTTGTGTGGACTGATGTTCAGGAATCAGCCTTTCAGTCTCTTAAGCAAGCGTTATCTTCAGCTCCTGTATTAGCGTTGCCTGATTTTCATAAACCATTTGCCATAGAAACTGATGCCTCTGGTACTGGAGTGGGGGCTGTTCTGCAGCAGGAGGGTCATCCATTGGCATTTGTGAGCAAGGCCCTGGGAATGACAAATATGGGATTATCTGCCTATGAGAAGGAATATTTGGCAATTCTGTTGGCAGTCGACCAGTGGCGTTCATATTTACAGCATGCTGAATTTGTTATTTACACTGATCATCGCAGTTTGTCTCATCTCAACGAGCAGAGACTCCATACTCAATGGCAACAAAAAGTATTCACCAAGTTGTTGGGTCTTCATTATCGGATTGTTTATAAAAAAGGGGTAGATAATTCAGCTGCTGATGCGTTGTCTCGCCGGCCACATGAGGATGGCGAATGTGTTGCTATTTCTGTGTCCACTCCGACATGGTTACAGGAGGTGATTGCAGGTTACCAACAAGATCCTGAGGCCTTAAAGCTCCTCACTGTTTTAGCAATGTCAGCTCAACCTCCTTATACTCTCCAGGATGGTGTTATTCGGTACAAAAACAGAGTTTGGTTAGGACAGAATACTAACCTCCAGACTACTGTGATCAGTGCATTACATAGCAGTGCTATTGGTGGTCACTCAGGATTTCCTGTTACTTATGCTCGAGTGAAGCAACTCTTTTATTGGCCACGCATGAAGACTTCTGTGCGCGAATTTGTCGCAGCTTGTCAAGTGTGTCATCAGGCTAAACCTGACAGGTCTCGATATCCTGGATTACTTCAGCCATTGCCGGTTCCTACCCAAGCATGGCAAGCAATTTTGCTGGATTTTATTGAGGGGCTGCCACAGTCTGGATCTTACAATACTATTTTGGTGGTCGTTGATCGCTTGACCAAGTATGCTCATTTTGTGCCGTTGCGTCATCCGTTTACTGCACTAAAGGTCGCCCAGGTATTCATGGCAGCTGTGTATCGACTTCATGGTATGCCAGAATCGATTGTGTCGGATCGCGACAGAATTTTCACTAGCAACTTATGGAAAGAATTATTTCACCTATCAGGCACCCAGTTGCAGATGAGTTCGACGTACCACCCTCAGACGGACGGACAGACAGAGCGCGTCAATCAATGTCTTGAGACGTATTTGCGCAGCTTTGTTCAGGCTTGCCCTTCTAAGTGGAATTCATGGTTGTCAGTTGCTGAATATTGGTATAATTGTTGTTTCCATTCTTCATTGGGTAAATCTCCTTTTGAGGTATTGTATGGAAGGCAGCCTCGCCATTTCGGTTTGACTATTGATGATTCAGTCTCTCATTCGGATTTGAGTGCTTGGTTGTCGCAACGTGAGCTTATGATGCGTGTGGTTCAGCACAATCTGCTCCGGGCTCAACAGCGTATGAAGAATCAGGCGGATAAATCCAGGTCTGAGAGGGAGTTCCAAATTGGTGATATGGTATATTTGAAGTTGCAGCCGTATATTCAATCTTCAGTGGCTGTTCGGGCAAATCATAAGCTTTCATACAAATATTTTGGACCTTATGAAGTGCTGCAACGTGTGGGCGCTGTTGCTTATAAACTGAAGCTACCGGATTCTTCTCATGTGCATCCGGTGTTCCATGTGTCCCAGTTGAAACCTTCTGTCAAACAACATGTGTTGGTGAGTGCATCTCTTCCCTCAGTGCCTGACGCTCTTCGTGTTCCTGTCCAAGTGCTGCAGCGTCGAGTGGTTTCCCGCGGAGGTGCTTCTATCGATCAGGTTTTGATCAGGTGGTCGGGGTGTGATGCTGCTATGGATTCTTGGGAAGATGAATGTGATGTCCGTCGTCGCTTTCCATGTGCGGTCGCTTGGGGGCAAGCGTCCTTTCAAGACAGGGGGAATGTCAGCAGACAACATGTGAGCAGACATGTTGACGAGGTGCAGCAGCCGGATGGAGTTCTGATGGAAGATGTAAAGGCTGCGGAAATGGGCCAAGACGATGTCGAAGCTGGAATTATCAGACTGGGCCGTCGTGTTCGCAAGCCCAATACAAGATATCCATCGTCTTGCTGGACGCGCTGAGTCAGCCGTCATGTAATAAATACTGTGAACGGGAGTTAGAGAGGGGAAGAAAGAAATTACCAACAAATATTCCTGTTATTTCCATTCGTTTCCTTTGTAGTTAGCCAGTAGATAGTTAGTCTGTACCCAACTCCCATCTCCTCGAGGCGGCGCCTCCCTCGCCCACAGGTAGATCGTGGACTTGCCTGCCGTGGCGAGTCCCAGACGACCATCGTCCCTTGTGGCGAGCACAGCTCGCTGCCAGTCCAAGCGTGGCGGCGGCGGCAGGCGCACCACCGCCATCTCCCGCGTGCCCAAATCGTACTCCAGGGCCGCCGCGCCCGTCTGGAACGCGAAGTAGAGCGCGTTCCCAGCGAGCGCGCTGGGCGCGAAGTCGACGTTGTCGTCGGGGTGCCGAGCGGACGCGGACGCGGACGCGTTCCACGCGCCCGCCTCCGACGAGTAGACATGGGAGAACATCTCCGCGTGGTTGGTGCCCACCACGACGACGAGGAAGTGGCCGCCGCCGCCGCAGCAATCGAGGTGGTCACAGGCGGAGGCGGTGATTGTGGCGGCGCAGAGCACGGCGGCGTTCCAGCTGTAGGGGTAGGGCGACCAGGGGAGGCGGGGCAGGTCCGTGCGGCGGCCCGTGGCGGGGTCCCAGACGGCGAGCTCGCAGTCGACGGGCGCGTCGCGGCCGGTGTCCCGGCGCAGGAGGGCGCGGCCGTGGCGGGCGTCGAGCGCGCGCCAGCCGCCGAGGAGGAGGCCGTCCGCGGGCGCGCGCGCGCGCGCGGGTGCGAGGCGGAAGGTGGAGGTGGGCACGAAGCGGGTCCCCGCGCCGGCGTTGGCGAGGAAGCCCAGCATCGGGGGATGCGAACCCCCGCGCCCGCGGTGGAGGTGGAGGTCGCGGTAGCGGCGGCGGAACCGCGGGCCCGTGACGATGCGGCGCCAGCGTCTGCAGACGAGCGCGGCCCGGACGAGGCTTGCCGGGTCCGCAGGTGGGAAGCGCAGCAGGACCTCCTCCACGAGCTCCTCCATCAGTGCGCTCGCTGGCGGCAACGGCGGATCAGCTTCCATGGTTGGTCAGGTGGGTCCCGAGCAGCGAAGGCGGGCGCCGGAGCAGGAGAAGAGAAGGGAGTGGGAGAATCTGCTTGTCTGCTTCGTGCTGTTGCCGTTGACGCTGAGGCTCCTGGTGGGGCCATAGGAGCAGAGAAAGAGACTTGGTCGTCAAACCCTGGCCGCCCAAACAGGATCCAACGGTCCACATGACCTCCAGCCCGGACAGACGAAATGGAAGTGGAACGCTCCCTGCCTGATTCAGCTAGTTTTCCCAACAACCGGGCATGCTGAATATTCTGCTAATAATTGGTGTGAGTCTTTTATATAGACCACTAAAAAAAAGAAAAACAGTCATAGATGCCATTGGCTTTCATACACCAACCAGTTCAGCTCAAAAGTATTCTAAAATGTACCAGTTCAGCTCAAAAGAAAGTGAACAATTCACTTGTATTCTAAAATAGAATACATAAGCACTTGTATTTCACATATGAAAATGTAGCAGTGCAGTTTGATGATGCTGTAACTGTAACCTGTGACACCTTACATGGCATCCTACCCAGAAAAAAAATGAAAAAAACTATGTTCCTACATGACACAGGTATAATGGCAAAATTAACAAAATGTGACTCCATCTTTCATAGAACGCTTCCTCTTGGCACTTGTTGTTAGACTACCCGTCTAGGACTCTAGGGTTTGGGGTATTCCCCATGTAATTACCGTCTCACCCCTCACTGTAATGGGCCTGGCCCAGTTACTATGTCTATTAATACTACTCCCCATCCCTGGTTAGGGGTATGGGTTCAGCTTCCTACATGGTATCAGATTAGGTTTAGGTCCTCCCCAGCTACAGCCGCCAGGGGTACTCTTCCCCCTGCAGCCGCCGCCGGCCTCCCTCCCGCCGTCGGCCCCCTGCTGGCCGCCTGCCCTGCTCCCTTCCACTCCTCTCTCCTCTCCCCCAAGCCGCGCCGCTGCCTGGCCTTCTCCAGCGCGCCAGCTCGACCGGCGTCTCCACCTCTCCAGCCGCCAGCGGCCGGTTCCTCCTCGTCGCCGGCGCTTGTGCGCCCCCTCCCCTCCTCGCCGCCAGGCTGCCGCTTCCGCGCCCAGGGGCCGCCGCGTCGCGTCAGCTCGCGACCCCGACGGCGCGCCCGTCTGCACCAGGCCGGCCTCGCCAGCGGCCCGCGACCGAGCAGCGGTCCGCACCCAGGCGCGCCACCGCTCCTGCCCAGGCGTCCGCGACCGGCCCAGGCCGCCGCACCGCCTGCCGATCCGGCGCCCCGACGCCGCCCCTCGCCTCACCGGACCTGGACGCCGCCGCCCCTACCCCCGCCGACGGCCGAGGCTCCCTCCACCTGCCGCGCAGAGGCCTGGGCGTCCGACCAGGGGCCAGCAGGGCGAGATCCGGCCAGGGGAGTGGCGTCCCACGCGGGCTCTCCTTCCCCTACCAGCCGCCGGCCACCTCCGGACGCCGGTTCTTCCCCACTGCTCAGCAGCCTTATCCTCCCTGCTTCACCCGACCAGGAGCACCCGCCCGGTGGTCCCGCGCCCCTGCTGTTCCGCGCCACGCAGCGCCCCTGCAGTCCCGTGCCGTGGTCGCCCGACGCCGTGCACTCAGCCCGGCTGTCCTGTCCGCGCCTCCCTGCGCCGGCCTGCACCGGTCGCCATGAGCTTTACCTCGCTCACCGCTCTCGTGACGGTGCGTGTCCTCCTCCACGACGGCCAGCTCATCCGGGGCATGTTCGTGTCCTTCGATCCCGTCTGGAACCCTATTCTTCGGGACTGCGTCGAGGTCCACCCTCAGGCGGGCCGTCACGTGCCTGGACCGCTTGTCTTCCCACGTGCTGCGATCGCCTCCCTAGCGGTTGAGCCCGTGTCATCTCCCTCCCTTCCTAGTGCCTCTGTCGGGGCACCTTCTTTGGCCCTCTCCGCTCACCACGTACCATCGCCACTTCCACCTCCCCGGACCACCACCGATTGGGTGGTTGACTCCGGGGCCTCCTTCCACACTACCCCCACCACTACTTCGTTACTCCACTCCCATCCACCCCACCCCTCACATCCTACCTCCATCGTCGTCGGCAACGGTTCCACCCTCCCGGTCACCTCAGTAGGTACATCGGCTCTTCCAGGACCATTTTGCCTTAACGACGTCCTTGTTGCTCCCGGTCTAACTCATCCCCTCCTCTCGGTTCGTCGCTTCACTAGTGACAACCAGTGCTCTATGGAGTTCGACCCATGGGGCCTCACCATACGCCACCTTCCCACACATGCTGTGCTCGCTCGCTGTGACAGCTCCGGCCCCCTCTATTCTCTTCACTTGCCCTCCACTCCCCACACCAGAGTAGCCTCATCTCCTGTACTTACTACTACCACCACTTCACATGTTCTCGCCACTACCACCACCTCCTCCGCCATTTGGCACCGCCGCCTCGGGCACCCTGGACCTGACGTCATGTCCCAGCTTTCCGGCCACTCCGACATCTCATATACTCGGGGCTCTTCTGAGCGCCTCTGCCATGCTTGTCAGCTCGGCCGTCACTCACGTCTCCCTTTTTCCACTTCCACGTCCAGGGCTGTTCAGGCCTTTGATCTTGTCCACTGTGACCTCTGGACATCTCCTGTCCTTAGCCTCTCCGGCTACAAGTACTACCTAGTCATTCTGGATGACTACTCCCATTTCCTTTGGACTTTCCCCCTTCGGCTGAAGTCCGACACGTTTACCACCCTCACTCACTTCTTCACCTGGGTATCCACCCAGTTCCGGCGCCCGGTCCGTGCCCTGCAGTGCGACAATGGCCGCGAGTTCGACAACAACGCCTCCCGTTCTTTCTTCCTCACTCACGGCATCCAGTTGCGTCTCTCGTGTCCCTACACCTCTGCTCAGAACGGCCGGGCCGAGCGTATGATTCGCACCACCACCAACATGATCCGCTGCCTTCTCTTTCAGGCATCTCTCCCTGCCACCTATTGGGCAGAGGCCCTTCATACTGCCACGCATCTCCTCAACCGTCTTCCCTCGAAGGCGGTGAGCCACCCTACTCCTCACTTTGCCCTGTACGGCACAGCCCCTTCCTACGATCACCTGCGCGTGTTCGGCTGTGCCTGCTACCCTAACACTTCCGCTACCGCCCCTAACAAGCTTTCTCCTCGCTCCACTCGGTGCCTCTTCCTCGGCTACTCCCCTGACCACAAGGGGTATCGGTGCCTAGACCTCACCTCCCACCGCATCATCATCTCTCGTCACGTCGTCTTTGACGAAGATGTGTTTCCCCTTGCTGGCTCCACCCCACCCACCGACCTTGACTCCCTCCTCGAGTCCGATCCGATTCCTCCCCCACCTTCGGCTCCCCGTCTTGCGCCGCTACCTGCTCCTCGTGCGGCTCCCACGACCCTGCCTGCGCCACGCGCGGCCCCGTCGGTCTCCGCGACACGCGCGACCCCGTCGACCCCGCCTGCGCCACGCGCGGCTCCGTCGATCACGCCTGCGCCACGCGCGGCCCCGTCGGTCCTGCCTGCGCCACGCGCGGCCCCGTCGGTCCTGCCTGCGCCACGCGTGGCCCCGTCGACCCCGCCTGCGCCACGCGCGGCCCCGTCGACCCCGCCTGCACCACGCGCGGCCCCGTCGACCCCGCCTGCGCCACGCGCGGCCCCGTCGACTCCGGCTCGATTCGCCAACCCCGCCCTCGTCTACCATCGCCGCGGCCACACCACTACCTCGGCGCCCCCCGACCCGGGTCCGTCGACGAGCGCGGCCCGATTCGCCGACCCCGCCGTCGTCTATCACCGCCGTGAGCCGGCCCCACCAGCCGCTCCCGACGTTCCGGCGGCTCACTCCGAGCCGGCCGTATACCACCCGGTCGCCATCCATCGCGACCCCGGGCACGTCCACCCGATGGTGACTCGGCGCGCTGCTGGCGTTCTCCGACCCGTCGACCGGCTGATCCTGGCCGCTGATACGTCCAGCACTCCACCCGGCGCTTCCCCGGTGCCCTCTTCCGTTCGCACTGCCCTCGCCGACCCACATTGGCGTCGTGCTATGGAGGAGGAGTACGCGGCCCTCTTGGCCAACCACACCTGGGACCTGGTGCCGTGTCCACCAGGCACCAACGTGGTCACCGGCAAGTGGCTATTTCGCCACAAGCTGACCTCGGATGGCTCCCTCGACCGCTACAAGGCCCGTTGGGTCCTTCGGGGTTTCACACAGCGCCCCGGAGTGGACTACGACGAGACCTTCAGCCCCGTCGTCAAGTTCGCCACTGTTCGCGCCGTCCTCTCCCTCGCCCTCTCCCGCGACTGGGCGATCCATCAGCTCGATGTCAAGAATGCCTTCCTGCATGGCACTCTGACGGAGACTGTCTACTGCAGCCAGCCCACCGGCTTCGTCGACGCTGACCGTCCGGATCTGGTCTGCCGGCTGAACCGGTCCCTGTACGGCCTCAAGCAGGCGCCACGGGCATGGTACAGTCGCTTCGCCTCCTACCTGGCCTCCATCGGCTTCGTCGAGGCCAAGTCGGACACGTCCCTGTTCATCTACCGGCGCGGCGACGACACCGTCTACCTCCTGCTCTACGTCGACGACATTGTGCTCACGGCATCGACCGCCGATCTTCTACACCGCACGATCGTCGCCCTTCAGCGGGAGTTCGCGATGAAGGACCTGGGGCCCCTACACCACTTCCTCGGCATCACCGCCGAGCGCCGGTCCCAGGGTCTCTTCCTCCACCAGCGCCAGTACGCCATCGACATCCTGGAGCGGGCTGGCATGTCTGACTGCAAGCCCTGCTCCACGCCTGTCGACACTCAGGCCAAGCTCTCTGAGGACGATGGGCCTCCGGTCGCCGACGCGACGTCCTACCGGAGCCTCGCCGGCGCGCTCCAGTACCTCACCTTCTCCAGGCCCGACATCGCATACGCCGTCCAGCAGGTGTGCCTGCATATGCACACTCCGCGGGAGCCCCATCTCACTGCGCTCAAACGGATTCTGCGCTACCTCCGCGGCTCCCTCGACTACGGCCTCCTTCTCCGACCATCACCAACGTCAGAGCTCGTGGTCTACACCGACGCTGACTGGGCTGGCTGTCCCGACACGCGCCGGTCCACCTCCGGTTACGCCGTGTTCCTGGGCGCCAACCTCGTCTCTTGGGCCGCCAAGCGTCAGCCCGTCGTCTCTCGCTCCAGCGCTGAGGCCGAGTACCGTGCCGTGGCCAACGGCGTGGCAGAGGCCTCCTGGCTGCGCCAGCTCCTCCACGAGCTCCACAGTCCCCTCCAGCGCGCCACCCTCGTCTACTGCGACAACGTCAGCGCAGTCTACCTCTCCACCAACCCCGTGCAGCATCAGCGCACAAAGCATGTGGAGATCGACCTGCACTTCGTCCGCGAACGTGTCGCTGCCGGTGACGTTCGGGTTCTCAGCGTCCCCACCACGCTGCAGTTCGCCGACATCTTCACCAAGGGACTACCGTCGAGTGTATTCTCAGACTTTCGTTCCAGTCTCAACATCTGTACAGGATAGAGTTGTGACTGCGGGGGGGTGTTAGACTACCCGTCTAGGACTCTAGGGTTTGGGGTATTCCCCATGTAATTACCGTCTCACCCCTCACTGTAATGGGCCTGGCCCAGTTACTATGTCTATTAATACTACTCCCCATCCCTGGTTAGGGGTATGGGTTCAGCTTCCTACACTTGTAGTCCTTGGCTCTTGAATCTCATAAGTATGGACAGAGCTATAGTAGGGGGGTATTAGAGATCTCCATGCTAGGACCTCAAATTTTCCGCAAGTCTTCATGCTTCCATACACTACATCTTGGCCTCTTATCTTGGGAACCTCCTCTTGTGAAGAGCACTGATACTGACGACGAATAATGACATATTCAGAAGGTGTAGCCATTCGGCTAATCTGTATTGGTCTGTTTTGGTTCAAAAGATCATATGGATGCTTGTTGAATTTGGAGACATGATTCTGGACGAACACTCTGAAGAATCTCAGAACCTTGCACCAAAAGTGGATGTTAAAATTGTTCCTCATCAAATAACAGATGGTGTATGCGGCATTGATTGAACGATTCTGCGTTCTGGCTATCTCCATGGCTACTTGTGCAAGCCTTGGGTGTGCCTCAGGATCAATGCTTCCAAATGCAAGTGTCTTGAAGAAATACCAGTATGCTTCATGAGACAGATGATTCAGAGTTAGAGCCTGTGATGTTCCAAACTTTACAGCTCTGTCTGAACTGCTTGTGAGTACGATTTTACTCCCGCTACAAAAGCTCCGTTTGGAAGCAAGATAGAACCTGTTCCAAGCATCTTCATACAGATTTCCAGATAGTTCTATAACAACTAGCAATCTCTTGTCTTTGTTCGAGTTTGACACTTGATTTTGATGCTCTCCATCTGTAAAATCAAGGTCATTCAGCCACACGATTTCTGAGAAATGACCTTGGACTCTTTCGTCCTTGCAAACATGAGCGACTAGGGTACTCTTGCCGACTCTGGGTGGACCGACAATTGGCAGCACCTCCAGTTCTTCAGAACTATGAAGCTGTGTGTGCAGCAGAAATTTAATGACAAGTTCTGCTTCCACCTGGCGACCGAACATGCAGTTACCCAGTAGGATATGCATGTTGTAAGGTTGGCAATGCAGGCGAGGGTAGCTCGCCAAGAACATCACCAACTCATTCAGATCAACAATCATGGAGCCCAATCTGTCAAGTGCCTCTTGTAGTTGTTCCCGAAACTGTGCAGTTCGACCGAAGAAATATTGATCCTTTGCAAAGGGTACCTTGGACAGGGACATAGATCCACTCACAACTTGATCGCTGTCATCCTCGCCATAGTGAGGCTCGTACCTGAAGGCGTCGAGTGCGTAAGAGCCTCGGTGCATGGCATCTCTCAGCATGCTTAGCTGCTGGATCATAGCTTGATTTGTGATGTGCCGCCCCATGGCCTCCTCGTCGATGGCCTGTGCTCGGAGAAGAGTCCTTTGTAGGCTTTCCTCCATGGCCAGTGCCGGCGGCTTCGAGAGCTTGTTGATGATGAAATTTATGGATCTAATCATCAATTCACCCAGGGCAGCAGATATAAAACTTTCCATGTGAGTCCTCTCTTTCTTCTCAGGAAGAGAACACAGCAGGATGGGCAAGAAAACACAAGGTGAGTTTTGATGTTTCTCAAACTATGTATGCTATGCTTCACATCAAAGCTGCCAGGAGAGAAAGGACGTCAGGTTCAAGAAGAAAAGACATACAAAGAGTCAATAGTCCCTGTACATGTGTATGACCTTTGGGACTGCTTTTGCCTTCACATAATTATTCTGATTGACTTTTTATTTTTATTTGCTCAAGAAGAAAAGACATACAAAGAGTCAATAGTCCCTGCACATGTATGACCTTTGGGACTGTTTTTGCCCTCACATTGTTATCATGATTGACATTTTATTTTTCTTTGAACTTGCTACACGTTGGATTCCAAGCCTTTGACTGTTGAATTCCACGCCTTCACTATGTGAACCACTGAGCCATTACCATCTATGATCTGTGTATTACTCTCTAGACCACCTATGATATCAAGGTCACAAAAAACAGATTGTTAGCTTACCAACTGACAAACTGTAGTTCCGTGTACTAGCTAATAACCATATTAAACAGTGTCCACTTTTTAGTCAACTGGATGAACAGGAGTTGCCTCCAGGGTCCAGGCCAGATTTTGGTTAATTCCTGGTAAGGGTTTGTGAAAGAGGAGGATTGTGAAAGGCCTCTATCTGAGTTTGTTAGCTGGTCTGAGTAGCACTCTTGAGTTATTTGAGATTGTAACAATCTCGTCGCGCGGCTTCGCTACTTTATTACTCCGCAGCTGCGCATCGCCATTTTGGTATTCTAGATAGAGCTGGGCGTTCGGGTTTACCCGTTATTTCGGGTCGGGTTTTTTATATTTCGGGTTTTAAACATCTAAGCCCGAACCCGTACCCATAATGTCGGGTACCCGTAATTTTGGGTACCCGTACTTTCGGGTACGGGTTCGGGTAATATCAAAATACCCGATATATTCGACCGAGAGAGGGTGTTGTCCCCTGACCGAGAGCGCTGGCCGAGGAGGGTGCTGTTGTCCACTGAGATGCTGGAGTGTTGGGCGCTAAACGCTGTCAGGCTGGGCGGCTCCGCGGCTGGGCACTGCCGCCTGCCGCTGTGGGCTGTGGCCTGGCCGAGGGGCGACGACGCTGCAGCAGTGCCTGATGATGAGAGAGAGGCCTTGCCTTGCTTGTGGAGTGTGGACGCTGCCGCCGAGGACGCTTTGGGCTGTGGCCTTGCCTTGCCTGACGATGAGAGAGAGAGGAGAAGAACCGCAGTCCGCAGGGCACACCGCAGACCGCACACCCACACACTGGAGCTATTTGGTTGCCAGGTGAGCTTTGCCTTGCCTTGCCGTGAGAAACTGAGAACTGGGCCGTGAGCACTGAGCAGGCCGCGAGCACCTGGCGGGCTGGCGCAAGCACGCAGCTACAGTGCTTCGGGTAGTATGGGTAGTTCGGGTACCGTGATTTAATACCCGATTAGGCCCGTACTTAATTCGGGTATTTAGTTTCATTACCTGCTGGAGCTATTTAGGTAACGGGTTTTGGGCTATACGGGTACGGATTCGGGTATTTCGGGTAAAGGGCTTCGGGCTCGGGTTTTATGCCCAGTGCTAATTCTGGAGCTCACAGTCGCGCCATATTGGGACAGTTAATGTCCCGCGCTCTGTTAACGTCTGTTATGTTGCTCTTTCTGCAGGTTGTATTCCCCTTCGTACTGATCTACCCCTAGCCGGACTTCGAGTGTTCTTGCGCGAGAGAACTCCGACGCGGCTGCGGCCGTAACTGCGTGGCTACTGGAGCTCGCGGCCGACAACGACTCCACGGCGCTCGGGGACCTCCTCGCGGTACACCCGTCACTTGCCGACGAGCCCACGCCATGGTACTCCCCGGCGCGCGGCGCGGAGCCTATGACCCCGCTCATGGTCGCAGCGGCGTACGGATCCGTGGCCTGCATCGATGTCCTACTGTCGCCGCTCCACCTGGTCGATCCCAACCGCGCCTCACCGTCGTCCCTCTCCACCGCGCTCCACCTCGCAGCCGCCGGCGCCGCCTCCGCTGCGCCGGCTGCGGTATCCCGTCTCCTAGCTGCTGGCGCCGACCCCACGCTGCTCGACCATCTCCATCGCCGGTCGTCTGACCTCGTCGCCCTCCCACCCAACTCGCTCCCGCTTAAGAACCACCTCCTCTCCCTCTTCGGAGGGCGCAAGGAGTGGCCGCCGGATCCCTCCCTCCCCGACATCAAGAACGGTGCCTACGCCTCCGACGACTTCCGTATGTACTCCTTCAAGGTGCGCGCGTGCTCGCGCGCCTACTCCCACGACTGGACGGAGTGCCCCTTCGTCCACCCCGGCGAGAACGCGTGGCGGCGGGACCCGCGCAAGTACCACTACAGCTGCGTGCCCTGCCCGGAGTTCAAGAAGGGGGCTAGATGCCGGAGGGGTGACATGTGCGAGTACGCGCACGGCGTGTTCGAGAGCTGGCTCCACCCGGCGCAGTACAGGACGCGGCTGTGCAAGGACGACCTCGCCTGCACGGCGCGTCTGCTTCTTCGCGCACACGCCTGAGGAGCTCCGTCCACTGTACGTGTCGTCGGCGGGGTCACGCGGCGCGATGGGAATGGGGCTGCCGTCGCCGGGTGCGTCGTTCACGCCGTCGCTCTCGCCTTCTGGCGGGGGAAGCGGTGTGGCCGGCGCGTGGCCGCAGCCCAACGTGCCCGCGCTGTGCCTCCCCGGGAGCGCGGGGAACCTTCAACTGAGCCGGCTGCGCACTTTGATGAGCGCGCGCAGCATGGCAGTGGACGAGCTGCTCGCCTCGGCGGATTACGACGGGCTCGTCGGGTCGCCAGCCTCTCTGCGGTCGGCGAGGGGAAAGACGCTCGTGCCGTCCAATCTTGACGATCTGTTCTCGGCGGAGATGGCGGGCGCCGCGGCATCTCACTCTCCTCGGTACGCAGACCAGGGCGGCTCTACTTTCTCGCCGACGCGTAAGGCCGCCATGCTGAACCAGTTCCAGCAGCAGTAGAGCTTGTTGTCTCCTCGGGCCACGGTTGTCCCTGAGCTAGTGTCTCCGATGAGCTCCAGGTTGCTCTCGGCCCTTGCGCAGCGGGAGAAGATGCAGCAGCAAACGCTGAGAAGTATGAGCTCTCGTGACCTGGGCTCCGGCGCCTCCGTCCTGGTTGGCTCTCAAGCGATCCTAGTCCTTGGTTACAGCAGGGACAAAATTGACTTTTACCATACCTAATGGAAGGTAACAGAGCGCGAGGCATTAACTGTTCCAATATGGCGCGACTGTGAGCTCCAGAATACCAAAATGGCGATGCGCAGCTGCGGAGTAATAAAGTGGCGAAGCCGCACGACGAGAATGTTACAATCTCAAATAACTCAGCACTCTTAGGGTGCATATGGTTACGTGACAGTCAGGACAGGGACATCCCCTGACATCCTCTCTCGTCCCTCCAATTTTGAGGGACAACTGGGGACAACACTGAGATAGTCCTGTCCCAACCTTTGACTCTGAACCAAACAACATTATTTGAGGGATCGTCTCATCCTGTCCCGTCCTGTCATTGCAACTTGAAAGTCGCCTAAATAGGGGTGAATAGGCAAATCTGAAATAGTGCAGAATTGAACTAGTTTGCATAATGTAAGTGCAAAGGTTGCTTGGAATTGAAACCAATATACTTATTTCAATTGATGTGCATGGATGGTTTTCTTCTTATTTAAAATTTTGGACCACGCTTGCACCACTTGTTTTGTTTTTGCAAATCTTTGTAAAATTCATTTTCAAAAACTTTTGCAAATAGTCAAAGATACATGAATAAAATTGAGAGAAGCATTTACAAGATTTGAAATTTTCTCCCCCAGTTTCAAATGCTTTTCCTTTGACTTAAACAAAACTCCCCCTAAATAAAATTCTCCTCTTAGTGTTCAAGAGGGTTTTGCAAGTTTTGAAGATACTACTTTCTCCCCTTTTTGAACATAATAAGATATCAATTAAAAAACTTCATTTTTAAAATTCGGTGGTGGTGCGGTCCTTTTGCTTTGGGCTCATACTTTCTTCCCCTTTGGCATGAATCGCCAAAAATGGATACTTGAGTGAAATATAAGCCCTTGTTCCTTCTCTCCCTTAGGCAAATAATATATGAGTGAAGATTATACCAAAGTGGAGAACTGTGCGGAGCGACGGCGAAGGATGAGTGATTCGATGGAGTGAAGTGGAAGCCTTTGTCTTCGCCGATGACTCCATTTCCCTTTCAATCTATGACTTAGCATGAGATACACTTGAAGAACATATTAGTCATAGCACATGAAAGAGATATGATCAAAGGTACATATCTCTTTCATGTACCTTAGATGAGAAAACACTTAGATGAGCTAAATAAAACTCCCAGCAGTGATCTAAAATCAAGAACTAAACTTGTTTTGTAGGTTTATGCATCCGGGGGCTCAAGTTGGATCATCGATAGCGGGTGCACAAACCACATGACTGGGGAGAAAAGAATGTTCTCCTCCTACGAGAAAAACCAAGATCCCAAAGAGCTATCTCGTACTTTTGGGCAGACATTCTGCTCTTGAACGTCTAGGCCCAAGGTCTGAAGTTCAGCCTAGGAAGGAAGGCGATGCCAGTCAGTGTGTCCAGACAGCTGGAAACTATGAGATATTGGAGGAGTCCTCGGCAATGGAGATCACTGCTGGTATACCTGCTGATTTTGCTGATGTCCCGTATTTAGCTGCTGACTGGGGTACCATGGCTCCGGCCTCTGAGCATATCCAGGGTCCCTTGGCCCCTGTTGATGTACTCGAGACCGTGGAGCAGCTGGCGCCCAATGCTGATGAAGATGTGCATGCTGATTCTATTATTCCAGCCGTCAACCGGCCACTACTTATTTTAGAAGAAAGAGGTCTTCGTGCTGCTGTGGTTCCAGGCACTGTGCCTGCCCAGGGCACCCCTCACCCTGTTGACAAGCCTTTGTCTGTTGAGCCGCAGGACGTTACCAATTTTAGCGGAGGTGGCACCCCTGCCCACCTTCAAGAACACTCTGACAGCAGATTCAAAGTAAAGCCTCCCTGTTTCAAAGTCTACTCGCGAAGAAAAGAATTCCAGGCAGCGGTGGCCCAGATGACAGATGTTGAGAGGACTGAAAAGTTACAAGAATTCATGTAGATTGTTACCAAGCCAGCTACAAGGCTGTTGGCTGCCCCTCCGATTACCAAGCGAAAGAAGAGGAAGACCCTGCCCAATGACTTCAATCCAAGAAGAAGCAGAAGGGTGGCTAATCTGCCACCGGAGCTGGGCAATGAATCTGCAGCTACAATCTGCAGGCAGCTGGGATTTTGCGATGATCAGGAACATATTTCCTTCGAAGACGCCCAAAAGTATGTTCACCTTTTTGATGCAGCACTTTCCAGAGAGCATGTTGCTGCCATGGCAGCATTATTTGGCTGGGAATTGCCAGGGGAAGACCGGGCTCAAACCTGATTGGAGGGGGTGTAGGTCGTGTTTCTTTAGTGTACCCTGTTATAATGCAGCCTGTTTTTCTTATCTGGAATGTAAGGGGCCTGAATGACAGGTCTAGGAGAGACATTGTTAAGTCCTTGGTCCTTAGCATCAAACCAGCGGTTGTCTGCTTGCAGGAAACTAAGCTAGGCTCTATCTCAGCTTTTGACATCCTGTCTATTCTTGGTGCTGGTTTTAGTGATTTTGTTTACTCCCCAGCGCAATGAACCAGAGGTGGTGTTTTGGTGGCTTGTAGAGATGGAGTCTATTCTGTTATTGAGAGATTGGTACATGATTTCACAGTTTCAGTCAAGTTGCAAGAGGAAGGTGGTGCCCAGTGGTGGTTCACGGGTGTTTATGGGCCACACCACGACCCTCTCAAGCTTTCCTTTCTCCAGGAGCTTAGGGAGGTCAGGGAGACATGCGCTGGCCCTTGGGTAATAGCTGGAGATTTTAATCAGATCTACAGCTCAGAAGACAAGAACAATACCAATATAAACAGGGCAATGCTGGGCAGATTCAGGAGACTTATCCATGACTTGGAGCTAAAAGAAATCCCGTTGGTAGGCAGGAAATTCACTTGGTCAAATGAGAGGAATGTCCCTACACTTGTTAAACTCGACCATGTTTTCTGTTCAGCCAGTTGGGAGGAGATCCATCCGGATTGTATTCTCCATAGCAACTCTTCAGAACTCTCTGACCATTGTCCCTTAGCCCTGCATCTTAATGAGAATGTCAAAGGGAAACGGAGATTCCACTTTGAGAGTTTTTGGACCAAGTTTCCAGATTTTTTGGAGACGGTGGCTACCTCTTGGGAGCAGCCAGTTATGATTTCTTGTCCCTTGGAAAGATTAGCTCTAAAGTTGAAAAGGCTTGCAAAGGCTTTGCAGTCGTGGAGCCATAAAAGGATCGGAAATGTTAAATTTCAGCTTAACCTGGCCAGGGAAATTTTGCACAGATTTGAGATTGCTCAAGACAATAGACTGTTGTGTGGGGACGAGATATGGCTGAAAGGAAGGCTTAAGCATCACTGCCTGGGGCTTGCATCTCTGGAAAGGACAATTGCTAGACTTAGATCGCGGATCAAATATCTGAAAGAGGGAGATGCCAACACTTCCTTTTTTCATCTACAGGCTTACTATCGGAAAAAGCGAAACTTTATCTCTGAATTAGTGCATGGGGACCAGATCACCACCTCGCAAGAGGAAAAGCAGGAGGTCTTGTTTGATTTTTTTCTCCAATCTGTTGGGGGTAGCGAAGCAGCGAGAGTTCACTCTAGATTTGGAGGTTTGCCACAGTGCTAATGTTGACCTTGGGGCCTTGGACCTTCCCATTACAGAGGAGGAGGTCCGGGCCACTATTGCTAGCCTTCCCTCGGACAAAGCCCCGGGGCCAGACGGTTATACGGGAAGATTTTATAAAACTTGTTGGCACATAATTAAGGCTGATCTGATGGCGGCAGTTATCACCTTGCACCAAGGTAACACACGCAAATTGTGGATGATGAATTCTGCGTACCTAACACTTATCCCTAAGAAAGTTGATGCCAAGACAGCCGGGGACTACAGGCCAATTAGTCTTATTCACAGCTTCGCCAAGTTGATATCCAAAGTCTTGGCTAATCGCTTAGCACCGCACCTTCAAAATTTGGTGGCTACAAATCAAAGTGCCTTTGTTAAGGGACGTTCCATTCATGATAACTACATGTTGGTTCAACATTCTATCAAGGCCTTTCACAGGAAGAAGATCGCTGGTCTGTTTCTAAAGCTAGATATTACAAAAGCTTTCGATTCAGTGTCCTGGGCCTTTCTCCTAGAAGTATTATCCCATCTGGGCTTCGGGCCTAGGTGGTGTGGTCTCGTGTTCAATTTGTTAATCCACTGCTTCCACACAAGTGCTATTGAACGGAGCTCCGGGGGATTATATTCGTCATCGGAGGGGGCTGCGCCAAGGCGACCCCTTATCTCCTATGCTTTTCATAATCGTGATGGATGTGCTTAGTAGCTTATTCAAGCATGCTGAGGAAAGAGGATTGCTGCAGGACCTGGCCAGCAGAAATGTGAAATCTAGGCTCTCGATTTACGCAGATGATGTGGTTCTTTTTGTCAAGCCTGCAGTTGATGATCTTACTTGTGTCAAAATGATCCTGGATTGCTTTGGAGAGGCCTCGGGCTTAGTTGTGAATTTGCGAAAAAGTTGTGCTATCCCTCTCAGTTGTGATGATCAGACGGTTCAGGACAGCTGTAACATTTTGCAGTGCAACTCGGCTTCTTTTCCATGCAACTATTTGGGGCTGCCTATTTCTGATAAGAAGTTAGGGAAAAGGGACCTTTTGCAGTGGGTTGACAAGATAGCTAACCGGTTGCCCGGTTGGAAGGCTCCACTGCTAAACCTTGCTGGCAGGGCAGCCTTGGTCAGGTTCGTGCTCTCTGCAATCCCCGTATATCTTTTCATCGCCATGAACGTTCCCAAGTGGGTTATCAGTGCTATTGACAAAATCCGGCGAGGTTTCTTGTGGAAGGGTAGAAAAGATGTGAAAGGTGGGCATTGCCTGGTGGCGTGGGATAAAGTCACCAGACCGCTGAACCTTGGTGGACTTGGTATCCCAAATCTGATATATAAGAGTTGGGCGTTGCAAGCTAAATGGCTTTGGCTCTCCAAGACTGACCCGAATAGGCCTTGGAGTGGATTGGATCTCCCTGTTCAATCACAAGTAAGAAAACTAGTGGCCAGTTCGATGTACACTAATGTGGGAAATGGCAATAACACCCTTTTTTGGAGGGACAGGTGGATAAATGGGTGCTCTATCGCTGAGCTGGCACCTGAAGTGATCTCAAAGGTGGATAAAAAGGTTGCCTCTACCAGGACAGTGCATCAAGCCTTAGAGGGCATGTCGTGGGTCAGGGACATCAAGCCAACCCTCTCCCTTGTAGGGATACAGCAATATCTTACGCTTTGGGACACCCTGGGTGAGATCGTGCTCACTTCTCAGGAGGATCACCATGTGTGGAGATTCGAGTCTTCGGGCCTTTTCTCTTCTAGGTCCTGCTACAAGGCTCTGTTTTTGGGCTCCATTACCTTCGAACCTTGGAAAAGACTTTGGAAATCGTGGGCTCCTCCTAAGTGCAAGACCTTTTTATGGTTAGCCATGCATAATAAGTGTTGGACAGCTGACAGGCTGCAAAAAAGAGGTCTTCCCCATCCGGAAGCATGCCCTTTCTGTGAACAAGAGCAAGAAACAGTTCAACATCTGTTGACTGGTTGTGTCTTCGCCAGGCAGTTTTGGCATAGCATCCTCTCCCCCTTTGGTATGGGCCACTTAACTCCAGGACCAGAAGATACTAATTTTGCTGATTGGTGGGGACTAGTGACCATTCAGGTGCACAAAAGCAAGAGAAAGGGAGTCAACAGTGCCATTATTTTGGGAGCATGGTGCCTTTGGTTGCATAGAAACAGAGTTATTTTCGATGGAGATTTACCAACCATTGGCAAGGTGCATAGAAGCTTCATCGACGAGCTTTCCTTATGGGTGCTGGCTGGTGCCAAACACCTCGGAAGCCTTGGACTTGCTGCTGCTCTAGGCGCAGCAGGCCTGACCTAATTTTTCCTTGGTCGTCTTTTTGTATCCTAGTCCTATGGATAGTTTTATTTATGCTTGTTGCTGGCCACCATAGTGTGGTTTTTTGTACTGGTCCTCTTGGACCTTAATTTCCCCTTCTTATTAATACAATGATGCGCAGCTCTCCTGCGTTTTTCGAGAAAAAAAAACATTCGGGGATGAAAATCAAGGTTTGGTCAAAAAATTGGGTAAAATTGCTATATCACCTGACCACTCTATTTCTAATGTTTTTCTTGTAGACTCTTTAGATTACAATTTGCTTTCCGTTTCTCAATTATGCAAAATGGGCTACAACTGTCTATTTACTGATGTAGGTGTTACTGTCTTTAGAAGAAGTGATGATTCAATAGCATTTAAGGGATTATTAGAGAGTCAACTATACTTAGTTGATTTCAATAGAGCTGAACTCGATACTTGCTTAATTGCTAAGACTAATATGGGTTGGCTCTGGCACCGTCGACTAGCCCATGTTGGGATGAAGAATCTTCATAAGCTTCTAAAGGGAGAGCACATTTTAGGTCTAACAAATATTTATTTTGAGAAAGACAGGATGTGTAGCGCATGCTAAGCAGGGAAGCAAGTTGGAGTTCATCATCCACATAAGAACATCATGACAACTGACAGGCCACTGGAGCTACTCCACATGAATTTATTCGGCCCGATAGCTTACATAAGCATCGGCGGGAGTAAGTACTGTCTAGTTATTGTGGATGATTATTCTCGCTTCACTTGGGTATTCTTTTTGCAGGAAAAATCTCAAACCCAAGAGATTTTGAAGGGATTCTTGAGACGAGCTCAAAATGAGTTCGGTTTAAGGATCAAGAAAATAAGAAGTGACAACGGAACAGAGTTCAAGAACTCACAAATAGAAGGCTTTCTTGAGGAGGAGGGCATCAAGCATGAGTTCTCTTCTCCCTACACGCCACAACAAAATGGTGTAGTGGAGAGGAAGAATAGAACTCTATTGGACATGGCAAGGACCATGCTTGATGAGTACAAGACTTCGGATCGGTTTTGGGCCGAGACGGTCAACACCGCTTGCTACGCCATCAACCGATTATATCTATACCGAATCCTCAAGAAGACATCCTATGAACTCTTCACTGGTAAAAAGCCCAATGTTTCATATTTTAGAGTCTTTGGTAGCAAATGTTTTATTCTTGTTAAAAGAGGTAGAAAATCAAAATTTGCTCCTAAGGCTGTAGAAAGCTTTTTACTCGTTTATGACTCAAACACAAGGGCATATAGAGTCTTTAATAAGTCCACTGGACTTGTTGAAGTTTCTTGTGACATTGTGTTTGATGAAACTAACGGCTCTCAAGTAGAGCAAGTTGATCTTGATGAGCTAGATGATAAAGAGGCTCCGTGCATCGCGCTAAGGAACATGTCCATTGGGGATGTGTGTCCTAAGAAATCCAAAGAGCCTCCACAAGCACAAGATCAACCATCTTCATCCATGCAAGCATCTCCACCAACCCAAGATGAGGATGAGGCTCAAGATGATTGAGGAGAAGATCAAGAAGATGAGCCACCTCAAGAGGAGGGCAGTGATAAGGGGGATGCTAATGATCAAGACAAGGAAGATGATGAAGGTCCAAGACCGCCTCACCCAAGAGTCCACCAAGCTATATAACGAGATCACCCCGTGAACACCATCCTCGGCGACATTCATAAGGGGGTAACCACTCGATCTCGTGTTGCTCATTTTTGTGAACATTACTCCTTTGTGTCTTCTATTGAGCCATACAGGGTAGAAGATGCATTAAGGGATTCGGATTGGGTGTTGGCAATGCAAGAGGAGCTCAACTTTACAAGGAATGAGGTATGGCATTTGGTTCCACGTCCTAACCAAAATGTTGTAGGAACCAAGTGGGTCTTCCGCAACAAACAAGATGAGCATGATGTGGTCATAAGGAACAAAGCACGGCTTATGGCCAAGGGTTATTCACAAGTCGAAGGTTTGGATTTTGGAGAAACTTATGCACCCGTAGCTAGGCTTGAGTCAATTCGTATATTACTTGTCTATGCTACTTATCATGGCTTCAAGCTTTATCAAATGGACGTGAAGAGTGCCTTCCTCAATGGACCAATCAAGGAAGAGGTCTATGTTGAGCAACCTCCCGGCTTTGAAGATAGTGAGTATCCTAACCATGTTTATAAACTCTCTAAGGCGCTTTATGGGCTCAAGCAAGCCCCAAGAGCATGGTATGAATGCCTAAGAGATTTTCTTATTGATAATGGCTTCAAAGTCGAAAAGACCGATCCTACTCTTTTTACTAAGACTATTGAAAATAATTTGTTTGTATGCCAAATTTATGTTGATGATATCATATTTGGGTCTACTAATAAATCTATTTGTGAAGAGTTTAGTAGGACCATGATTCGAAAATTCGAGATGTCTATGATGGGGGAGTTAAAGTATTTTCTAGGATTTCAAGTCAAGCAACTCCAAGAGGGCACCTTCATCAGCCAAACGAAGTACATTCAAGACATCTTAACCAAGTTTGGGATGAAGGATGCCAAGCCCATCAAGACACCCATGGGAACCAATGGGCATCTCGACCTCGACACGAGAGGTAAATCCGTAGATCAAAAGGTATACCGGTCGATGATAGGTTCTTTACTCTACTTATGTGCATCTCGACCGGACATTATGCTTTCCGTATGCATGTGTGCAAGATTCCAAGCCGATCCTAAGGAAGTTCACCTTAGGGCCGTAAAACGAATCTTGAGATATTTAGTTTATACTCCTAAGTTTGGCCTTTGGTACCCCGGGGGATCCACTTTTGATTTAATTGGTTATTCAGATGCTGATTGGACAGGTTGTAAGATCGATAGAAAGAGCACATCAGGGACTTGCCAGTTCTTGGGAAGATCTTTGGTGTCTTGGGCTTCAAAGAAGCAAAATTCTGTAGCTCTTTCTACCGCCGAAGCCGAGTATATTGCCGCAGGCCATTGTTGCGCGCAATTGCTTTGGATGAGGCAAACCCTTAGGGACTATGGTTACAAATTAACCAAAGTTCCTCTCCTATGTGATAATGAAAGTGCAATCTGCATGGCGGACAATCCCGTTGAGCATAGCCGCACTAAACACATAGCCATTCGGTATCACTTCTTGAGGGATCACCAACAAAAGAGGGATATCGAGATTTCTTATATTAGCACCAAAGAACAATTAGCCGATATCTTTACCAAGTCATTAGATGAGAAAACATTTACCAAACTTAGGCATGAGCTAAATATTCTTGATTCTAGGAATTTTGATTGATATTTTGCACACATATCCTATTTATGTACCTTTGATCATATCTCTTTCATGTGCTATGACTAATGTGTTCTTCAAGTGTATCTCATGCTAAGTCATAGATTGAAAGGGAAATGGAGTTATCGGCGAAGACAAAGGCTTCCACTCCACTCCATCGAATCACTCATCCTTCGCCGTCGCTCCGCACAGTTCTCCACTTTTGGTATAATCTTCACTTATATCTAATTTGCCAAATGGGGAGAATTACAAAGGGCTTATATTCCACTCACAAGTATCCGTTTTTGGCGATTCATGCCAAAGGGGGAGAAAGTATTAGCCCAAGCAAAAGGACTGCACCACCACCCGAATTTTAAAAAAAAATTACAAGTTTTCAAATTAGTATCTTATTGTGTTCAAAAAGGGGGAGTATCTTCAAAAATTTGTAAAACTCTCTTAAACACTAAGAGAAGAATTTCTTTGAGGGGGAGTTTTGTTTAAGTCAAAGGAAAAGCATTTGAGATAGGGGGGGATTTCAAATCTTGAAAATGCTCCTTTCAAACCTTTTCATGTACCTTTGACTATTTGCAAAAGTTTTGAAAATGAATTTTACAAAGATTTCTAAAAACAAAACAAGTGGTCCAAGCGTGGTCCAAAATTTTAAATAAGAAGAAAACCATCCATGCACATCAATTGAGATAAGTATATTGGTTTCAATTCCAAGTAACCTTTGCACTTACATTATGCAAACTAGTTCAATTCTGCACTTTTATATTTGCTTTAGTTTGTGTTGGCATCAATCACCAAAAAGGGGGAGATTGAAAAGGAAATAGGGTCAAACCTTTTCCAATATGAATTTTGGTGCTTGAATTGCCCAACATAAATTATTGGACTAATTAGTTTGCTCTAGATTATGAGTTCTACAGGTGCCAAAGGTTCAACACAAACCAATATAAAGTCCAAGAAAGGGTTCAAATAAAAGGAGCAAAGTCAAACCGAAGGCAGTCCTGGTCTGGAGCACCGGACTGTCCGGTGCACTAGGGAGGATTCACTCGAACTTGCCAGCTTCGGGAATTTGGGAGGCCGCTCCGCTATAATTCACCGGACTGTCCGGTGCAACACCGGACTGTCCGGTGTGCCAGCGGAGCAACGGCTACTTCGCGCCAACGGTCGTCTGCAGAAGACATTAAATGCGCTACAGTGCGCGCCTGCGCGCGTAGAGGTCAGAGCAGCGCCAGAAGGCGCACCAGACAGTGAATAGGACCTGTCCGGTGCACCACCGGACTGTCCGGTGGCCCCACAAGTCAGAGCTCCAACGGTCGAACCCTAACGGTTGGGTGACGTGGCTGGCGCACCGGACTGTCTGGTGCGCCATACGACAGAAGCCCTCACCAACGGTTCTTTTGGTGGTTGGGGCTATAAATACCCCCCAACCACCCCTCTTCAATGCATTCAAGTTTTCAGTCATCAAACCTCATACAAGAGCTATAGACTTCATTCCAAGACACAAACAAAGAGATCAAATCCTTTTCCAAAGTCCGGAATCACTCCAAACAAATTAGTGACTAAAGAGAGACTTCTTGTGTTCTTTTGAGCTCTTGCGCTTGGATTGCTTTTCTTCTTCCTCATTCTTGTTTCCATAACACTTGTAATCAAAACAAGAGACACCAATTGTGTGGTGGTCCTTGTAGTGGACTTAGTGTCCCATTTGATTGAGAAGAGAAGCTCACTCGGTCTAGGTGACCGTTTGAGAGAGGGAAAGGGTTGAAAGAGACCCGGTCTTTGTGACCACCTCAACGGGGAGTAGGTTTGCAAGAACCGAACCTCGGTAAAACAAATCACCGTGTCATCCGCCTTATTTGCTTGTGATTTGTTTTTGCCCTCTCTTTCGGACTCGTTTATATTTCTAACGCTAACCCCGACTTGTAGTTGTGCTTAAAGCTTGTAAATTTCAGATTTGCCTATTCACCCCCCCCCTCTAGGCGACTTTCATCGACGATGAGCAGGGACGGCATGAGGCCACCCGACGGCGCGTGGATGGAGGCCCGGGCGACTCAGCGTCCTGGACCTATGTGGTGGCGCGCACCTGGGGAGGGAGGGGAGGTGACGGGGGATGCGATGGGGGTGGCGGTCCAGTAGGGATGGAGGTAGCCGGCGGCCGGGGTCGGCGGGGGTGCTGCCTGCGTAGAGATGCGGCGACAACTGTGGGATGGGTGGGAGAGGGAGATAGGAAATTGGCTCTAGTACCAAGTTAGAATGGGAAACCTTAACCCTAATTAGGGTTGGGAGTGCATATATATAAACCAAGAGTTGGGTCAAGCCCATTACATAGAGGGGTAAACAGGTAATTACACAAGGACTAACCCAAAACCCTAACGGGATTCTAACAATAAGGTCCTAAGTTCGACTCCCCATGGGAGCGAATTTCAGGCTGGAGTTAAAAGAAATTCTCTCGTCTGTCGCACACCAAACCACGGGTCTAAAGTCCGACTTCGGTCGCGGTCGTTCTCACATGCTACGGTGCCGCTGCGCTAGGGATTTGAGGGTTCTGCAGGGATTTGAGAGTTTTCTTGACCTATGTAAGAATGTCTTCTTAATTATACACAATCTAACATCCCCCGCAGTTGCACAACAAAATACAACATCTAACACCCTTGCGGTCAAAACTCTAGCCACAACAGATGTTGATCTAGCCACAACAGATGTTGAGATTGGATCAAAACTCTGAGAACACCGATGATGGAAGCTCCTTAGTGAAGATATTAGCGAACTACGAGGTCGTTGGCGGCAACATGCTCACGAATGAAGTGAAGGTCGATATCAACATGCTTCGTGTGATGGTGCTGGACGGGGTTGACGGAGAGGTAGACAATACTGACGTTGTCGTAGTAGACAAGTGTACTCCTAGTGAGGGGCTTGTTAAGCTTCTAGAGGAACTAGAGCGGCCAGCTCGCCTCAACCTTCCCACTAGTGATAGCCCGATAAGCCTCAGCACTGGAGCAAGAGACCATGGACGTTTGGAAAACCAGGAAATGAGGTTATCCCCAAGAAACATCGCACATCCAAAAGTAGATCAGTGTGGGTCTAGGTACCCGACCCAATCAACGTTGGTGTAGACAATCAACTCATGTGTGGAGGAGCCCCTAAGAAGAAGTCTGTAGTCGACACTACCCTAAAGGTACCAAAGTATCTGCTTGACAATGGTCAAGTGCGGCTCACGAGGATCATGCATGTAGAGACAAACCTGCTATATCGCATACGATATGTCAGACCTGGTGAAATTGACAAGGATCCATCACTTTCACATGGAGGCCTTTGCCTGCTTGTCTACCTGGGATAGCACATGGCTTGCAGTCCGACATGCCTGCGCGCTCCAAGATATTCAGGGTACACTGACGCTACTTAAGAAACATGTTATCCGGGCGACGCTCAACAGAATCCTAGAAAGTGGTGAAGAGGACCCAAATCCTTTATTGTGAATTCATGTTGAATGGTTGTAATGATCCATTGCATGAGACTCAAAGGAGAGACGACAATGAGCATAATGTCATCAACACACAAGAGGAGGTACATAGAGTCACTATGATGATAATAGATGAATATAGAGGCGCCTAACTTAACCTCACCAAATCACAGTGAGAGCAAATAAGTGGCAAACCTGTTGTACCAAGCATGTCAGACGGCATAGAGCCAAAGGATCGCGGTGAGCGCCAGGCAGTCATGGCAGCCGACGATCTCCTCTCCTTCCTCTAGCTCAATGGTGTACTGCCACCCTGCCGCCTCCAAGTTCATTTACATCAGCATCATCCACTCCTGTTAGTTGGTCATGTGAAACTGAGTCCCGATGGCAGATGTCTCCTCAAAGGTGTGGTGGATCATGACCTTGCGGCGCCCTCTGTGTGGTTCTACCGAGGGTGAAACATGGCGACCTCGCCGCCTTCTATAACCACCGTCTGGTAGAGCAGAGTGGCGATCCACCCATGGCTCGTACGGCTCCAATAACAAACGTTAGCCGAAACTCTTTTCCGGCGATGATCGAAGCTCCGGCAAGGATGAACCAATCATCAGAACTCTCAACAACATAATAAGCATTCTGAAATTCCTGGTGTTGTGCAACCACAACTGATTTTTTCTTAGTATTAGGCATCTGTTTATATACATCTTGATGCTAAAACAAAGCCAGAAAAAGGAAAGGAACAATAAGGACGCGCTCGGGGGATGACTTTCCTAAGCCGAGCTCAACGCCATCTCTGTCAAAAAGGAAATAAACCAAAATTCAGGATTACATACCTTGCTCACAACCTGACCGTGAGGCAGCAGTTGACTGTGAGGCTCTCTATTGATAGAATGGCCTCTTGGTTTGAACTGAAAATATATAGCCGGAAACAAAGCCGTTCAAGAACAGACCGAGGCTGCTATCTAAAGTAAAACAAAGCACATGAAATGATTCACTGTAGTCCATGAAAACATATAACTCTGGCTCATGTGTTATTTTGTAGATAAACACTTACACTTCAGATATGAAAACATAACAGTTACACTTCATAATTGACTCTGCTGTAACTTATGACATCCGACCCCAAAAAAGTGAATATAAGATGAATGTGTGTGTGTTCCTGCATAAACCAGAAAAATTACAAAATTATCAGAAAGTAGTTCTATCTTTCATAGGGTGCTTCCTCTTAGCACCTGTAATTTTACGCTCTCGAATCTCACAAACATTGACATAGCTGTAGTAAGGGGGTATCTGAGATCTCCATACTAGGACCTCAAATTTTCCATGTCTCTTAGTGCTTCCATACAGCACATCTTGGATCCTTATCTCCGGAACCTCCTCTTGTGAAGAACGGTGATACTGATGACAAACTATTAAATCTTCGGAAGGTGTAGCCATTCTTCCATGTTGTACAGGTCTATTTTGGTTCAGAAGATCAAATGGATTGACACCGATCTCGGAGACATGCTTCTGGATGAACCCTCTCAAGAAGCACAGAAACTTGAACCAAAAGTGTATGTTAAATTTTTCCCTCAGCAAATAAGATGTGATGTGTGCACCATGGAACGAACCATGCAACATTCTAGCTATCTCCATTGCAAGCTGTGCAAGCGTTGGATGCATCTTGGGATCCATGCTTTCAAACGTAAGAGCCTTGAAGAAATACCAGTACGCCTCATGGGACAGAGGCTTCAGAGTTAGAGCCGGTGTTGTTCCAAACTTTACAATCGTGTCTGAATGGCTTGTGACTATGATTTTACTACCACTAGGAAAGCTCCGTTTGGAAACAAGGTACAGCCTATTCCATGCATCTTCATATAGATTTCCACACAGTTCAATAACAACAAGCAATCTCTTGCCTCTGTTCAAGTTTGGCATACAATTTTGACGTTTCATTCCACACCCTTGTCTGCCAGCTAGCTCATCACTTGTAAAATCAGACTCGCACAACCACAAGATTTCTGAGAAATAATCACAGACTCTTCCGTCCTTGCAAACATGAGCCACTAAGGTACTCTTGCCGACTCTGGGTGGCCCCACAATTGGCATGACCTCCAATTCTCGAGAGCAGTGAGGGGGTGTGTGCAACAGAAATTTAACAACAAGTTCTGCTTCCATATGGCGACCAAACATGCAGTTAGCCAGTAGGATATGCATGCTGTAAGGTTGGCGGTATAGACGAGGATAGCTCATCAAGAACATGACTGACTCATTTAGATCAACAATCATGGAACTCAATCCGTCAAGTGCATCTTGTAGTTGTACCCGGGACTGCGCAGTTTGGCTGAAGAAATAGGGTTCCTTTGGAGAGGGTACCTTGGATAGGGATAGCATGCCCCTAATAGCTGGATCATTGCAGTCCTCTCCACAGTGAGGCTGGTACCTGAAGGCATCGAGCGCGTAATAGCCTCGGTGCATGGCATCTCTCAGCATGCCCAGCTGCTGGATCATGGCTTGATTTGTGATGTGCCGTCCCATGGCCTCCTCATCGATGACCTGTGCTCGGAGAAGAGCCCTTTGTAGGCTTTCCTCCATGACCATTGTGTGCGGCTTGAAGCACTTGTTGATGATGAAGTTTATGTGTTGAGCCATGAGCTCTCCCAGGGCTGCAGGAAGAAAACTTTCCATGTGAGTTCCCCTTCCTGTATTCTGTGGATGGGTGAGAAAACTCAGAGGTGAGTTGTGATGTTTCTGAAACTCTGTATTCTGTGGTTCACGTCAAAGCTCAAGTGAGAAAGGGGATCCGGGAATGGTTGGGGGACAAGAAGCAAACACATATAAGAAAAACAGAACTGAAAGAGAGTCAAAAGTCCAGTCACATGTATGACCTTTGGGACCAGTTTCTCCTTTACCTGGTTATTCTGATTTGTCTTTTTTATTTCGTTGCTACCAGTTAGCTATTCCAGAGAATACGTATAGCACTTGACTGTTGAATTCCATTCCAAGCCTTCGCTGAGTGAACCACTGAGCCATCAACATCCATGATTATGTAATTTATCCATAGAGTACCTGTGATATCAAGGTCACGAAAATAAGATTGAATGCTTAGCAACTGGTATAATGTATTTCTGTATACCAAACAAGAACTATATTAATCAGTGTCTTCTGTTACACTTTTTAGCCTACTGACTGAACAGTAGTTGACTCCAGACCAGATTTTGCACTATAAATTCCCAATGAAGCAACTAACAGTGAAACCTTAAGTGTTATGTTAAAAGCTCATGTAGACAGCAAAAAAATTTAGTTCCTTTCGTGCCTAAATTTAGAAGCGTTCAAGATCCACCATGTATCAATGCCACAGGGACACTTGCATACAATACAGATACAGGCCCTTGACAGATTTGCATGCCTATGCAGTCATGTGTTTTTGTTACAACTAACTACAGTCAATTTCCAACTCTTTCTTGGCCAGAGATTGGTGGGGTGCCAAATCTTCTTGAACCAACTAGACTATGCAAACCACCAAACATGACCATGAGGGATAAAAACGAAAACAACAGGCCGAGGTTGGGGTTGAACTGGAAAGATAAAAACGAAAACACAGGCTTGAAGCCCAGGCCGAGGTTGCTATCTGGAGTAAAGCCAACAACAGGGAAGGACTCACCAAATCCCATCAAAATATATGCCTAAAGAAGTGAATAAAAGTATTTACCTGCCTGCATAAACCAGAAAATGATACAATTAACTGGATGTGGCTCCATCTTCCACACAGTGCTTCCTCTTTGCACCTGTAATTTTTCGCTCTCGAATCTCACAAACATAGACATAGCTGTAGTAGGGGGGTATCTGAGATCTCCATCCTAGGACCTCAAATTTTCCTTGCTTCTTATTGCTTCCATACATCACATCTTGCATTCTTATCTCTGGAACCCCCTCTTGGGGAGAGCAGCGATACTCATGACAAATCATGAAATCTTCAGAAAGTGAAGCCATTCTTCCAAGCTGTACAGGCTTGTTTTTGTTTAGAAGTTCAAAAGGATGCACACCGAATTTGCAGATATGCTTCTGGATGAACCCTCTCAAGAAGCTCAGCACCTTACACCAGAAGTGTATGCTAAAATTGTCCCTCAACAAATTAGAGGTAGTATATGCACTATTGATTGAACGAATCTGCAGTCTAGCTATCTCCATGACCAGCTGTGCAAACCTAGGGTGCATCTCGGGATCCGTGCTTCCAAATGTAAGTGTCTTGAAGAAATACCAGTAAGCCTCAGGGGACAGGTGCTTCAGAGTTAGAGCTGGTGTTGTTCCGAACTTTACAATCTTGTCTGAACAACTAGTCACGATGATTTTACTACCGCTAAGAAAGCTCCGTCTGGAAGCACGGTAAAACCTGTTCCATCCATCTTCACAGAGATTGCCATATAGTTCAATAACAACTAGCAATCTCTTGCCTTTCTTCAAGTTTGACAAAAGAATCTGACGTTTCATTGCACCTCCCTGTCTGAAAGTTAGCTCATCATCCGTGAAATCACAGTCATGCAACCACAAGATTTCTGATAAATAATCACGGACTCTTTCATACTTGCAAACATGAGCGATTAGTGTACTCTTACCGACTCCGAGTGGACCAACAACTGGCAGGACCTCCAATTCTTCAGAACTATGAGGTTTTGTGTGCAAAAGGAAACTAATGACAAGTTGTGCTTCCATCTGGCGACCAAACATGCAGTTACACAGAAGGATATGCATGCTGTATGGCTGGCGATACAGGCGAGGGTAGCTCATCAAGAACATGACCAACTCATTCATATCAACAATCATGGATCTCAATTTGTCGAGTGCCTCTCGTAGTTGTTCCTGAAACTGTACAGTTGGACTGGTGAAATAGAGATCCTTTACACAGGGTGCCTTGGATAGGGTCAGAAAGCGCCTACCAGATGGATCATTAGCACCTTCTCCATAGTGAGGCTGGTACCTGAACGCATCAAGTGTGTAATAGCCTCGGTGCATGGCGTCCCTTAGCATGCCCAGCTGCAGGAGCATAGCTTGATTCGTGATGTGCCGTCCCATGGCCTCCTCAATGATGACCTGTGCTTGAAGAAGAGCCCCTTGTATGCTTTCCTCCATGTCCAGTGTCAGTGGCTTTGACCACTTGTTGATGATGAAATTCATGGATCGAGATATCAGCTCACCCAGGATTGCAGAAAGGAAACTTTCCATTTGGGAGTTCTCGGGTAAGAACTAAGAAAACACAAGATGAGTATTGATGTTTCTAAAACTCACTCTGTAGTCTGTATGAGTGTATGACTGTATTCTATGCTTCACTTGACAACTCCGAGGAGAGCAAGGGAATATATAAGACCCCGTTTGGTTACATAGTGAATACTAGTCGCTAAAGTATCTCGTTTTTGTTCCAGTGACTAAATCGGACTACAAAATATTAATTGCTGTGAATAATGACTGTATTACCCGTATTAATTAGTTGATGTTTGCTGCAAAAAAAATGTGGAGAGGACAAATAAGGTAAAAATCATATTTTAGATTCTTTTAGTCACCCCCTGGTGACTAAAGAACTAAAGTTTAGTCACCCCAATTTAGTCACCATGTTTGTTTCTTTAGGAACTAAAAGTGACTAAACTTTAATCACACCAAACCAAATGGGGCCTAAGAACCATGGGCCCAAGAAGCAAAAACATATATAATAAAAAACTAAATTGTGAGAGTCAATAGTCTATTCACATGCATGACTTTTGGGACCAATTTCCAACTCTTTCTTGGCCAGAGATTGGTGGGGTGCCAAATCTTCTTGTACCAACGAGACTCTGCCTGGTTGCCAACAGGGCGCTGATTAGTCAATCGGTCATGCAAACTCTTTCTTGGCCATAAAATGCCCTGCTGGGGTTGAACTGAAAAGATAAAACTGAAAACACAGTTACACAGGCTTAAAGCCCAGGCTGAGGCAGCTATCTAGAGTAAAACCGACAACAGGGGAAGGATCCACCAAATCCCATGAAAAATATATGCCTCTAACTCATGTGTCATTATGTAGATAGACACTTACACTACAGATATGAAAATGTAGCACACTTCAGAATTGACTCTGCTGTAACCTATGACATCCTACCCCAAAGAAGTGAATAAAAATTATTTATCTTCCTGCATAAACCAGAAAATGATAAAATTAACTAGATGTGGTTCCATCTTTCATACAACGCTTCCTCTTGGCACCTGTATTTTTTCGCTCTCGAATCTCACAAGCATGGACATAGCTGTAGTAGGGGGGTATCTGAGATCTCCATACTAGGACCTCAAATTTTCCATTTTTCTTAATGCTTCCATAGAACACATCTTGTAATCTTATCTCTGGAACCTCCTCGTGGGGAGAGCGGTGATACTGATGACAAATTATGAAATCTTCAGAAGGTGAAGCCATTCTTCCAAGCTGAACAGGTTCGTTTTTGTTTAGAAGTTCAAAAGGATGCACACCGAATTTGCAGATATGCTTCTGGATGAACCCTCTCAAGAAGCTCAGCACCTTACACCAGAATTGTATGCTAAAATTGTCCCTCAACAAATTAGAGGTAGTATATGCACTATTGATTGAACGAATCTGCAGTCTGGCTATCTCCATGGCCAGCTGAGCAAGCCTAGGGTGCATCTCGGGATCCGTGCTTCCAAATGTAAGTGTCTTGAAGAAATACCAGTAAGCCTCAGGGGACAGGTGCTTCAGAGTTAGAGCTGGTGCCATTCCAAACTTTACGATCTTGTCTGAACAGCTTGTGACTATGATTTTACTACCACTAAGAAAGCTCTGTCTGGAAGCACGGTAAAACTTATTCCAGGCATCTTCACAGAGATTGCCATATAGTTCAATCACAACTAGAAATCTCTTGCCTTTCTTAAAGTTTGACAAAAAAAGCTGTCGTTTCATTGCACATCCCTGTCTCAAAGTTAGCTCATCATCCGTAAAATCAGAGTCATGCAGCCACAAGATTTCTGAGAAATAATCACGGACTCTTTCGTCCTTGCAAACATGAGCGATTAGTGTACTCTTACCGACTCTATGTGGACCAACAACTGGCAGGACGTCCAATTCTTCAGAACTATGAGGTTTTGTGTGCAAAAGGAAATTAATGACAAGTTGTGCTTCCATCTGGCGACCAAACATGCAGTTACCCAGAAGGATATGCTTGTTGTATGGCTGGCGATACAGGCGAGGGTAGCTCATCAAGAACATGACCAACTCATTCATATCAACAATCATGGAGCTCAATTTGTCAAGTGCCTCTTGTAGTTGTTCCTGAAACTGTACAGTTGGACCAAAGAAATAGAGATCCTTTGCACAGGGTACCTTGGATAGGCGCACAAAGCGCCTAACAGCTGGATTGCCATCTTCTCCATAGTGAGGCTGGTACCTGAATGCATCAAGTGTGTAATAGCCTCGGTGCATGGCGTCCCTCAGCACGCCCAGCTGCAGGAGAATGACTTGATTTGTGATGTGCTGTCCCATGGCCTCCTCAATGATGACCTGTGCTCGGAGAAGAGCCCTTTGTAGGCTTTCCTCCATATTCACCTTTGACAACTTGTTGATTATCAAATTTATTGTTAGGCAATAGAATATGCCTTCTGTGGATATCCTAGCTGCTATAGATAGCAGATATAAATCAGGGGAATTATCCCTGCCTTGTAAAGCAGACCAGCCGGCTCTATATAATAGAAGGTGCCCCCTCTCTTTGAGGTGTGGCCAATTGCCCTCAACCCTGTTTCTCTACATGGTATCCAAGACCCAGGCATCGATCTAATTTCCCAACCCCCCCTCACCTTCCGCCCTCCAGCCGCGCCGCCTTAACCAGACCGCGCCGCCTACCCTCTCCTTCCCCTTCCCTGCGCCATGAGCACCATCTCCGATGCTACCGATTCTGCTCCTGTCCTCTGCCCCTTTGCCACCATCAACATCAAGCTCCACGTCCCCATGACCCTGGAGTTGAAACCCTCCAACTACACCAAGTGGTCGACGACGTTTCAGGCCACGTGTGGGAAATTTGGGCTGCTGCATCACCTCTCCACCTCGCGCCCACCGATGCGGCATGGGCACAGGCTGACTTCTGCGTCCGCGGATGGATGTACAGCACCACCTCCGACGCCGTCCTCAACCTCGCCATGACCGACAGCACCCAGACGACGAGCGCCCTTTGGAAGGCCATCGGCGAGGTGTTCTAGGCAAACAAAGCTCCCCGCGCCATCTTCCTGAATCACGAGTTTCACTCGATGACTCAGGGGGACCTGTCCATTGACGCCTACTGCGTTCGCATGAAGGAGAAGGCCGACGAACTACGCGATGTTGGGCAGCCCGTATCTGAGCCCAACCTCGTCCTCAACCTGTTGCGTGGACTTAACGAGGTCTACTCCGGCGTCGCCGACAACATCGCCGGACAGCAGCCCCTCACCCTCGCCACCGCACGCCATCAGCTACTCCTCAAGGAGCTGCGGCTGCAGAACGACGAGAAGACGCGTGCTGCCGCTGCCCTCCTAGCTAATGTTGGTGGTTCGCAGCAGCAGCACCAGCAGGGCGGCCGGCGCCCTAATACCAAAAAGGGCGGCCACCAACCCTTCTACAACACCTCTGGTAGCTTCTCCAACAACTCCGGCAACACCAACACCAACAAACGTGTTCCCTGGGGTTTTAATCCCTGGACTAGCGAACGTGTGGCCCCTGGAGAGCGCGTCACCCCTCCTGGACAGCGCCGCCAGGGAGGTTCTGGTGCCCAGGCTGGGCGCACATTGGGCATTCTGATACCATGTAGAGAAACAGGGTTGAGGGCAATTGGCCACACCTCAATGAGAGGGGGCACCTTCTATTATATAGAGCTGGCTGGCCTGCTTTACAAGGCAGGGATAATTCCCCTGATTTATCCCTGATTTACATCTGCTATATCTAGCAACTAATCTCTGATTTACATCTGCTATCTATAGCAGCTAGGATTCCATCCCTGATTTACATCTGCTATCTATAGCAGCTAGGATATCCACAGATGGCATATTCTATTGCCTAACACCCGCCCGCAGTCACAGCGGGAGGCTCCCGGACGCAAAGACTGGATCGAAATTCTCGAAAGAGTGCTGTCGGAAGCCCTTTAGTCATGATGTCGACGAACTGGTGAGAGGAGGGCACATGGAGAACCCAAATTTCACCAAGGGCCACCTTTTCGCAGACGAAGTGAATGTCAATCTCAATGTGCTTCGTTCGCTTGTGGTGGACGGGGTTGGCCGTCATGTAGACGGCGCTGACATTGTCGCAGAAGACAACTGTGGCAGAAGGCAGCTGGATGTGTAGCTCCTGGAGTAACTGTCGAAGCCAGCAGCACTCAGCCACAACGTGAGCCACAGCCCGATACTCAGCCTCGGCGCTAGAGCGGGACACCATGGTCTGGCGCTTGGAGGACCATGAAACTAGATTGTCGCCGAGATAGACACAGAAGCCAGAGGTGGATCGTCGAGAGTCTGGGCAGCCTGCCCAGTCGGCGTCAGAGTAGACAGTCAGCTTGGTGACAGACCCGGTGCCAATGTGAAGACCCGAGGAGAGAGTCCCCTGGACGAAGCGTAAGATGCGCTTGACGAGCGCACGATGAGGCTCGCGCGGGGCGTGCATGAAGAGGCACACCTGCTGAACAGCATATGCCAGATCAGGACGAGTCAACGTCAGGTACTGGAGAGCCCCCGCTAAGCTCCTATACTCTGATGCATCCTTCTCTGACAGTAGATCCCCGTTCGGTCGCGGATAGCTTGGCGTGAGTGTCAACAGGCGTCGATGTCGGATGACACTCAGCCATGCCTGCGCGCTGAAGAAGCTCGACCGCGTACTGTCGCTGGGAGAGGAAGAGACCATCGGAGGAGCGCGTGACAGCGATGCCGAGGAAGTGATGGAGGGTGCCAAGATCCGTCATGGCAAACTCGGAGCTCAACCGAGTCATAATGCGTTGTAGGAGGGCCGATGACGAGGCGGTGAGGATGATGTCGTCGACGTACAACAGTAGGTAGGCGAGACTTGTCCCCTCTCGTAGAACGAAAAGAGACGTGTCGGAGATGGAGGCGACGAAGCCGAGGTGCCGAACGAAGGTGGCAAAGCGCTGGTACCATGCCCGCGGAGCCTGCTTCAGGCCATACAAGGACTTCTGCAGATGGCAGACGTGATCTGGAGCGCCAGGGTCGACGAATCCTGGCGGCTGTTGGCAGTAGACGGTCTCCTCGAGGTGGCCGTGAAGAAAGGCGTTCTTCACGTCCAGTTGATGAATGGGCCAGGCGCGGGATGCGGCGATGCTGAGTACAGACCGTATGGTGGCCGGTTTGACAACCGGGCTAAAGGTCTCGTCGTAGTCGACGCTCTCGCGCTGGGAGAAGCCACGGACAACCCAGCGAGCCTTGTGGCGAGCAAGGGACCCATCGGCATGGAACTTGTGCCGGAAGATCCACTTCCCCGTTACGACGTTGGCTCCGGGGGGCCGCGGAACAAGCTGCCAGGTGTTGTTGTCGACGAGGGCCTGATATTCATCCATCATCGCAGCACGCCAGTTGGCGTCGGCCAACGCGCTACGGTAGTTCGTCGGAAGCGGCGACGGTGAGGATGACGTCGTGGCCGCCAGCCCCTCATAGCAGACACGAGGAATGGCACCCGTCATGGTGCGAGTGACGCGCGGCGGCGGCGGAGGCGATGAAGTCATAGGGGCTGCTGGGACAGCTGCCGGCTCGGACGTGGACGTCGTACGGGAACGACGGACGTAGACTTGTGGGAAGGGAACCACACCGGGTCCAGGCGGGGGCACGGGACCACGCCCGCCCGGTGTCGCAGAAGGCGAGTCGTGTGAGGCTGCAACGTCTGGGGGCGGCTGCTCAACATCTGAGTGGGATGGAGCAACCATGGGCGTCGAGGATGGAGTCCCACCTGCAACAACGGTAGGACAGGGCACCGAAACCATATCGTCGTCGAGGAGGAATTCTAGGGAAGCAGAGGACGAGACGTCTAAGGTGGCTGCAAAGGGAAAGGTGGTCTCGTCGAATGTGACATGGCGAGAGATGATGATGCGACGGGTTGATAGGTCGAGACAGCGGTAACCTTTGTGTGAGCTAGGATATCCTAGGAAGATGCATGCCGTGGAGCGAGGGGCGAGCTTATGTTTAGAGGTTGCTTGCATGTTGGGATAACAGAGAGACCCAAAAACACGCAGATGGCTATAAGTTGGTGGTTGATTATGCAGACGAGTATAGGGAATTTCATGCTGAATAGAGGAGGATGGGCGCCTATTATGGAGGTAGCAGGCTGTCAGGAGTCCCTCGGCCCAATATGTGGGTGGTAGGGAGGCATGTAGAAGCATGGTGCGAATGGAATTGTTGAGTGTGCGGATGATACGTTCAGCCTTGCCATTTTGGGGAGATGTGTAGGGGCAGGAGAGGCGAAGGTGAGTGCCTTGAGCAGCGAGGAATTTGATGGTGGCAGTGTTTACGAATTCAGTGCCGTTATCAGCCTGAAAGCATTTGACGGGGAGGCTGAATTGTGTTTGGGCAGAGGCAGCAAGCTCGACTAAGTGTTGGTGGACATCAGATTTTTTTCGGAGCAGAAAAACCCAACAATAGGGAGTGTAATCATCCAAACAGACCAAGTAATATGAAAAACCAGACAGACTATTGATGGGTGAAGTCCATACATCACTGTTAGATACCCGTCTCTTGTAATGGGCCTGGCCCAGTTATTTGGTCTATTAATACACTGCCCAACCCTATTCTAGGGTTAGGGTTTTTCCCATTCAACTTGGTACCAGAGACACTGTAGTTTTTTTTCCCAGCCGCCACCCTCCAGGCGCCGCCCCTAGTCCGTCGCGCCGCCAGGGCCGCGCGCCTTTTCCCCAGGCGCCGCCCCAGCCCGACGCGCCCTCTCCTCCCTCCAGCCGCCGCCGGTCATTCCCCTTGCCCCGGCCGCCGCCCCCTGCCCCTCTGCTTCGCGCGCCAAACACGCGAGCAGCCACCGCGCCAGGACCCGCCCGCGCGCCGCCAAGGCCGCGAGTCGCTGGTCCGCGCTCGCGCCGTCGAGACCGCGTGCTTGGCTGGTCCACACTCGCGTCGCCAAGGCCGCCGGGGCTGCTGGCTTGTGCCCGCACCGACGCCGAGGGGCCGCGCTCGGGGCTACCCGCGCGAGCCGCCGGGGGGGCCGCACCAGGCCGCACCCGCGCGCCGCCGCCGTCGCCGGGCCGCCGTGCGCCAGCCACGGCGCGCCGCCGGCTGCTACCCCGACGCCGAGCAGTGCCCGCGCCTGGAGCCGCCACCGCGCGCCCCTGCACCCATCGACGCCCGACGCCTCGGCCGACCGTGCTGCGCAGCCGACCCGCCCCGCCGGACCTGCAGCCTCGACGCCGCCATCCCTGCTCCACGCCGGCGTCCTGCCTCGTCGTGCCTCCACTCTGCTCCGGCACCGCACGCCGTGGTCAGGTCGGCGCTCATCTCCGACCTCGCTTCACCTCACCCTTCTCCCTGCCGCGAGCGCTCCCCGCTGCGGCCTCCTCTTCCCTTGCTGTCGGGCACTGTCTGCCTCTGTTCCCAGCAGCGCTACCGCAGCCACTCCCTGCCGTCGGGCGCCGTCGGCCCCAACTCCCAGCCACTCCGCCCGACTCGTTCCTCGTGGCTGCGCGCGCCCTTCTGGACGGCCCTTCGCGCTCCTCGCGCCGTTGCGCTTCTCCTAACAGCAGTGTCCCCACCCACACCGGTTTCATGGCGACACCCCCGCCATACATGAGCCTTACCCCGCCCGTCGCTCTCGTGACTGTGCGTGTCCTCCTCCACGACGGCCAGCTCATCCGGGGCATGTTCGTGTCCTTCGATCCAGTCTGGAACCCTATTCTTCGGGACTGCGTCGAGGTCCACCCTCAGGCGGGCCGTCATGTGCCTGGACCGCTTGTCTTCCCACGTGCTGCGATCGCCTCCCTAGCGGTTGAGCCCATGTCATCTCCCTCCCTTCCTAGTGCCTCTGTCGGGGCACCTTCTTTGGCTCTCTCCGCTCACACCGTACATTCGCCACTTCCACCTCCCCGAACCACCACCGATTGGGTGGTTGACTCCGGGGCCTCCTTCCACACTACCCCCACCACTAATTCGTTACTCCACTCCCATCCACCCCACCCCTCACATCCTACCTCCATCGTCGTCGGCAACGGTTCCACCCTCCCGGTCACCTCAGTAGGTACATCGGTTCTTCCTGGACCATTCTGCCTTAACGACGTCCTTGTTGCTCCCGGACTGACTCATCCCCTCCTCTCGGTTCGTCGCTTCACTAGTGACAACCAGTGCTCTATGGAGTTCGACCCCTGGGGCCTCACCATACGCCACCTTCCCACACATGCTGTGCTCGCTCGCTGTGACAGCTCCGGCCCACTCTATTCTCTTCACTTGCCCTCCACTCCTCACACCAGAGTAGCCCCATCTCCTGCACTTACTACTACCACCCCATCACATGCTCTTGCTACTACCACCACCTCCTCAACCATTTGGCACCGTCGTCTCGGGCACCCTGGACCTGACGTCATGTCCCAGCTTTCCGGCCACTCCGACATATCATATACTCGGGGCTCTTCTGAGCGCCTCTGTCATGCTTGTCAGCTCGGCCGTCACTCCCGTCTTCCTTTTTCCACTTCCACGTCCAGGGCTGTTCAGGCCTTTGATCTTGTCCACTGTGATCTCTGGACATCTCCTGTCCTTAGCCTCTCCGGCTACAAATACTACCTGGTCATTCTGGATGACCACTCCCATTTCCTTTGGACTTTCCCCCTTCGGCTGAAGTCCGACACGTTTACCACTCTCACTCACTTCTTCGCCTGGGTATCCACCCAGTTCCGGCGCCCGGTCCGTGCCCTGCAGTGCGACAATGGCCGCGAGTTCGACAACAACGCCTCTCGCTCTTTCTTCCTCACTCACGGCGTCCAGCTGCGTCTCTCGTGTCCCTACACCTCTGCTCAGAATGGTCGGGCCGAGCGCATGATTCGCACCACCACCAACATGATCCGCTGCCTCCTCTTCCAGGCGTCTCTCCCTGCCAGCTACTGGGCAGAGGCCCTGCACACTGCTACCCACCTCCTCAACCGTCTTCCCTCGAAGGCGGTGCGCCACCCTACCCCTCACTTCGCCCTATACGGCACAGCCCCTTCCTATGACCACCTTCGCGTGTTCGGCTGTGCCTGCTACCCTAACACTTCCGCTACCGCTCCACATAAGCTTTCTCCTCGCTCCACCCGCTGTCTATTCCTTGGCTACTCCCCTGACCACAAGGGGTACCGGTGTCTGGACCTCACCTCCCACCGCATCATCATCTCTCGTCATGTCGTCTTCGACGAAGACGTGTTTCCCCTTGCTGGCTCCACCCCACCCACCGATCTTGACTCCCTCCTCGAGTCCGATCCGATTCCTCCCCCACCTCCGGCTCCCCGTCTTGCGCCGTTACCTGCTCCTCGTGCGGCCACTACGACCTCTTCCGCGCCACGCGCGGCTCCGTCGACCCCGCCTGCGCCACGCGCGGCCCCGTCGATCCTACCTGCGCCACGCGCGGCCACGTCGACCACGCCTACGCCACGAGCGGCCCCGTCGACCCCGCCTGTGCCACGCGCGGCCCCGTCGACCCTGCCTGCGCCACGCGCGGCCCCGTCGACCCCGCCTGCGCCACGCGCGGCCCCGTCGACCCCGCCTGCGCCACGCGTGGCCCCGTCGACCCCGCCTGCGCCACGCGCGGCTCCGTCGACCTCGGCTCGCTTCGCCAACCCCGCCCTCGTCTACCATCGCCGTGGCCACGCCACTTCCTCGGCACATCCCGACTCGGGCCCGTCGACGAGCGCGGCCCGATTCGCCGACCCAGCCGTCGTCTATCACCGCCGCGAGCCGACCATACCCGACGCTCTCGACGTCCCGGCGGTGCGCTCCGAGTCGTCCATATACCACCCGGTCGCCATCCACCGCGAACCCGGGCACGTCCACCCGATGGTGACTCGGCGCGCCGCTGGCGTTCTCCGCCCCGTCGACCGGCTGATCCTGGCAGCTACTACGTCCAGCACCCCACCCGACGCTTCCCCGGTGCCCTCCTCCGTTCGCACTGCCCTCGCCGACCCACATTGGCGTCGGGCTATGGAGGAGGAGTATGCGGCCCTCTTGGCCAACCACACCTGGGACCTGGTGCCGCGTCCACCAGGCACCAATGTGGTCACCGGCAAGTGGCTATTTCGCCACAAGCTGACCTCGGATGGCTCCCTCGACCGCTACAAGGCCCGTTGGGTCCTTCGGGGTTTCACACAGCGCCCCGGAGTGGACTACGACGAGACCTTCAGCCCCGTCGTCAAGTTCGCCACTGTTCGCGCCGTCCTCTCCCTCGCCCTCTCCCGCGACTGGGCGATCCATTAGCTCGATGTCAAGAATGCCTTCCTCCATGGCACTCTGACGGAGACTGTCTACTGCAGCCAGCCCACCGGCTTCGTCGACGCCGACCGTCCGGATCTGGTCTGCCGCCTGAACCGGTCCCTGTACGGCCTCAAGCAGGCGCCACGGGCATGGTACAGTCGCTTCGCCTCCTACCTGGCCTCCATCGGCTTTGTTGAGGCCAAGTCGGACACGTCCCTGTTCATCTACCGGCGCGGCGACGACACCGTCTACCTCCTGCTCTACGTCGACGACATTGTGCTCACGGCATCCACCGCCGACCTTCTACACCGCACGATCGTCGCCCTTCAGCGGGAGTTCGCGATGAAGGACCTGGGGCCCCTCCACCACTTCCTCGGCATCACCGCCGAGCGTCGGCCCCAGGGTCTCTTCCTCCACCAGCGCCAGTACGCCATCGACATCCTGGAGCGGGCTGGCATGTCTGACTGCAAGCCCTGCTCCACGCCTGTCGACACTCAGGCGAAGCTCTCTGAGGACGACGGGCCTCCGGTCGCCGACGCGACGTCCTACCGGAGCCTGACCGGCGCGCTCCAGTACCTCACCTTCTCCAGGCCCGACATCGCGTACGCCGTCCAGCAGGTGTGCCTGCATATGCACACTCCGCGGGAGCCCCATCTCACCGCGCTCAAGCGGATTCTGCGCTACCTCCGCGGCTCCCTCGACTACGGCCTCCTACTCCGACCATCCCCGACGGCGGAGCTCGTGGTCTACACCGACGCTGACTGGGCTGGCTGCCCCGACACGCGCCGGTCCACCTCCGGTTACGCCGTGTTCCTGGGCGCCAACCTCGTCTCTTGGGCCGCCAAGCGACAGCACGTCGTCTCTCGCTCCAGCGCTGAGGCCGAGTACCGTGCCGTGGCCAACGGCGTGGCAGAGGCCTCCTGGCTGCGCCAGCTCCTCCACGAGCTCCACAGTCCCCTCTAGCGCGCCACCCTCGTTTACTGTGACAACGTCAGCGCGGTCTACCTCTCCACCAACCCCGTGCAGCATCAGCGCACCAAGCACGTGGAGATTGACCTGCACTTCGTCCGCGAGCGTGTCGCTGCCGGTGACGTTCGGGTTCTCAGCGTCCCCACCACGCTGCAGTTCGCCGACATTTTCAACAAGGGGTTACCATCGAGTGTATTTTTAGACTTTCGATCCAGTCTCAACATCTGTACAGGATAGAGTTGTGACTGCGGGGGGGTGTTAGATACCCGTCTCTTGTAATGGGCCTGGCCCAGTTATTTGGTCTATTAATACACTGCCCAACCCTATTCTAGGGTTAGGGTTTTTCCCATTCAACTATCACCGTGAACGAGTTCAAAGGGTGCATGAGTTATGGAATGCGAAGAACTAAAAGGTAGACGCATATGCTTGCCTAGTTGACATGAGTGACATAGGGAGTGTTGTACTTTATTACAGGAAATAACATGAAGTTTATTGAGACGCTCTAAAACGGCGGGGGCGGCGTGACCGAGACGTTGATGCCAGAGAGTTGACGATGCAGCCAGGAGAGCATGAGGTGGAGCGCCAGGTGTGGAGGCAGGCATGGTGTATAGGTCCCCGTCGCAGTTACAACGGAGAATCACGCGTTCCGTCCTGAGATCCTTAATAGAGAAACAATGGGCGTCAAATTCAAAGGAATATCTAGCAACTAATCCCTGATTTACATCTGCTATCTATAGCAGCTAGGATTCCATCCCTAATTTACATCTGCTATCTATAGCAGCTAGGATATCCACAGATGGCATATTCTATTGCCTAACATTTATGGATCGAGATATCAGCTCACCCAGGACTGCAAAAAGGAAACTTTCCATTTGGGAGTTCTCTCTTGCTCCTGAGGAGACAACGCTGTAAGAAGGGTAAGAACTGTGAAAAAAACTCACTCTGTAGTCTGTATTCTATGCTTCATGTCAAAACTCCAAGGAGAGCAAGGGAATATATAAGAACAATTGGGCTCAAGAAGCAAAAACATTAAAAAAACTAAATTGCGAAAGTCAATATTCTATTCACATGTATGACTTTTGGGACATTTACCTTACTATTCTTATTGATTTTATTTATTTATTTGCTTACACTTGCTACTGATTGGCTACTTCCATAGGTACAACCCTTGGTTGTTGAATTCTGAGCTTTTGCTATTTGTATCAGTGAGCCATCACTATCTACTACGTAATTTCTCTGTTAGTGAACTTATGATACGCAGATCACAAAAATCAGATTGTTAGATTAGAAACTGATGTATTCTCTGTATACCAGATTTTGTGTTGGGTGTGAAAGAAAAAAAAAAAGAGCACGTGATTAACCTAGGCTCTGATTACCATGAAAATGAAAATACATATACAAGTGTCTGCATGTACTACAGTACTACACACTAGGAGAGCCAGGGAAAGAAGTCACCACATGGCTACATGCAGAGATCCACTAGACATGATCACCACCAGCCGACTGGATAGGCGAGGCTCAAGACGCAACACAAAAAACACGCCTATTATGGGTTGGACGGCTGAAAAGGCCAGGCTCAAGACCCAGCACACACGTACACAGTCAAACTCTAACAATGACTAGTGCTTACCAAAATCTAATTGAGTGCTTGAGAGCTTTGAACAGCTCCTATATTGAAAATGACAGAAAATAGATGTCAGGAATTATTTTCTTTTTCCTCAGCTCTCATGTTTCAGGCCATAAGACATGAAATCAAACTAAAATTAAGTAAAAGTTACGCAGCACATACGAAAGTGCAGAACATTCACTTCAAATGCTTGTTTTCTTGAGCATACATATGTACACAGAAGGGAAATCACATTCATTCTAGGATTTCTTTGCAAGCTACAGTTCAGGAGAACACACACACATTTACCAGTTCACACACAACTACACAAGGCAGTGATCAAACTAACAAATTTACAAGATAGAATCCTTTAGAGAAAACTTAGAGCCCTTGAATTAAAAGCAAGAACCCACCGAGAGGCAACTAAGTTTCCCCTTGACTGAGAAACCTGCACATAAGCACCTTAAGTACCTGAACTTGGCCCCTCACCAGTTGAGGCAACTTCCAGTGCTACATACAGAAATTTAGGAAATTACATCAGCTGGTTGAAAACCTATTAGCTCTTACTAGAAAATGGTTTCTGACAGTACACGAAAAACATGTTGCTGGGTAATTAAACAGGCTACCAGGAGCAGCTATCCTTTGTGTGGCATTGATATCATCTATGTTATCAGGCGACATTGAAAGATTGTATCCAAGAAATTTAAAGTGTATCCATTCACCCGCTGGGTAGTTTACTGGGCCAGCCTATATTGAGATAACAGATAAGTTTCAACTTTCAAGACCCCACATTCTGCTCATTACAGGTATAACAAATGGCAAAACAATTCTTGGCATATCCGCTGATTTGAAGTATGGTAGCATACCTATATAAGAGTAATGCATTTTCTTTATTGGATCGTGATATTCCACTTTACTAATTCATCGTTCATCACATACAAGCAAAGCTACTGGGACTGAGACAAAGACATACAGGGTGAACCCAAAAGAGGCAATTACCTGGAGTGTGGAAGCTCATGTAGGGGAAAATGCCGGAGAAGAAAGTGTCCTTGAATACCTTTGTGACCCGGCGAGACATCAGATCAATGGTGAATAGCCCATCGCCCGTCCGCACAAACACGACACCGACGCCATCCACAAAGCTAACCACATCAACAAAGGCCGAGAGGGCACCGACAGGGAGCAGCGTGTCAAGCTCGATGGCTCTGGTCTGTACCCAACTCCCATCTCCTCGAGGCGGCGCCTCCCTCGCCCACAGGTAGATCGTGGACTTGCCTGCCGTGGCGAGTCCCAGACGACCATCGTCCCTGGTGGCGAGCACAGCGCGCTGCCAGTCCAAGCGTGGCGGCGGCGGCAGGCGCACCACCGCCATCTCCCGCGTGCCCAAATCGTACTCCAGGGCCGCCGCGCCCGTCTGGAACGCGAAGTAGAGCGCGTTCCCGGCGAGCGCGCTGGGCGCGAAGTCGACGTTGTCGTCTGGGTGCCGAGCGGACGCGGGCGCGTTCCACGCGCCCGCCTCCGACGAGTAGACATGGGCGAACATCTCCGCGTGGTTGGTGCCCACCACGACGACGAGGAAGTGGCCGCCGCCGCAGCAGTCGAGGTGGTCACAGGCGGAGGCGGTGATTGTGGCGGCGCAGAGCACGGCGGCGTTCCAGCTGTAGGGGTAGGGCGACCAGGGGAGGCGGGGCAGGTCCGTACGGCGGCCTGTGGCGGGGTCCCAGACGGCGAGCTCGCAGTCGACGGGCGCGTCGCGGCCGGTGTCCCGGCGCAGGAGGGCGCGGCCGTGGCGGGCGTCGAGCGCGCGCCAGCCGCCGAGAAGGAGGAGGCCATCCGCGGCCGCGCGCGCGCGCGCGGATGCGGGGCGGAAGGTGGAGGTAGGCACGAAGCGGGTCCCCGTGCCGGCGTTGGCGAGGAAGCCCAGCATCGGGGGATGCGAACCCCCGCGCCCGCGGTGGAGGTGGAGGTCGCGGTAGCGGCGGCGGAACCGCGGGCCCGTGACGATGCGGCGCCAGCGTCTGCAGACGAGCGCGGCCCGGACGAGGCTTGCCGGGTCCGCAGGTGGGAAGCGCAGCAGGACCTCCTCCACGAGCTCCACCATCAGTGCGCTCGCTGGCGGCAACGGCGGATCAGCTTCCATGGTTGGTCAGGTGGGTCCCGACTCCCGAGCAGCGAAGGCGGGCGACGGAGCAGGAGAAGAGAAGGGAGTGGGAGAATCTGCTTGTCTGCTTCGTGCTGTTGCCGTTGACGCTGAGGCTCCTGGTGGGGCCATATGAGCAGAGAAAGAGACTTGGTCGTCAAACCCTGGCCGCCCAAACAGGATCCAACGGTCCACATGACCTCCAGCCCGGACAGACGAAATGGAAGTGGAACGCTCCCTGCCTGATTCAGCTAGTTTTCCCAACAACCGGGCATGCTGAATATTCTGCTAATAATTGGTGTGAGTCTTTTATATAGACCACTAAAAATAAGAAAAACAGTCATAGATGTTATTGGCTTTCATACACCAACCAGTTCAGCTCAAAAGTATTCTAAAATAGTAAAATGTACCAGTTCAGCTCAAAAGAAAGTGAACAATTCACTTGTATTCTAAAATAGAATACATAAGCACTTGTATTTCACATATGAAAATGTAGCAGTGCAGTTTAATGATGCTGTAACTGTAACCTGTGACACCTTACATGTTTTTACACTTGGCCTGTGCTGTAACTTGTGGCATCCTATACCGAGAAAAAAAATGAACAAAACTATGTTCCTACATGACACATGTATAATGGCAAAATTAACAAAATGTGACTCCATCTTTCATAGAACGCTTCCTCTTGGCACTTGTAGTCCTTGGCTCTTGAATCTCATAAGTACTGGCATAGCTATAGTAGGGGGGTATTGGAGATCTCCATAATAGGACCTCAAATTTTCCGCAAGTCTTCATGCTTCCATACACTACATCTTGGGCTCTTATCTTGGGAACCTCCTCTTGTGAAGAGCACTGATACTGACGACGAATAACGACATATTCAGAAGGTGTAGCCATTCGGCTAATCTGTATTGGTCTGTTTTGGCTCAAAAGATCATATGGATGCTTGTTGAATTTGGAGACATGATTCTGGACGAACACTCTTAAGAACCTCAGAACCTTGCACCAAAAGTGGATGTTAAAATTGTTCCTCAGCAAATAACAGATGATGCATGCGCCAGGGATTGAACGATTCTGCGTCCTAGCAATCTCCATGGCTACTTGTGCAAGCCCTGGGTGTGCCTCAGGATCAATGCTTCCAAATGCAAGTGTCTTGAAGAAATACCAGTATGCTTCATGAGACAGATGATTCAGAGTTAGAGCCTGTGATGTTCCAAACTTTACAGCTCTGTCTGAACTGCTTGTGAGTACGATTTTACTCCCGCTACAAAAGCTCCGTTTGGAAGCAAGATAGAACCTGTTCCAAGCATCTTCATACAGATTTCCAGATAGTTCTATAACAACTAGCAATCTCTTGTCTTTGTTCGAGTTTGACACTTGATTTTGATGCTCTCCATCTGTAAAATCAAGGTCATTCAGCCACACGATTTCTGAGAAATGATCTTGGACTCTTTCGTCCTTGCAAACATGAGCGATTAGGGTACTCTTGCCGACTCTGGGTGGACCGACAATTGGCAGCACCTCCAGTTCTTCAGAACTATGAAGCTGTGTGTGCAGCAGAAATTTAATGACAAGTTCTGCTTCCATCTGGCGACCGAACATGCAGTTACCCAGTAGGATATGCATGTTGTAAGGTTGGCAATGCATGCGAGGGTAGCTCGCCAAGAACATCACCAACTCATTCAGATCAACAATCATGGAGCCCAATCTGTCAAGTGCCTCTTGTAGTTGTTCCCGAAACTGTGCAGTTCGACTGAAGAAATATTGATCCTTTGCAAAGGGTGCCTTGGATAGGGACATAAATCCACTCACAACTTGATCGCTGTCATCCTCTCCATAGTGAGGCTCGTACCTGAAGGCGTCGAGTGCGTAAGAGCCTCGGTGCATGGCATCTCTCAACATGCTTAGCTGCTGGATCATAGCTTGATTTGTGATGTGCCGCCCCATGGCCTCCTCGTCGATGGCCTGTGCTCGGAGAAGAGTCCTTTGTAGGCTTTCCTCCATGGCCAGTGCCGGCGGCTTCGAGAGCTTGTTGATGATGAAATTTATGGATCTAGTCATCAATTCACCCAGGGCTGCAGATATAAAACTTTCCATGTGAGTCCTCTCTTTCTTCTCAGGAAGAGAACACAGCAGGATGGGTAAGAAAACACAAGGTGAGTTTTGATGTTTCTGATATACTATGTATGCTACGCTTCACATCAAAGCTCCAAGAAGAGAAATGACTTTGGGCTCACGAAGAGAAGGCTTGCAAAGAGTCAATAGTCCCTGCACATGTATGACCTTTGGGACTGCTTTTGCCTTCACATAATTATTCTGATTGACTTTTTATTTTCCTTTGCTCAAGAAGAAAAGACATACAAAGAGTCAATAGTCTCTGCACATGTATGACCTTTGGGACTGTTTGCCCTCACATTGTTATCATGATTAACATTTTATTTTTCTTTGAACATGCTACACGTTGGATTCCAAGCCTTTGACTGTTGAATTCCACGCCTTCACTATGTGAACCACTGAGACATTATCATCTATGATCTGTGTATTACTCTCTAGACCACCTATGATATCAAGGTCACAAAAAACAGATTGTTAGCTTACCAACTGATATACTATAGTTCTGTGTACCAGCTAATAACCATATTAAACAGTGTCCACTTTTTAGTCAATTGGATGAACAGGAGTTGCCTCCAGGCTAGATTTTGGTTAATTCCTCGTAAGGGTTTGTGAAAGAGGAGGATTGCGAAAGGCCTCTATCTGAGTTTATTAGGTGGTCTGAGTAGCACTCTTAAGAGTTGGAATGGGAAACCCTAACCGTAATCAAGGTTGGGAGTGCATATATAAAAACCAAGAGTTGGGTCAAGCCCATTTCACAGATGAGTAAACAGGTATTTACACAAGGACTAACACAAAACCCTAACGAGATTCTAACACCCCCGCAGTCTCAGCTCTATTATGTACAGATGTTCATACTGGATCCAAACTCGGCAAAAACACTGGACGACAACCCCTTGGTGAAGATGTCGGCGAACTGCAGCGTGGTCGGGACGCTGAGAACCCGAACGCCACTGGTGGCGACACGCTCGTGGACGAAGTGCAGGTCGATCTACACGTGCTTCGTTCACTGATGTTGCACGATATTGGTGGAGAGGTAGACCGCACTGACTTTGTCGCAATAGACGAGGGCGGCGCGCTGGAGGGGGCTGTGGAGCTCGTGGAGAAGTTGACACAGCTAGGAAGCCTCGACCACGTCCTTGGCCACATCGCGGTAGTCGGTCTCAGTGCTGGAGTGAGAGACAACAGGCTGGCGCTTGGTGTTCCAGGGGACGAGGTTCGTGCCCAGGAACACGGCTTAACCGGAAGTGGATCGACGCGTGTCGGGGCAGCCAGCGCAGTCAGCGTCGGTATAGACCACGAGCTCTGACGTTCGGGACGGTTGAAGGACAAGATCGTAGTCGATGGAGCCGCGGAGGTAGCGCAGGATCCGCTTGAGAGCGGTGAGATGGGGCTCCCACGGGGTGTGCATGTGGATGCACACCTGCTAGGCAGCGTAGGCGATGTCGAGCCAAGAGAAAGTCAGGTACTAAAGGGCGTCGGTGAGGCTCCGGTAGGACGTTGCGTCGGCGACCGGGGGCCTGTCATCCTTAGAGAGCTTCACCTGAGTGTTGATAGGCGTGGAGCAGGGCTTGCAGTCAGACATGCCAAACTGCTTTAGGATGTCGAGAGGCGTACTAGCGCTGGTGGAAAAAGAGACCCTAAGGCCTCCGCTCGGTGGTGATGCCGAGGAAGTGGTGGAGAGGCCCCAAGTCCTTCATCGCGAACTCGCGTTGAAGGGCGATGATCGTACGCTGTAGAAGATCAACATTGGACACCGTGAGCACGATGTCGTCGACGTAGAGAAGCAGGTAGACGATGTCATCGTCGCGCCGGTGGATGAACAGGGACGTGTCCGACTTGGCCTCTACGAAGCCGAGGGAGGCCAAGTGGGAGGCAAAGCGACTATACAAGGATCGTGGCGCCTGCTTGAGGCCGTACAGGGAGCGGTTCAACTGGCTGCAGTAGACGGTCTCTGTTAGAGTGCCATGGAGGAAGGCATTCTTGACATCGAGCTGATGGACCGCCCATTCTCAGGAGAGGGTGAGGGAGAGGATGGCACGAACGGTGGCGAACTTGACGACGGGGCTGACGGTCTCGTCGTAGTCCACTCCGGGACGTTGGGTGAAGCCCTGAAGAACCCAACGGGCCTTGTATCGGTCGAGGGAGCCGTCCGAGGTCAGCTTATGGCGGAAGATGCACTTGTCGGTAACCACGTTGGTGCCTAGTGGACCGTGGACGGGGCACCAGGTCCCAAGTGTGGTTGGCCAGCAGGACTGCGTACTCCTCCATAGCACGACGCTAGTGGGGATCGGCGAGGGCGACGCGAACGGAGGAGGAAACAGGAGAGGCACCCCGAGGAGCAAAGAACACTGGTGACGCGATGAGTCACCATTGGTTGGACGTGGCCGGGGTCACGGTGGATGGCGACCGGGTGGTACACCGGGGGCTCGATGCAGGGATGAGGAGGTGGGTCAACGGGAACCGAGGGAGCAGTCTGCCCGTGACGGTGATAGACGAGGGTGGGGTTGGCGAAGCGAGCCAGACGGGGGACAGGCCGCGGGGCCGCACTCGTTAACGGGGCTGCACATGGTGCAGGCAAAGGAGACAGGGTCGTGCATGGTGCGGGCGGGGTCGACAGAGGCACATGTGGTGAAGAATGGGTCGACGAGGTCGCATGTGGCGCAGTAGGGGTCAACGGGGCCGCGCGTGGCGCGGGTGGGGCGACAGAGTCGTGTGTGGCGCGGGTAGAGGCGCGAGCCATGGCATCTGGGCCACGCGTGGCGCGGAGGTGTCTGAATCGGGTGGGCGCGATCGGGAGCGGGCGGGGTTGTGGAGGAATAGGATCAGACTCAAGGAGGGAGTCGAGATCGACAGGAGGGGAGGAGCCAGCAAGGGGAAACATCTTTATAAAAAACATGACGAGAGATGATGCAGTGGGAGAAGAGGTCAAGGCAGCGGTACCCTTTGTGGTCAAGAGAGTAACCAAGGAAAAGACAACGAGTGGAGTAGGGAGATAGCTTGTGTGGAGCGGTGGCTGAGGTGTTGGGATAGCAGGCACAAACGCAGACATGAAGGTATTCATAGTAGGGGGCTGTGCCATACAGGGCGAAGTGTGGGAGTGAGGTGGCTCACCGCCTTCGAGGGGAGGTGGTTAAGGAGATGGGTAGCGGTGTTCAGGGCCTTTGCCCAGTAGTTGGCAGGGAGAGACGTCTGAAAGAGGAGGCAGCAGATCATGTTGGTAGTGGTGCGAATGTTGCATTCGACATGAACGTTCTGGGGAGAGGTGTAGGGGCACAAGAGACGCGACTGAACACCGTGGGAGAGAAAGAAGGAGCGAGAGACGAAGTTGTTGAACTCGCGGCCATTGTCACACTGAAGGGCACGAACCGGGTGACGGAACTAGGTGGAGACCCAGGCGAAGAAGTGTGTGAGGGTGGACAAGGTGTCAGACTTTAACCGAAGCGGGAAAGTCCAAAGAAAGTGAGAGAAATCATCCAAAATAACCAGATAGTATTTGTAACTAGTGAGGCTGAGGACAGGAGAAGTCTAGAGATCACAGTGGACAAGATCAAAGGCCTAAGCAGCCCTAGACGGGAAAAAGGAAGACGAGAGTGACGACCGAGCTAACAAGCATGACAGAGGCGCTCAGAGGAGCCTCGACTACAGGAGATAGCTGAGCGGCCGGAGAGCTAGGACATCACGTTAGGTCCAGGGTGCCCGAGACGACGATGCCAAACGATGGAGGTGATGGTTGTAGCAAGCGCATAGGGGGAGGCTACGCTAGTGGGGGAAGTGGATGTCAAGTGAATAGAGTAGAAGGGGCAGGAGCTGTCACAGCGAGCGAGCACAGAACGAGTGGAAAGGTGTCGTATGGTGAGCCCCTAGGGATCAAACTCCATAGAAAAGTGGTTGTCACTAGTGAAGCGGCGAACCGAGAGAAGGGGATGAGTCAAATGGGGTGCAACAAGGACGTCATTAAGATAGAAGGGTCCTAGAAGAACCGATGCACCTACTGAGGTGACCGGGAGGGTGGACCATTCCCCACAACGATTGAAGAAGGATGTGAGGGGTGTGGAGGATGGTAGTGAGATAACGAGCTAGTGGTAGGAGTGGTGTGGAAGGAGGCTCCAGAGTCGACCACCCAATCAGTGGGGGAGAGAAGGGGTGGAGAAGGCACGGGGTGAGAGGAGAGAGCCAGAGGAGGAGCTCCGACATAGCCGCTGGGAGGGGAAGGAGACTACGAGGTCTCGATCGCTAGGGAGGCAATCACAACGCAGGAAAAAACAAGCGGTCCAGTCACGTGACGGCCCGCATGTGGGTGAAGCTCGACGCAGTCACGAAGGACATGGCTCATGGCGGGATCGAAGGCCACGAAGGTGCCCTGGACAAGCTGGCCATCGTGTAGGAGGACACGCACAACGATCCAAGCGGAATGGGCGCCAGCGGCCAGAGCAAAGGTGGGGCCGAGGAACCCGGGAGCCACAGGAGCAGCGGGCAAGGCAAGGCTCATGCATGCCGGGGGTGAAGCCATTGAATCGGCGAGGAAGGAGACAACGCTGGCATGAGGGCAGTAGTGCAACTGTGCGACCAACGAGGAGGCACAACATGACGTCCAAGCGAGGAGACAGGGCGTGTCAAGGAGAGGTGACACAGGGGTGCAGGTCCAGTGCGGGCGAGCTGCGACGGGGAGGAGGCTGGAGGCAACGCGACTGACGTCTTCGGAGCATAGTAGGGTCGGTGGGTGGGCTGAGGGTGAGCCCTAGAGGAACGGAGGGAGGAGGCTAGGCAGGGTTGGCGGAGCTGGCCGATTGTCGGCTCGAGCATACGCGGCCGCATCGGGCACAACGGAGAAAGGACATGCCGACGTCGAGCAGGCTGCGATTCGGTGGCCTGAAGTTTGGGCAAGGGGAGTGGCGACCACAAGCCCGTGGGGCTTGGGAGGCCGAGCGCGATGGATATCGCGGCGACACGACCGAACGTGGTCAGCGACGAGCAGGGACGACGTGAGGCCACCCGACGGCGCGCGGATGGAGGCCGGGGTGACTCAGCGTCCTGGACCTGGGTGGTGGCGCACCTGGGGAGGGAGGGGAGGTGACGGGGGATGCAATGGGGGCTGCGGGTCCAGCAGGGAGGAAGGTAGCCGGTGGCCGAGGGCGGGGGCGTGGGTGATGACAGCTGTGGGGTGGGAGAGGGAGAGAGGAAATTGGCTCTGGTACCAAGTTAGAATGGGAAACCCTAACCCTAATAATGGTTAAGAGTGCATATATTTATAAACCAAGAGGTTGGGACAAGCCCATTACACAGAGGGGTAAATAGGTAATTAACAAGGACTAACCCAAAACCCTAACGAGATTCTAACATTAAGGTCCTGAGTTCGACTCCCCATGGGAGCGAATTTCAGGCTGGAGTTAAAACAAATTCTCTCGTCTATCGCACACCAAACCACGGGTTTAAAGTCCAGCTTCGGTCGCGGTCGTTCTCACATGCTACGGTGCCGCTGTGTTAGGGATTTGAGGGTTCTGCAGGGATTTGAGAGTTTTCTCGACCTATGTAAGGATGTCTTCTTAATTATACACAATACACAATCTAACATCCCCCGCAGTCGCACAACAAAATACAACGTCTAACACCACTGCGGTCAAAACTCTAGCCACAACAGGTGTTGTGATTGGATCAAAACTCCGAGAACACCGATGATGGAAGCTCCTTGGTGAAGATATCAGCGAACTACGAGGTCATTGGCGACAACATGCTCACGAATGAAGTGAGGGTCGATATCAACATGCTTCGTGTGCTGGTGCTAGACGGGGTTGATGGAGAGGTAGACAATACTGACTTTGTCATAGTAGACAAGTGTACTCCTGGTGAGGGGCTTGTGAAGCTTCTAGAGGAACTGGAGCGGCCAGCTCGCCTCAACCTTCCCACTAGCGATAGCCCGATAAGCCTCAGCACTAGAGCGAGAGACCACGACCTGACATTTGGAAGACCAGGAGATGAGGTTATCCCAAGAAACATCGCACATCCAAAAGTATATCAGTGTGTCTAGGCACATGACCCAGTCAACGTTGTTGTAGACAACTAACTCATGTGTGGAGGAGCCCTAAGAAGAAGTTCGTAGTCGACAGTACCCTGAAGGTACCATAGTATCCGCTTGACAACGATCAAGTGCGGCTCATGGGGATCATGCATGTAGAGACAAACCTGCTGGATCACATACGATATGTCAGACCTGGTGAAAGTGACAAGCCATCACTTTCACATGGAGACCTTTGCTTGCTTGTCTACCTGGGATCACACATGGCTTGTAGTCTGACATGCCAGGGTGCTCCAAGATATCCAGGATGCATTGACGCTACTGGAGAACCATGTTATCCGGGCGACGCTCAACAGAATCCCTAGGAAGTGGTGAAGAGGACCCAAATCCTTCATCGCAAGTTCATGTTGAAAGGTTGTAATGATCCAGTGCATAAGACTCAAAGAAGAGACAATGAGCATAATGCCATCAACACACGTGAGGAGGTACACAGAGTCACTATGATGACAATAGATGAATGAGAGGTGCCTAATTAACCTCACCAAATCCTAGTGAGAGCAAATAAGTGGCAAACCTGTTGTACCAAGCATGTCAGACCGCATAGAGCGAAGGATCACGGGCCAACCGTCGATCTCGTCTCCTTCCTCTAGCTCAATGGTGTACTGCCACCCTGCCGCCTCCAAGTTCATTTACATCAACATCATCCACTCCTGTTAGTTGGTCATGTGAAACTGAGTCCCGATGGCAGATGTCTCCGCAAAGGTGTGGTGGATCATGACCTTGCGGCGCCCTTTGTGTGGTTCTACCGAGGGTGAAACATGGCGACCTCGTCGCCTTCTATAACCACCGTCTGGTACAACATAGTGGCGATCCACCCATAGCTCGTATGGCTCCAATAACAAATGTTAGCCGAAACTCTTTTCCGGCGATGATCGAAGCTCCGACAAGGATGAACCAATCATCAGAACTCTCAACAACATAATAAGCATTCTGAAATTCCTGGTGTTGTGCAACCACAACTGATTTTTTCTTTGTATTAGGCATCTATTTATATACATCTTGATGCTAAAACAAAGCCAGAAAACCTCAACTTGTATGATGTATGGATGGGTACTCAATCTTTTATGACTCACTACCCGTTTTTGTATCATATTGTGAGATAGAAAAGTGCCACGATTGCTACGGTATTGGGTACAGTACCTTTAAACGTATCATTCCGTAGAGCTCTAGTCGGCCAAAACCTCAACTTGTGGCATCATTTAGTGGCGTGTATTGTACATGTGTAGTTGAGTTTTGATAGGGATACTTTTGAATGGAGCTTATCTAATTCCGGGCAGTTTACAGTTCAATCTATGTATAGGAGTCTTATTAATAATGGGAATGTGTTTCACCAAAAGCAAATATGGTAAATTAAGTTACCTCTTAAGATAAAAATCTTTATGTGGTACTTGTTGAAAGAAGTTGTGCTGACAAAAGACAATTTAACAAAACACAACTGGCAGGTTAGTAGTAAATGTGGATTTTGTAATTTGGATGAAACCATTCAGCATTTATTTATTGACTATCATTTTGCTCATTTTATATGGCGGTTATTATCCATCAGTTTAGGCCTCCCGGGTCCTAGATCTGTTAAACATATCTTTGGGAGTTGGTTGACGGGGATGGATCTAAATACTAATAATTTGATTATTACAGGTGTCTCAGTACTGTGCTGGGCTATTTGGATAAGTAGAAATGACTTAGTATTTAATAAAGTACATATGTTGACTTATATGCAGGTGCTATTCAGAGAAACTCATTGGCTCAGACTATGAGCGCAACTACAGAAAAGTGAAAAAGTAGCGGACCTTTTAAGAAAAGCTTGTCGTCATCTGGAGTCGGTGGCCATGCAGTTTTTTGCTTATCATGTTGGAGGTTTTCAAACATGATTGAGTTGTAATAAGTCACTTTTTAAGTGAGTTTGAGTCGGTGAGGAGTAGGGGAGCTATTAAATCTTTTAGGCTTACAGTTTTGTCTTGTTTTTGTGAGCTGTTGGATTTGTTTCAAGTTGTGTGAACTTGGCCTTACCTTGAAAGACGCGAAAGCCGGATTTTGATCCATTATCTAAAAAAAACAAAGCCAGAAAAAAGAATGGAACAGTAAGGACGCGCTCGGGGGATGACTTTCCTAAGCCGAGCTCAACGCCATCTCTGTCAAAAAGGAAATAAACCAAAATTCAGGATTACATACCTTGCTCACACCCTTACCGTGAGGCTCTATTGATAGAATGGCCTCCCGGGTTGAACTGAAAATACAAAGCACTTGACTGTGAGGCTCTATTGATAGAAATGCCCTCTTGGTTTGAAATGAAAATATATAGCCGGAAACAAAGCCGTTCAAGAACAGACCGAGGCTGCTATCTAAAGTAAAACAAAGCACATGAAATGATTCACTGTAGTCCATGAAAACATATAACTCTGGCTCATGTGTTATTTTGTAGATAAACACTTACACTTCAGATATGAAAACATAACAGTTACACTTCATAATTGGCTCAAAGTGAATATAAGATGAATGTGTGTGTGTTCCTGCATAAACCAGAAAAATTACAAAATTATCAGAAAGTAGTTCTATCTTTCATAGGGTGCTTCCTCTTGGCACCTGTAATTTTACGCTCTCGAATCTCACAAACATTGACATAGCTGTAGTAAGGGGGTATCTGAGATCTCCATACTAGGACCTCAAATTTTCCATGTCTCTTAGTGCTTCCATACAGCACATCTTGGATCCTTATCTCCGGAACCTCCTCTTGTGAAGAACGGTGATACTGATGACAAACTATTAAATCTTCGGAAGGTGTAGCCATTCTTCCATGTCGTACAGGTCTATTTTGGTTCAGAAGATCAAATGGATTCACACCGATCTCGGAGACATGCTTCTGGATGAACCCTCTCAAGAAGCACATAAACTTGAACCAAAAGTGTATGTTAAATTTTTCCCTCAGCAAATAAGATGTGATGTGTGCACCATGGAACGAACCATGCAACATTCTAGCTATCTCCATTGCAAGCTGTGCAAGCGTTGGATGCTTCTTGGGATCCATGCTTTCAAACGTAAGAGCCTTGAAGAAATACCAGTACGCCTCATGGGACAGAGGCTTCAGAGTTAGAGCCGGTGTTGTTCCAAACTTTACAATCGTGTCTGAATGGCTTGTGACTATGATTTTACTACCACTAGGAAAGCTCCGTTTGGAAACAAGGTACAGCCTATTCCATGCATCTTCATATAGATTTCCACACAGTTCAACAACAACAAGCAATCTCTTGCCTCTGTTCAAGTTTGGCATACAATTGTGGCGTTTCATTCCACACCCTTGTCTGCCAGCTAGCTCATCACTTGTAAAATCAGACTCGCACAACCACAAGATTTCTGAGAAATAATCACAGACTCTTTCGTCCTTGCAAACATGAGCTACTAAGGTACTCTTGCCGACTCTGGGTGGCCCGACAATTGGCATGACCTCCAATTCTCGAGAGCAATGAGGGGGTGTGTGCAACAGAAATTTAACAACAAGTTCTGCTTCCATATGGCGACCAAACATGCAGTTAGCCAGTAGGATATGCATGCTGTAAGGTTGGCGGTACAGACGAGGATAGCTCATCAAGAACATGACTGACTCATTTAGATCAACAATCATGGAACTCAATCCGTCAAGTGCATCTTGTAGTTGTACCCGGGACTGCGCAGTTTGACTGAAGAAATAGGGTTCCTTTGGAGAGGGTACCTTGGATAGGGATAGCATGCCCCTAATAGCTGGATCATTGCAGTCCTCTCCACAGTGAGGCTGGTACCTGAAGGCATCGAGCGCGTAATAGCCTCGGTGCATGGCATCTCTCAGCATGCCCAGCTGCTGGATCATGGCTTGATTTGTGATTTGCCGTCCCATGGCCTCCTCATCGATGACCTGTGCTCGGAGAAGAGCCCTTTGTAGGCTTTCCTCCATGACCATTGTGTGCGGCTTGAAGCACTTGTTGATGATGAAGTTTATGTGTCGAGCCATGAGCTCTCCCAGGGCTGCAGGAAGAAAACTTTCCATGTGAGTTCCCCTTCCTGTATTCTGTGGATGGGTGAGAAAACTCAGAGGTGAGTTTTGATGTTTCTGAAACTCTGTATTCTGTGGTTCACGTCAAAGCTCAAGTGAGAAAGGGGATCCGGGAATGGTTGGGGGACAAGAAGCAAACACATATAAGAAAAACAGAACTGAAAGAGAGTCAAAAGTCCAGTCACATGTATGACCTTTGGGACCAGTTTCTCCTTTACCTAATTATTCTGATTTGTCTTTTTTTTTTTAATTTCGTTGCTACCAGTTAGCTATTCCAGAGAATACGTATAGCACTTGACTGTTGAATTCCATTCCAAGCCTTCGCTGAGTGAACCACTGAGCCATCAACATCCATGATCTATGTAATTTATCCATAGAGTACCTGTAATATCAAGGTCACGAAAATAAGATTGAATGCTTAGCAACTGGTATAATGTATTTCTGTATACCAAACAAAAAATATATTAATCAGTGTCCTCTGTTACACTTTTTATCCTACTGACTGAACACAGTAGTTGCCTCCAGACCAGGTTTTGCACTGTAAATTCACAATGAAGCAACTAACAGTAAAACCTTAAGTGTTATGTTAAAAGCTCATGTAGACAGCAAAAATTTTTAGTTCCTTTTGTGCCTAAATTTAGAAGCGTTCAAGATCCACCATGTATCAATGCCACAGGGACACTTGCATACAATACTTCAAAACTCAAACTTCTAAGCCATAGTTTTAATTAGCATATTGCAATACAATACCTCTAAATTGGAGTGATTGGAGCACCTGCTGACTATCAAAACAAAGGACAATTAGGATATCAGATGAATGCAAGAACATAAATTTGAACGCTCTCATTCAAGTGTACAAAAGAAAGAAAAAAACAGCGACCTGGTGACTCACTGCACCAAGCCTGCCCACTTTAGAGTACATGTAGAAAAAATTGTGTACATATGCAGCTGATAATGTGAAACAATTCAGTAGACAGTACAACTGACTCCAGTCTGTTTCCAACTCTTTGCGGGCCAGATATCAGTGGGAAGCCCAGTCCTCTTGAGAGCTTTTTCTTTACTGGCTAGAGGGAGTTGATAAGTTGTTCCATCTCCTTAAGGCAACAGTCATGCAAACCACCAATCATTTTTAGAATGGGGAATATATTGAAATATTCCAGCTTCTGCACCAATAGATGCATGTGGCTGTTCAATTATTACATCTCAAACCAAAACACATGATGTTTAATATCTCAAGAACAACCATATTTCGAAATCTACTAAAAACCAATTCGATTACTAAAACTCCATCCGTTGTATGAGAAAATTTGCATCATTGTAGTCTCAAGCGCACGACATCCCCACTTGATTTGTGTCATGTTTTCCTCTTTTTGCAACACGGACCATTGTCTTATCCAGTGGGTTCCTCCGAACACTACCTGCATAGGAGTAGAAACTAGTATATTGTTAAAAATCACATCATTTCGACATAGCCATATTGCCCAACACAAGGTGCATGCTCCTTCCCAGATTTTGTACTTAAGTGTATCATCCACCCCATTCAACCAGTTTCCAAACATATGTTGTATGCTTAAAGGTGGTGATATGTTAAAGGAGATTTGTACCCCTCTCCAAATGCATCTAGCAACACAACAATCCAAGAAGAGATGCTGAACGGATTCATTTAAACTGCATCCACAACACTTTAAACTCCCTTTCCAATGTTTTCTCGCTAGATTATCTTTAGTTAGAGCAATGTTCTTGATCAAATACCACATAAATACCTTAATTTTCAAAGGTAATTTTAGCTTCCAGATGGGATGGTTTTGTTGTACAATATGTGGAGCAATAAAGACTTTATACATAGATCGTACTGTGAATCTCCCATGTTTCTGTAAGGACCAAGAGAACGTATCTCTTTGAGTGGTAAGTTGGACGTTGATGACTCTTGCTACCACTTGGTGCCATGCTATCAAATTTTGTCCCACCAAGGATCTCCGAAAAGATACATTTAATGGTTGAGATCGCAGCACTGTTGCAACTGTGTCTTTTTTTCTTTCTAACAATATTATATAAATTTGGACATGAGGCTCTGTTGACAATGGCCTGCTGGGTGGTCTGAGTAGCTAATGCATATAAGCACTTATCCTTCACATGTGAAAATGTAACAGTACAGTTTGGCAATGTTGTAACCTATTACACTTTACATGGTTTTATTTATTTAAGTTTTTTCTTTACTGGAAATTTTTCGCTCTCGAATCTTACAAGAATTGACATGGATGTAGCAGCAGGGTATCTGAGATCTCCATACTAGGACCTCTGATTTTCCTTGTTCCTTAATGCTTCCATACAGGGAATTGCCCCAGCCCCCAATCATCAGAAGGTGCAGCCATTCTTCGAAGCTGTACAGGTTTGTTTTGGTTTAGAAGATCAAATGGATGCACGGCGAGTTTGGAGATGAACTCTCTCTTGAAGCTCATAACCTTACACCAAAAGTGTATGCTAGAATTGTCCCTCAACAAATAGAAGGTGACATATGCATTATTGATTGAACGAATCTGCAGTCTGGCTATCTCCATGGCCAGTTGTGTATTATTCAAGAAATACCAGTAAGCATCAGGGTCAAACTCCGTCTGAACAGCTTGACTGTTGAACTCGAAGCCTTCGCTAAGACGCTAACTGTAACAGTGAGGCATCACTACACACTAGTCATGTTGCCCGTGCGTTACGACGGTTTATAACAATACTCATATAAACTATCTACCAAAAAAATTTTAAGATTTTTTATTGATTGTCTCCGCTCTCCGTATAATATTTTTTGATTTGGCTAACTGATGTTATTGTTTACTCCATACAATATGTCTTGGTACAACATGATCAATGAAGTGAGCGGTTAGAAGAGAGTTCACAACGACTGGCTGAACAAACAGAGATTATAAAATGATATAATTCCACCATACAGAGACCAAATAAGAGAAAGTTTGTGAGCTCAAGTTTATAAAATAAGGCACATGAACTCAAACTTATAAAAAAGATAGATCAAAATATGATGTGATTGCTAAAGTCAGGCATCAATAAAAACTGGATGTGCTCCTTATAAATTATGCTACTTCGTAGCAATTACTAACGTTTAAAACCAACAAATAACCTTTCATTTTTACTGTTAGTGTGACAAATCATTGTTGCTCCATCCAATTCAGCAACCTCAAACATCATTGAGTTCATTGCACCAATGTGGCCTCAGAAACGACCTAATGCTTGCAAGAGGCAAGAACGTCGTGTTGTGCTTGGGCTGTAGCCTCGGCCCGTAGTGCTGGTTCGCCCGACACGATTATATTTTTTATTTTACAAAAAATGTATATACATATATACAATTTATATTCAATATTAAAAACATCTAAGCATGATGTTCTACTAGTTAGACAGCTTCACCTAGTGTCTTCTGCCTTTTTTCCATGCCCTTTTTTTAACATTTTACGCTGATTTAATCAAATGGGCCGACAGACTAATGGGCGTTTGGCCCATGCCGGGCCGGCGTTTGGCCATTATAGGCGTGCATCGGGTTAATTTGAAATAGCTATGAGGGGTTATTTGTAAAAAATGAGGCGGGACAGACTGTGTGTGAGCCGGTACCACTATTGGGCTACAGACCCATTAGAGTTAGGGTCCTAATTTTCCCTGGTTGGCCCCCGCGTCGCCCCCGCGTAGGCGACACGGGTGGCGCCCCGCACCCCTAGCCGTTGTCGCCGCAAATCCTCCCTCCCCTCCCCTTGCCGCCGCCGGAGGGGTCTGCTGGATGCCGGCTCGGCCCCTAGGATGTGTAACACCATAAAAGCCATCAATTAAAATAATAAATTTAGACATTATATTAATTAGGGTAATAAAATTTTTAGTGTTTAATTGTTCATTTGCGTCGTTTTCTTTACATGCGCTTGATTGATTATCGGATGATTGTTGTTAATTTCCTTTTAAAAAGAAATCCTAGTAATTAGACAATAATTAAGAAATATAATAATTATTAGTCTAAAATCAAGTACTCCATTTATAAATATTTTTGGTAATTTTTTTATGATTTTTAGAGTTCTTTAAAAATGAATTTCGGAATTGGAAAAAAAAACTAAAACTACCCAGCCGGCCCACTTAGGCTGTGTTCGGCTGGTATGGTTTCAATCCCCAAGTATAATTAATCCAGACATGGATTGAATGGATCCCTATTGACACTTTTTCCCCACGTGGTTTAGTTCCCTCCCTCCTTTTCCCTGCCCCTTTTCCCTGTCTATTTTTCCTTGTTCGGTTAGCCCCAGTCCAAGGAATAAAAGCAAAAAATCTGATCCATTGTACATACATCTAAAATGTCAAGCTATACATAAAGATTTCTGCTCTGAACATGAAGAACCTTCAGTACACTCGTAGCAAACAGACAATAAGGTTTAGTTCCCTGTCTACATAAAGTTTCAATTCAACAAGATAAATGTATGTCCTAGCAAACAGACAATATGTTGGTCATAGTTTGCACATGATTTAAATAGATAAAAACAAAGAACAAAGTAGAGTTGGTGCTTGCAGTCATTTTGTCTCACTCGTAGACTAAGGTTCAATCCAATAAAAATGCAGACATCACTCATGGCTCACAGTTCTAGGCATGGTTACAACCTACGATCAAGTTGAGCCAAAGGCTTCTAAGTTTAAAACTTTATATAGTAATAGCAAAAGTGTCCCGGAGATGTAAAGCCTGCAAATATACAAGGGGAACAATGATTAGATTCTCACCGACAGAAAGAGAAATATATGTAAATATATGTACTCTAAACTGAAAGAGAAATATATGTAAATATATGTACTCTAAACTGAAATATAATATGTGCAGAACAAGGCCTCGCTGATGATCTTGATCACGAGGCTGGGCTGAAATATAAACTGAAATATAATATGTTGCTACAGCCAATCAGATCCTGGCCTGGCCTGCAGTAGGAATATATGATGATCAACCAAGCACTTTGCTTCTTTCCTCCTAGTGACTGTCTAGGTCTCAGTACTTATTTACATACTAGTGTACACAGTCAGGACTCATGAAATAGCTTGAGATGAAAGGGCCAAAGAAGACAAGAAAACCAGGGAAAATATAATCCTAAGTAAACTAGTGTCTAAAAGAGAAAATCATTTCACATACAATGATTTCCACTACTGAATAACCCGAAACTTCTGCTTTTAGGAAAAGTAACAGCATTCATTCCAGAGACAAATGGAACAACCTAACCTCCTTATCGATAGAAGAAATATAAATCATAGATAGAAGTAATATCTCTAAAAAACATTCATTGGCACTACTGATTAAACGTGATGCTTCTTAAATACAACTAATGGTCTAATGAAAGTACATATCATAAACAAATGGTCTACTGTAAGCAGAAGTTAGGAACTGAAACTACACGTCATGATTTATTGAGTAAAGATGAAAGTAATCAATTGAACTAATCGATTCTTAGGGCACAAATTCGATTGTCAGCACAAAGTAATTAAAGGTTGAGATAAACAACCACTAGCGTTCACGTGCTCCACTACACGTCAAATTTGATTGTCAGCACAAAGGAATTGCTTAGAAAGAATCTGGATCTTGAGATCTGGTAGCGCCAGGGGGATGGAGGCCAGCGGCGGGCTGGTCGCCAGCTCGCACAACCGGAACGAGCTAATCTTCGGGCTGGTCGCTGGTCGCCGGGTTGGTTCTCCTCCTCACCTAGCTACTATGTTCCACCAGCAGCAGGAGCTCTTGCAGGCAGAAGTTGCAGCGGTGAAAAGCAGATCCACTCTCCATCGACATGTGAGGAGTCAGAGGAGGAGGAGGACGTGAGTACCGGTGAAAAGCTGATGTTCTCCACGCTGATCTTCGTGTCGTAGCCTCGTAGGTAGCCGCCGATGTAGCCACCGCCGCCGTCGCCTCACGCTGGTTCTTCGTGATTTGTTTCCACGACGGGAAGACGAGGGCTGCTTCCCGGCCGGGTTGAGGTGAGAATAGCCGGGATGGGCCGGTGTTGAGGCCCGGACGGGGTGAAACGAATGCTGTTTTGTCGTGGGCCGGGATCTTTTCCAGACCGGGCTGATCCACGGGGAATTGGGTCTAACCCCGACCGGGATTTACTTAAACGAACATGGCCTTAGGGGCCCAAAACCCCAAAACCTAACCCTATGTCCCGCGCGCGCGGGCAGGAAATCCCAGCCGCCGCCTCCCTCACGTCTCTCCCTCACCTCACGTCTCTCTCTCCCTCACGTCTCCCTCTCTCCTCTCTGTTTTCTCTCTCCCTTGCTTTTTCTCTCTCACGCACAAGCAGGACAGGCAGCAGGCGGCCGAGCGCCCGCCCCACCGCGACGCCGCACAGGCCCCGCCCTGCGCGAGCAGCGCGCTGCCGCGCCAGCCCACCGCGATGCCGAGCGCGCCCGACGACCAAACGCCGCGAACCGTCGTCCGTTTCTTGCTTCATGGCGATTTATTTCATCCGTTTCTTATTCCTATTATCTCTCCATTAGTAACCGACGTATTGACAGCATTTGAAGTCTGCGGCACCCCATGACCTCCCTGGCAGACTCTTCTTCTCCCCTCCTTCTCTCTATAAATGGGGACAGCAGAGCTCTCTCTTCTCTCCTGCCTACCCAAGCGCCCCATCTCTCTAGCTCACCATTGCACTGCTCGACGCCGTCGTTCGTTGCTGTTCGCCGGAGTTCGCCGCTCGTTGCCGGAGCCCGTGGAGTTCGCCGGAGTGTGCCGTTCGTCGCCGGAGTTCACCGGAGCCGCGTACTAGCTGTCCGTAGTCGAGCCCCGCTCTCCGTCGATCCGTCCCCGTCACACGCACGAACCCGAGGTTGTTGATGACCCAAATTTATTTTATGTATTTTATAAAGCGTTTTGATTCGATTCATGTGTTGTATATTTTGTTGTTGTAATATGAACACATGTGATTCCGATTTATGTATTTGTGTGCGCTACGGAATTTGTTAGAAATATGCGATTAGTAGTGCACCGTGTTATTTCATGTTAATCGGCGCGTTGATTTTGATTTAGAGAGATATGACGTAGATTTAATAGTCACACGTTGGTGATAAAAATACTAGATAAGAATTTATAGTCAAATTTGGTCACGATAAATTTTAGAAACTACTTGGAGAATTATAGGTGCATTTTTGATGGATTAGAAAATGGTATAGAACTCATGTCATTTGATTAATATAGAATTTTAGATGATTTATCTAATTATTTTATTAGCATATTTTTTTATATAGAAAGGAGAAAATACCATTGGTAGATGGCAAAATAGGTTTTTGCTAGTCAAATAAACATGTTCACAGATTTAGAACTTAAAATTGTTAGGGTACTAGTTTATGCCAAATAACCTCGCTTGTGTTAGAAAATATCCAATTAGTAGTTTATGTAGATTTTTAGAATATTAATATTATTAAATTCATTCTTGCTATACTAACTAATTTGAGTTAGAAGGAATAAAAGGTATTAATTTATTTATTAGTATTAATAGACAATAAGTATTATTTATCTTCATTGATGATGTTAAAATAAATTAATACTAGTTTAAAACTATATTTATTATACCCACTCATAAATTCACCATTAGGATCACATTAATAGCTATAATTAAATTAATAAGTTATCTAATGACCCTTAGATTATGTCTTTTAAATATTATTATAGTGCCCCGATGTAGATTTGCAAATGAAAAGTTCAAAAGGAAATATTACCCACATCCTTTCCGGTAGAATACAATAATTAATTGGTTAATTTTCTAGATTCTATAAAGTTTTAATTAGCGCCATATTTATGTATTTTTTTTAATGAATCCATATAGTATATACTTTCATAGTCAAATTGTCATATGAATTCCTCTAGTGTATTCTCGAAACTAAATAATAAGTATTTACGCGATTAGTACGTAATTAAGATATGATTAGTGCGATGGGTTAACGTGTGCTTAATGACGTATTGGTGTATGTTTATGAATGGTGCATGTTTATTTATTGGTGTATGTTTTATTTTTGTATGTGCGCTATGCGACCCTATTAGAAGCGGATTGTGCGGTAGACGATCCGAACTCGTTCGAAGACGATCCGCAGGACCCGCTTGAGCAAGGCAAGTGGATTCTCCCTCTGCATATTCTGTTTGTACCTATTCACTGCATATAATAATGTTTACCTTTTTGATATACTGCATAATTTGATGGGTTTCACCTAATTAAGGATTTCCTAGATTTACTATCTGTATTCCTTGTTTAACCTGGGAAAATAATTAAGCTGTGCAAGATTCATGCTACCGCTCAACTTAATGATTCTTAATGTCACTCTTTAATTGGTTTTAATGTTCCAAAAATGTTAATTGGCAATTATGACATTAACCCGATGGTTAAGATAATTTTATTACAAATTTAATTGGAACATGGAGTGACCACCCAGGATAACAGTGCAACCACGAGTGCTATCATGGCTCTGGCTTTGGTAAATAGCTCTATATGCTTAGTGCCTAGCAACCTTACCTGAAAGATGGGCAAGAGGGGGAGCGGTAGGTGCTGGCAGCCCACGTTAACATGGGGTCGTATTCTTGGCTAAGGTACTTCACCCAGGGGGCCACCACCATCGTCTTAGAAACCTTAGCGGGTTGCTTCGTATTAAGGTATTTTGTGAAAGCCTCATAATGGATCCCTAGCCATTCACCTCGGCAGTGTTTAAGGGTCCGATCAACCCGGGCTAGATGGGATACATGGCTTGTGGGTAAAGTTGTACCACCTCTGCAGAATGTAAAACTGATATATCAGCCGTGCTCCCGGTTATGAGCGACCTGGACTCCTCACATGATAATTGAACTTGAAGATGGAATTAAATTGAGATCCGATGATCTGCCAATAATTTGCTTAAGTGGTTTCACTTAAGTGTTTTTGTTATATTCATATTCCTTTGTTTTAATGGGATATATGGGATTCACACTTATTAGTAAGACAGGTGTTGTTAATAAAATGTTGACCAATTAAAATGCTTACTGCTCAACCTTAGCCTCACCTTGTTATACCTGCATTAGTTTTTCCCCCACTTGCTGAGCCCCGACCATAAGTGAGCTCACCCTTGCTTAATTTTGATCAGAGGGTGATGCTGGAGACTTTGATGGAGATTTTATCGACGACGATGATTTCTAAGTCTAACGATGCGCCGGTCATCTTCCTGTGGGAGATTGCCCAGTTGTTTATTTCCGCTTTACTTTGATGTGATACTTGTTAAAGATACAATGTTTCAGATGATGTAATAAAGTATTATACTCTCTTTACGCCTTTATTGCATTGTCTTTTGATATATTACACTTGTGACGTCAACATATGTGTGGAAATGGATCCTGGCACGCATATGGTATGCGCTCGGTTCTACCCCTGGAACCGGGTGTGACAGAAGTGGTATCAAAGCTATGCTGACCCTAGGTCGTTAGACTAGTTAGAAATGGAAAGCCTAGTTAGTCTTTCAAAACTTGAGTTATTTTCCTCCATAAAAAACTTATTTTATATCCAAACTCAACTCCTTTATAATCAACTCTTCTAGTCTGATTTTCTCTCATCTATCGGAAGGTTGCTATCAGAAGAACCGCTTACAAAAGTATTACTTATGTTGCTCAAGATCGGCCAGCACCCTCTACCTCACCTTTGGATGATGAAGAAGAAACGTCTTTCTCTGCCTTATCCTCATTCCTTTTGGAAGGCTTTGTTATGAAACCCCTGAGTCTGTCACCATACTCCTTTAGGTTGATAGGATAGTTTATTGAAATAAGCTAGACGCAGTAGACGATAAAACAATGTTATACTATAACAATAACAACAATGTGATGGTGATGTTTGATATGTTTGAGTTGGATTTTTGTTTGAGTGCAATGGTCTGATGGCCATAAGAGCATATAAAAAAAATAAAAAAAAACCTAGGATATTCCCCTCTAGAATCTTTTCTACTTCTCACTCTTCTAAGGATTTCACTATCTAACCAATCAGATGGTGAACGCCCGTTCAGGACCCAACAACCACCGAAACCAACGTGGTCAATAGATACCACCATCCCCACCGAACCCCAACATGGAACAGTTCATCGCCGCACAGATGCAGTTTCTACAAGGACTTACTGGAACTGTTCAGCAGATTCAGCAGAACCAGCTGAATCAACAGCATCAGCAACAACAGCAAAATGCACCCCCGGCCAGAGATAAGCACCGGGATTTCATGAGTCATCACCCGCCGACATTTTCTCATGCGGTTGATCCTCTGGATGCCGATGACTGGCTCAAGGTCATTAGGAAGAAGCTGGACATAACTCAGTGCAACGACCGAGAGAAGGTCTTGTACGCCTCGGGAAGACTCGAGGGAGCCGCGTCCGACTGGTGGGATGCCTTCACAGCGGCACATCCCAATGCTGATACCATAACCTGGCAGGAGTTCCAAGAGAACTTCCGCGCTCACCATATTCCCTCGGGAATTATGAAGCTAAAGAAGAAGGAATTTCTTTCCCTTACTCAAGGGAATATGTCAGTCAGTGAGTATCGTGATTGCTTTACTCAGCTTTCACGCTACGCACGCGAAGAAGTGGACACGGATGAGAAGCGCCAGGAGCGTTTCTTGGAAGGATTGATTGGACCTCTGAACTATCAACTTCAGAGTCATACCTTCCCCAATTTGCAGACACTACTGAACAAGACAATTGGCCTTGAAAGCAAAAGAAGGGAACTATCTGACCACAAAAGAAAATTCCAAGGTCAGTCAAGCAGGAACACCCGCCCGAACAACGCTCAAGGTTCGCAGTTCCGCTCTGGAAATCAAGGCGGAAACAATTATCAAGTGCAACGCTCTGGACAGCAAGGCCAGAGAAATAATCAGAGTCAGAACCAACAAAGGAGTAACTCTCAGACCAACCAGAGGTCTGGTGGAAATTCACAGAACCATCAAGGTGGCACCAACAACACGCAGGCCAGAAACAACGCACCTGTCCAACCCAATGGATGTTTCAAGTGCGGTGAGATAGGCCACTATGCCAACAACTGCCCAAGGCGCAACCAGCAGACACCCCAGAAAGGCAATAATCAGAGGAATGACCAGAACACCCCCGCTCGTGGATCTGCTCAGAACAAGACTCCACAGAACCAGAGCCGAGGGAGGGTCAATCACGTCACTGCGGAATCAGTGCCTGAGGATGTAGACATAGTGTATGGTATGTTCCTTGTTAACTCCATACCTGCATCAGTTTTATTTGACTCTGGAGCATCACATTCATTTATAACTGAGTCATTTGTGGAAAAACATAACATACCTAAGTACGCTCTGAAGAGGATATTACACATAAGTTCACCGGGAGGTGACATGAAGGCCACACACTCATGCCTCCATGTTAATATCAAGATTCAAGGAATAGATTTTTCAGTCGACCCAGTGGTCCTAGGATCCAACGGGATTGATGTGATTCTTGGATGCAACTGGTTGAAAAGTTGTGATGGAGTGATACGGTGTGCCAATGGAACAATTATGTTGACAAGTCCTCAAGGTGAAAGAATCCAAGTTAACATAGACAAGTCAACAGATGACAAAGGGAAGACAGTGATCAATCACTTGGAAGAAAAGCCCTTGGAAAATATCAAAGTAGTGTGCGAATACCCAGACGTATTTCCGGAGGAATTGCCAGGTATGCCACCTGACCGTGATATAGAGTTTTCTATTGAATTATTACCCGGAACCGCACCTATCTCGAAAAGACCCTATAGAATGGATGTTAAAGATTTAGTAGAATTGAAGAAACAAATAGAAGAATTACTAGAAAAAGGTTTCATTCGCCCAAGTTCATCCCCTTGGGGAGCCCCAGTGCTATTTGTGAACAAGAAGGATGGTTCGAGGAGAATGTGCGTTGATTATAGAAGTTTGAATGAAGTAACCATCAAGAATAAATACCCGTTACCTCGAATTGAAGATTTATTCGATCAAATGAAGGGAGCTAAGATATTCTCAAAGATAGATCTGAGATCGGGATATCATCAGTTAAAGATTCGAGCAGAAGATGTACCGAAGACAGCCTTCACGACGAGATATGGATTATATGAGTTTTTGGTCATGTCGTTTGGACTGACTAATGCACCAGCATACTTTATGAACTTGATGAATAAAGTATTCATGGAATATCTGGATCAGTTTGTGGTCGTATTCATTGATGACATACTGATATATTCTCCGAATGAAGAAGCACACGAAGATCATCTAAGGCTAGTCCTACAAAAGCTTCGTGACAACCAACTGTACGCAAAATTCTCGAAGTGTGATTTTTGGTTGAAAGAAGTTGCTTTCTTAGGGCATATTGTTACCGATGGTGGAATTAAAGTGGACCCAGGAAAGATAAGTGAGATATTGGATTGGAAGCAACCAAAGGATGCATCCAAGATCAGAAGTTTTCTTGGATTGGCAGGATACTATAGAAGATTTATTGAAGGTTTTTCCAAGTTAGTGAAACCTCTTACCTCACTACTGGAGAAAGGTAAAGAGTTCAAGTGGGATGAAGCTTGCCAGAATTGTTTTGAAGAACTCAAGAAGAGGTTAACCACTGCACCAATATTGGTAATGCCAGACATCCACAAGGGATTTGATGTGTATTGCGATGCATCACACCTTGGACTTGGATGTGTGCTAATGCAAGAAGGAAAAGTGATTGCTTATGCTTCAAGACAGTTAAGGAAACATGAGAAGAATTATCCTACGCATGATTTGGAACTAGCTGCCGTAGTGCATGCTTTGAAGATTTGGAGGCACTATATGATTGGAAACAAGTGCAAAATCTTCACGGATCACAAAAGCCTGAAATATATATTCACTCAGAAGGAACTCAACCTCAGACAAAGAAGATGGCTTGAGTTGATTAAGGACTATGATTTGGAGATACAATATCACCCCGGAAAAGCAAATGTAGTAGCTGATGCTTTGAGCCGTAAGGGTCAAGTGAACAACATCACTACTCATTTGATGTCACAGGAATTGTGCTGGGAAATGGAACAACTCAACCTTGGATTTCTCAATAATGTAGAAGCAACAGTGATGGAAGTTGAATCTACTTTGGAAGAAGAGATTCGTAAAGGACAAGAGTCTGATGAGAAAATTAAGGAAATTAAAACTTTGATTAGTTTGGGTAAAGCCCCAGATTTCACGGAAGATGAACAAGGCACAATATGGTTTAAGAAGAGAATCTGTGTACCAGAAATCGAGCACTTACGCCAACTTATTTTGAGAGAAGCTCATGATTCAGCTTACTCTATTCACCCTGGAAGTACAAAGATGTACCAGGATCTTAAGGAAAAGTATTGGTGGTATGGTTTGAAAAGAGATGTTGCTACTCATGTTGCATTATGTGACGTGTGTCAGCGAGTTAAAGCCGAACACCAAAGACCAGCAGGATTGCTACAACCTCTCAAGGTACCAGAATGGAAATGGGAAGAAATCAGTATGGATTTCATAGTTGGACTACCTCGTACTCGAGATGGCTATGATTCAATATGGGTCATAGTAGACAGGTTGACTAAAGTGGCACACTTTATACCTGTGAAGACAACTTACTCAGGAGCCCAGTTAGCAGAGTTATACATGTCGAGGATTGTTTGTCTGCATGGAGTACCGAAGAAGATCGTATCAGATCGAGGAACCCAGTTTACCTCACGCTTTTGGAAAAGACTTCATGAGTCCATGGATACCAAGCTAAACTTTAGTTCAGCTTATCATCCTCAAACGGATGGGCAAACAGAAAGGACAAACCAAGTGTTGGAAGATATGCTAAGAGCTTGTGCTCTAAAGCATGGTAGAAGCTGGGATAAAAGTTTGCCTTATGCAGAATTTTCGTATAACAACAGTTATCAAGCAAGTCTCAAAATGGCACCGTTTGAAGCACTATATGGACGAAAGTGTAGAACACCGCTTTATTGGAATCAGACTGGAGAAAGTCAAGTATTTGGTCCAGAAATACTCCAAGAGGCGGAAAAGCAAGTGCAAATTATCAGAGAAAATTTGAAGACAGCACAGTCAAGACAGAAAAGCTATGCTGATAATAGAAGAAGAGAATTGATGTTTGAAGTAGGAGACTTTGTCTACCTTAAAGTTTCACCGATGAGAGGAATGAAAAGGTTTAAGGTTAAAGGAAAATTATCACCTCGCTATATTGGCCCATTCAAGATTTTGGAAAGAAAAGGCGAAGTAGCCTATCAGTTAGAGCTACCCGATAGATTATCAGATGTGCATGACGTATTTCACGTGTCACAACTCAAGAAGTGCTTAAGAGTACCAGAAGAACAGTTACCCATGGAAGAATTGAATGTCAATGAGGATTTGACCTATTCGGAGTACCCTGTTAGAATTCTGGAAACATCTCGCAGAATTACACGGAGTAAAGTCATTAACATGTGCAAAGTTCAGTGGAGTCATCATTCGGAAGATGAGGCCACTTGGGAAAGAGAAGATGAACTCAAAGCAGAATTCCCTCAGCTATTCTCGGAAGTTTCTTAATCTCGAGGACGAGATTCTTTTTAAGAGGGGTAGGTTTGTAACACCATAAAAGCCATCAATTAAAATAATAAATTTAGACATTATATTAATTAGGGTAATAAAATTTTTAGTGTTTAATTGTTCATTTGCGTCGTTTTCTTTACATGCGCTTGATTGATTATCGGATGATTGTTGTTAATTTCCTTTTAAAAAGAAATCCTAGTAATTAGACAATAATTAAGAAATATAATAATTATTAGTCTAAAATCAAGTACTCCATTTATAAATATTTTTGGTAATTTTTTTATGATTTTTAGAGTTCTTTAAAAATGAATTTCGGAATTGGAAAAAAAAAACTAAAACTACCCAGCCGGCCCACTTAGGGGCCCAAAACCCCAAAACCTAACCCTATGTCCCGCGCGCGCGGCCAGGAAATCCCAGCCGCCGCCTCCCTCACGTCTCTCCCTCACCTCACGTCTCTCTCTCCCTCACGTCTCCCTCTCTCCTCTCTGTTTTCTCTCTCCCTTGCTTTTTCTCTCTCACGCACAAGCAGGACAGGCAGCAGGCGGCCGAGCGCCCGCCCCACCGCGACGCCGCACAGGCCCCGCCCTGCGCGAGCAGCGCGCTGCCGCGCCAGCCCACCGCGATGCCGAGCGCGCCCGACGACCAAACGCCGCGAACCGTCGTCCGTTTCTTGCTTCATGGCGATTTATTTCATCCGTTTCTTATTCCTATTATCTCTCCATTAGTAACCGACGTATTGACAGCATTTGAAGCCTGCGGCACCCCATGACCTCCCTGGCAGACTCTTCTTCTCCCCTCCTTCTCTCTATAAATGGGGACAGCAGAGCTCTCTCTTCTCTCCTGCCTACCCAAGCGCCCCATCTCTCTAGCTCACCATTGCACTGCTCGACGCCGTCGTTCGTTGCTGTTCGCCGGAGTTCGCCGCTCGTTGCCGGAGCCCGTGGAGTTCGCCGGAGTGTGCCGTTCGTCGCCGGAGTTCACCGGAGCCGCGTACTAGCTGTCCGTAGTCGAGCCCCGCTCTCCGTCGATCCGTCCCCGTCACACGCACGAACCCGAGGTTGTTGATGACCCAAATTTATTTTATGTATTTTATAAAGCGTTTTGATTCGATTCATGTGTTGTATATTTTGTTGTTGTAATACGAACACATGTGATTCCGATTTATGTATTTGTGTGCGCTACGGAATTTGTTAGAAATATGCGATTAGTAGTGCACCGTGTTATTTCATGTTAATCGGCGCGTTGATTTTGATTTAGAGAGATATGACGTAGATTTAATAGTCACACGTTGGTGATAAAAATACTAGATAAGAATTTATAGTCAAATTTGGTCACGATAAATTTTAAAAACTACTTGGAGAATTATAGGTGCATTTTTGATGGATTAGAAAATGGTATAGAACTCATGTCATTTGATTAATATAGAATTTTAGATGATTTATCTAATTATTTTATTAGCATATTTTTTATATAGAAAGGAGAAAATACCATTGGTAGATGGCAAAATAGGTTTTTGCTAGTCAAATAAACATGTTCACAGATTTAGAACTTAAAATTGTTAGGGTACTAGTTTATGCCAAATAACCTCGCTTGTGTTAGAAAATATCCAATTAGTAGTTTATGTAGATTTTTAGAATATTAATATTATTAAATTCATTCTTGCTATACTAACTAATTTGAGTTAGAAGGAATAAAAGGTATTAATTTATTTATTAGTATTAATAGACAATAAGTATTATTTATCTTCATTGATGATGTTAAAATAAATTAATACTAGTTTAAAACTATATTTATTATACCCACTCATAAATTCACCATTAGGATCACATTAATAGTTATAATTGAATTAATAAGTTATCTAATGACCCTTAGATTATGTCTTTTAAATATTATTATAGTGCCCCGATGTAGATTTGCAAATGAAAAGTTCAAAAGGAAATATTACCCACATCCTTTCCGGTAGAATACAATAATTAATTGGTTAATTTTCTAGATTCTATAAAGTTTTAATTAGCGCCATATTTATGTATTTTTTTAATGAATCCATATAGTATATACTTTCATAGTCAAATTGTCATATGAATTCCTCTAGTGTATTCTCGAAACTAAATAATAAGTATTTACGCGATTAGTACGTAATTAAGATATGATTAGTGCGATGGGTTAACGTGTGCTTAATGACGTATTGGTGTATGTTTATGAATGGTGCATGTTTATTTATTGGTGTATGTTTTATTTTTGTATGTGCGCTATGCGACCCTATTAGAAGCGGATTGTGCGGTAGACGATCCGAACTCGTTCGAAGACGATCCGCAGGACCCGCTTGAGCAAGGCAAGTGGATTCTCCCTCTGCATATTCTGTTTGTACCTATTCACTGCATATAATAATGTTTACCTTTTTGATATACTGCATAATTTGATGGGTTTCACCTAATTAAGGATTTCCTAGATTTACTATCTGTATTCCTTGTTTAACCTGGGAAAATAATTAAGCTGTGCAAGATTCATGCTACCGCTCAACTTAATGATTCTTAATGTCACTCTTTAATTGGTTTTAATGTTCCAAAAATGTTAATTGGCAATTATGACATTAACCCGATGGTTAAGATAATTTTATTACAAATTTAATTGGAACATGGAGTGACCACCCAGGATAACAGTGCAACCACGAGTGCTATCATGGCTCTGGCTTTGGTAAATAGCTCTATATGCTTAGTGCCTAGCAACCTTACCTGAAAGATGGGCAAGAGGGGGAGCGGTAGGTGCTGGCAGCCCACGTTAACATGGGGTCGTATTCTTGGCTAAGGTACTTCACCCAGGGGGCCACCACCATCGTCTTAGAAACCTTAGCGGGTTGCTTCGTATTAAGGTATTTTGTGAAAGCCTCATAATGGATCCCTAGCCATTCACCTCGGCAGTGTTTAAGGGTCCGATCAACCCGGGCTAGATGGGATACATGGCTTGTGGGTAAAGTTGTACCACCTCTGCAGAGTGTAAAACTGATATATCAGCCGTGCTCCCGGTTATGAGCGACCTGGACTCCTCACATGATAATTGAACTCGAAGATGGAATTAAATTGAGATCCGATGATCTGCCAATAATTTGCTTAAGTGGTTTCACTTAAGTGTTTTTGTTATATTCATATTCCTTTGTTTTAATGGGATATATGGGATTCACACTTATTAGTAAGACATGTGTTGTTAATAAAATGTTGACCAATTAAAATGCTTACTGCTCAACCTTAGCCTCACCTTGTTATACCTGCATTAGTTTTTCCCCCACTTGCTGAGCCCCGACCATAAGTGAGCTCACCCTTGCTTAATTTTGATCAGAGGGTGATGCTGGAGACTTTGATGGAGATTTTATCGACGACGATGATTTCTAAGTCTAACGATGCGCCGGTCATCTTCCTGTGGGAGATTGCCCAGTTGTTTATTTCCGCTTTACTTTGATGTGATACTTGTTAAAGATACAATGTTTCAGATGATGTAATAAAGTATTATACTCTCTTTACGCCTTTATTGCATTGTCTTTTGATATATTACACTTGTGACGTCAACATATGTGTGGAAATGGATCCTGGCACGCATATGGTATGCGCTCGGTTCTACCCCTGGAACCGGGTGTGACAGGATGGCAGCGACGGGGTGTTTCCTTTCTTGCTTGTTGTTCTCGCGCGGATCTGATGGGAGATGGCGCGGTACGTCGGCGGCGGAGCGCGCGGCAGCGCGGTGCCTACAGGTGGTCGTAGTCGTGCTAGGGCGCGCCGTGGCATGTGCCGCGGAGCTCGTCAGGCGACGGCTGAGGCCCAAGCAGCCAGGCGTGGCGGGACGCTGCCGTGAGGGCGTCGTGGCCTGCCTCCGCACCTCGCTCGAGGATCTGCTCCGATCGTCGTCGTCGTGCGCTGATGGTGGGGGTTAGGGTGACGCCGAGCTGTGCTTCTTCGAGGCGGAGGCTGTCAACGCGTGCGTCGACAGGTAGATTTGAGCGGTGGTCGGCGCACGGCGGCATGGGTGACTAGGCGAGGCCGGCGCGCTGGCTGCGGCGAGGAAGACCACTGGGTGGTGACTGCGGTGTAGCTCTGGCGGTGCGGTCGCAGCACTGTTGCTGCCTGCTAGGGCTACAGAGTGGTCCGGCGGCGGTGGCAGGCTTCCCGGCTGTGGGTGAGTGGATGCTGTGTTGAGTGCTTGTGGTGGCGGTGAGGGGCGGTGAGGAGCGGAAGATGGGGTGCTCGTGCGGGTGTCAAGGCCTTGTCTGTGGCTGCGACAGCCGAATCTGGCTCCTCAGTGGTGATGTGTGGCGACGGTAAGTGGGCAGCAACTAGCAATGGCCCTGGTGGCGTCTGCGGTGGTGCGCGTGCCAGCGGATATGGTGCATCGCAGCGGCTGCTGCTAGGGATGGCCGATGGGAGGTGCGCTGGTGCGGCGCGAGGTGCTGTCGTCGCTCAACCAGGACCGTGGGCCTAGTCGGAGGTGGTGGCAGTCGGCGCAGCTTTGCGGTTGTTGTGGCAGCCGGCGTGTCGATGACCCTCTAGATGGGTATGTGTGGGTTGTCTGGGCAGCGGTGGCGGCGGAAGTGGTTGCTTTGTCTCGGGTTCCTGACCGGACGTTGTGCTGGGGGTTTTCTTGGGCGAAAGCTTTGGCGACGGCAACGCCCATGGGCGCTGCTTCCCCCATTGAGGGCGTCGGCTCCCCAGCACTATCTTCTGTGGGCGAAACCCTGGTCCATCTCGGACCGGCGACGGTGGCGTCCCCGACGTCACTCCCTTCCTGAAGGCGTCGCTACTGAAGTTTGTCTCGGCCACGTCGTAGCCTTCGGTGGTTGCTTTCGTCTTTCGGGTCCCGATTTGCGTGTGGAGGTGGGGGCTTGCATCATGAAGTTGAAGCTGCTACATCTGGGGATGTGGCTCAGCAACAATGACGTGGGGGTGAACCCCCCATTCTTCGTGGGCTGGTATGCTTTGAAGATGAGTCATTTGGCGGAGGCGAGGCGGTGGATCAAGGATTTGGAAGTCTCGCTGGTGAAGAATTAAAGCAGTCTCGAGTGGGTGTCTCATGGCTTGGTAACGACGGCGCGTCACAGCCTTCCTTCTCCTGTGCTGGTGTTTGTAATCGTCGTCGTGTTTCCTTTGGTCTTGTGCTGCCCATCTTGGGAGTCGGAGCTGCTCGTCACTTGTGTTGAGCTCAGCAACGATGACTCAAGATGGGCATTGTGTGGGGGGTTGTTGTTGTTTGGGTTGTTTGTGCGCCCTATATAGGTTTTAGGCCCGCTTTCCCTTAAAGATGGGGTCAATTCCTTTCTTCTTAATTGAGAGGCAAAGCTTCTGCCATTACGTTAAAAAACAGTTAGGGTCATGTGAGTCTATATATTGTATCCCATCTCCTATGCAATACAATCAAGCAGTTCATAATTCTACATGGTATCAGAGAATTAGGGTTTCTCCCTCCCCACCCACATCAGCCTCTCCCCAACCCCTCGGCCACCTGATCCGTCGCTGCCGCGCCTCCATGCGCCGCCGGCCGGTCACAAGGCCGGTCACCTCCTCTCTGCGGTTGCCACCGCCGTCGGGCCTAGTGCAGCCCACCCCCTGCGCTGGCATCTTCGCCCGTGCAGCCCCTCGTCATCGCGCTGACCACCTCCTAACTGCCTACGCTAACGCCTAGCAGCGCCTCTCTCTTCACGCCTCTCCCGTCGCCGGCGTCAAACCGTCCTGCCAAGTCCGGCCCAAGCCCCTTCCTGGCTGGACCCGCCCCGTCGCCCACCCTTTCATCGCCCTTGTTGGATCCGTCACTGCCGTGGCCTTCCCGGCCGGATTCACCGTTGTTGCGACCTTCCCAGCTCGATCTGCCGTCCCTTTGACCGGATCACGTCTTCCCAGTTGTATTCGTCGCTGCCGTGGCCTTCCCGTCCAGATCCGTCGTTACCCCTTCTATTCTGCCACGGGCACGACCACCATGACCGGCGCAAATGTGTGCGCTGTCGCCGACCTCCCTGGAGGGGCTCCTCGACGTCCGGACGATCGAAGAAGCAAGAAGGTTGGCCTGCTGGTGCTCTTTTGTCGTGTCGCCCTGTCGATCGTTGACGCTCGAACGTCGACCCCTCCAGAAGAACAAGCTTCTGCTGCGTGTCTCCCAACCGCGGCCACCTCGACTTCGGCTACCTCGGCATATAGGGGCTATCGTCTTCTTGGAGCACACACCGATCTCTACTCTAGCCACAACATATTTTTTGCTACAATTCCCGATAGATAAAGGACTTAACTCTTTGTGTATATTAAGTAGTAAAAATAGATTGTTATTTCAAAAGGATGACATATAGCCGCACCCTGCAACATTACCTGAGCACCGCTTCTTTCTAGTATGTAATAATTTGTCTGAAGAAAGAGCACCTAAGGTCACAGAGATCACATTGTCAGTCCAGCAACTCCTAAGATTAATGCTCAGGGTAAAACAAATCAATTCAATTCCATAATGAAATAATGATCCTGTGAAGTGATCTGAACTCACAACATACTCAATTCCATAATGGCAAAGCATCAGAGCACTTATCCATAGCCACGCATATGAATTATCAGAATGAGAAAACGCGACAGAATACTTCACTATTCTGGATGCTTTGAACTGGGACAGAGTTTGGTATGCATTCACTTCATGAACTGAAACTAAGACTGGCAGCTGATATGTACTGCTACATTCCAGATTACATCAGTATTGCTATGTTTTGCTAACTATTTCAATAGTACCGTGCCTGTAGGCAAGGCCTCAAGCACAAGCTCCCTATAAAGCTAATACTACTACCAACAAAATTTGCCAAGAAAGCCTCTGATCAGCACCATAGGTCTCTGTATAGAAGTTGAAGCAGACCCCTCGCCTGTGGTGGACACCCATAACACTGCAGAAACACATATTTCAAACCAAATATCAGCATGATGACAAATTAACCTCCCCTCATTGGCTCATAAGTACAGAAAACACACATTCAGACATCATCTATACTTGTACGCTGCAGCATGTCTAAGGAATGCACAGGATTAACTGCGCTGAGGTCGATTGAGAGCACCTAGAGGGGGGGGTGAATAGGTGATCCTGTGAAACTTAAACTTATAGCCACAAAAACTTGTTAAGTGTTAGCACAATAATCGCCAAGTGGCTAGAGAGGAGTCTCAACAAAACACAATACCACAAGAGATCAAACACAGAGATGACACAGTGGTTTATCCCGTGGTTCGGCCAAGACCAACGCTTGCCTACTCCACGTTGTGGCGTCTCAACGGACGAGGGTTGCAATCAACCCCTCTCAAGCGGTCCAAAGACCAACTTGAATACCACGGTGTTTTGCTTTGCCTTTCAATATCCCGTTTGCGAGGAATCTCCACAACTTGGAGCCTCTCGCCCTTACACTTGAGATTCACAAAGAAATACGGAGTAAGGGAGGAACTAGCAACGCACACAAGACTCAAAATCAGAGCAACAACACGCACACAAGTTGCAACAAGAGCTCGCAACACCACTCAATGAGTTCACAACTCAACAAGAGCTCTAGATGCTATCACAATGAACCAAATGCGCGGAATCGATGTCTTGGTGCTTAGGAATGTTGTAGGAATGCTTAGTGTCCTCCTCCATGCGCCTAGGGGTCCCTTTTATAGCCCCAAGGCAGCTAGGAGCCGTTGAGAGCAAATCTGAAAGGCTGATCTTGCCTTCTGTCGACTGGTGCACCGGACAGTCCGGTGCACACCGGACAGTGTCCGGTGCCCGATTTCTTTCCTTACACGGCGCAGCCGATCGTTGGCCGCCAGAGAGCCGTTGGCGCACCGGACATGTCCGGTGCACACCGGACATGTCCGGTGCACACCGGACAGTCCGGTGCCCCCTTCTAGCCGTTGGCTCGGCCACGTGTCCCGCGTAGATCGCGCGGCCGACCGTTGGCCCGGCCGACCGTTGGCTCACCGGACAGTCCGGTGCACACCGGACAGTCCGGTGAATTATAGCCGTACGTCGCCGGTAAATTCCCGAGAGCGGCCAGTTCGCCCGAGTCAGTCTGGCGCACCGGACACTGTCCGGTGCACCACCGGACAGTCCGGTGCTCCAGACCGAACAGCCTTTTGGCTGTACACAGCCAACTTTTCTCTGACTCGATTTCTCCTGTTTCAAGCACTTAGACACAATACATTAGTCTTCAAAACAATGTACTAAGGCTTAGAAACATACCTTTACTCTTGATTTGCACTTTGTCCATCCATGGGTATAGATTCACATTTAAGCACTTGTGTTGGCACTCAATCACCAAAATACTTAGAAATGGCCCAAGGGCACATTTCCCTTTCAATCTCCCCCTTTTTGGTGATTTATGCCAACACAACATAAAGCAACTAGAATAACTTCAAATAAAACTCAAATTTATTCAATTTTGGCATATATGGATCATCCTTTGCCACCACTTGGTTTTTTTTTGCAAATCAAAACTCAAATTTCTATCTCTAAGTCAAACACACATGTTAAGTCATAAAGAGAGTCATTTCAGGAGTATTTGATTCAGGATTCCAAAAACTCATCCTTTTTCCCGTAATCAACATTTCTCCCCACAAGAAGCCAACTTTTGACAAGAGAGACAATAAAAGAGTTTTGACCCCACAAAAAACTCTATTCTATTATTTTCAAAATCTCTCAAGTGGTAGCTGATCCATTTATCACTTTGGCCTTTATTTTCTCCCCCTTTGGCATCAAGCACCAAAACGGGATCAATCTTGGCCCTTTAACCCCATTGCCTCACCAAAATCTTCAATTAAGAGCAAATAGGCAATAAGAGTTAAAAGATGAACTTGGAAAAGTTACTCTTTTCATCGGAGTGCAGTGGAAGTCTTGCATGGTCCAAGTCCACCTTTTCCCTTTTAATTCTCCTTCAAGACTAAAACAAGCAAACTCAAGCATATGGTTAGTCTCAAAGGGTCAAGTTGTAACACATCTCCCCCGAAAACTGTGCATCACTTTGCAACGGACTTGTGAGGTCCAGGGAGTGTTTGTACAACTTGAGCACCATACTAAACAACAAAATGCAAAAAGGAACATGATCAAAAGCATAAATACATGTATGCTACAATTCAATCCAAGTTCCGCGAATCTAAGACATTTAGCTCACTACGCAGCCTGCAAAAGGTCTTCTCATCTAGAGGCTTGGTAAAGATATCGGCTAGCTGGTTCTCGGTTCTAACATGAAACACTTCGATATCTCCCTTTTGCTGGTGGTCTCTCAAAAAGTGATGCCGGATGTCAATGTGCTTTGTGCGGCTGTGTTCAACAGGATTTTCCGCCATGCGGATAGCACTCTCATTGTCACATAGGAGTGGGACTTTGCTCAGATTGTAGCCAAAGTCTCGAAGGGTTTGCCTCATCCAAAGTAGTTGCGCGCAACACTGTCCTGCGGCAACATACTCGGCCTCAGCGGTGGATAGGGCAACAGAGGTTTGTTTCTTAGAGTTCCACGACACCAGGGACCTTCCTAAGAATTGGCACGTCCCTGATGTACTCTTCCTATCGACCTTACATCCAGCATAGTCGGAATCTGAGTATCCAACCAAGTCAAAGGTAGACCCCTTTGGATACCAGAGCCCGAAGCAAGGCGTAGCAACCAAATATCTAAGAATTCGCTTCACCACCACTAAGTGACACTCCTTAGGATCGGATTGAAATCTAGCACACATGCATACGCTAAGCATAATATCCGGTCTACTAGCACATAAATAAAGTAAAGACCCTATCATTGACCGGTATGCTTTTTGATCAACGGACTTACCTCCTTTGTTGAGGTCGGTGTGTCCGTCGGTCCCCATCGGAGTCTTTGCGGGCTTGGCGTCCTTCATCCCAAACCGCTTTAGCAGATCTTGCGTGTACTTCGTTTGGGAGATGAAGGTGCTGTCCTTGAGTTGCTTCACTTGGAACCCAAGGAAGTAGTTCAACTCGCCCATCATCGACATCTCGAATTTCTGCGTCATCACCCTGCTAAACTCTTCACAAGACTTTTGGTTAGTAGAACCAAATATTATGTCATCGACATAAATTTGGCACACAAACAAATCACCATCACATGTCTTAGTAAAAAGAGTTGGATCGGCTTTCCCAACCTTGAAAGCATTAACAATTAGAAAGTCTCTAAGGCATTCATACCATGCTCTTGGGGCTTGCTTAAGTCCATAGAGCGCCTTAGAGAGCTTACACACGTGGTCGGGGTACCGTTCATCCTCGAAGCCAGGGGGTTGCTCCACATACACTTCCTCCTTGATCGGCCCATTGAGGAAAGCGCTCTTCACATCCATTTGGAACAACCTGAAGGAATGGTGAGCGGCATATGCTAGCAAGATACGAATTGATTCTAGCCTAGCCACAGGAGCAAAAGTCTCCTCAAAGTCCAATCCTGCGACTTGGGCATAACCTTTTGCCACAAGTCTAGCCTTGTTCCTTGTCACCACCCCGTGCTCATCTTGTTTGTTGCGGAACACCCACTTGGTTCCCACAACATTTTGCTTGGGACGAGGCACCAGCGTCCAAACTTCATTTCTCTTGAAGTTGTTGAGCTCCTCCTGCATGGCCAATACCCAGTCCGGATCTAGCAAGGCCTCCTCTACCCTAAAAGGCTCAATAGAAGAGACAAAGGAGTAATGCTCACAAAAATTAACTAATCGAGATCGAGTAGTTACTCCCTTGCTAATGTCACCCAGAATTTGGTCGATGGGATGATCCCTTTGAATCATCGCTCGAACTTGGGTTGGAGGTGCCGGTTGTGCTTCTTCCTCCATCACATGATCATCTTGTGCTCCCCCTTGATCACACTCCTCTTGATGAACCTGTTCATCGTTTTGAGTTGGGGGATGCACCATTGTTGAGGAAGAAGGTTGATCTTGCTCCAATTGTTCCTGTGGTCGCACATCACCAATCGCCATGGTGCGCATAGCGGCCGTTGGAACGTCTTCTTCATCTACATCATCAAGATCAACAACTTGCTCTCTTGGAGAGCCATTAGTCTCATCAAATATAACGTCGCTAGAGACTTCAACCAAACCCGATGATTTGTTGAAGACTCTATACGCCTTTGTATTTGAGTCATAACCTAACAAAAACCCTTCTACAGCTTTGGGAGCAAACTTAGAATTTCTACCCTTCTTTACTAGAATGTAGCACTTGCTCCCAAATACACGAAAGTAAGATACATTGGGTTTGTTACCGGTTAGTAGCTCATACGAAGTCTTCTTGAGGAGGCGATGAAGGTAGACCCTGTTGATGGCGTGGCAAGCCGTGTTGACGGCTTCCGACCAAAAACGCTCGGGGGTCTTGAATTCTCCAAGCATCGTCCTCGCCATATCGATTAGCGTCCTGTTCTTCCTCTCTACCACACCATTTTGCTGTGGTGTGTAGGGAGCGGAGAACTCGTGCTTGATCCCTTCCTTCTCAAGGAACTCCTCCACTTGAAAGTTCTTGAACTCGGACCCGTTGTCGCTCCTTATCTTCTTCACTTTGAGCTCAAACTCATTTTGAGCTCTCCTGAGGAAGCGCTTGAGAGTTCCTTGGGTTTCAGATTTATCCTGCAAAAAGTATACCCAAGTGAAGCGGGAAAAGTCATCAACAATAACTAGACCATACTTACTTCCTCCTATGCTTAGATAGGCGACGGGTCCGAAGAGGTCCATATGTAGTAGCTCCAGGGGTCTTGAAGTGGTCATCACATTCTTGCTGTGATGCGCTCCTCCCACCTGTTTACCTGCCTGACAAGCTGCACATGGTCTATCTTTTTCGAATTGTACGTTAGTCAAACCTATCACGTGTTCTCCCTTTAGAAGCTTGTGAAGGTTCTTCATCCCCACATGTGCTAAGCGGCGATGCCACAACCAGCCCATGCTAGTCTTAGCAATTAAGCATGCATCTAGACCGGCCTCTTCTTTTGCAAAATCAACTAAGTAAAGCTTGTCGTCTAATACACCCTTAAAGGCTAGTGAACCATCACTTCTTCTAAAGACAGACACATCTACATTTGTAAAATGACAATTATATCCCATATTGCATAGTTGACTAACAGATAGCAAATTGTAACCAAGAGACTCAACTAAAAACACATTGGAGATAGAGTGCTCATTAGAAATTGCAATTTTACCTAACCCTTTTACCTTGCCTTGATTCCCATCACCGAATATAATTGAATCTTGGGAATCCTTATTCTTGACGTAGGAGGTGAACATCTTCTTCTCCCCCGTCATATGGTTTGTGCATCCGCTATCGATAATCCAGCTTGAACCCCCGGATGCATAAACCTGCAAGGCAAATTTAGGCTTGGGTCTTAGGTACCCAACTCATGTTGGGTCCTACAAGGTTAGTGCAAATATCCTTAGGGACCCAAATGCAAGTTTTTTCTCCCTTGCATTTTGCCCCTAACTTCCTAGCAACTATTTTCCTATCCTTTCTACAAATAGCAAAGGAAGCATTTAAAGCATGATAAATTGTAGAGGGTTCATTCATTACTTTCCTAGGAACATTAACAACATTTCTCCTAGGCATATTATGAACAACATTTCTCCTACCAACATTTCTATCATGCACATAAGAAGAACTAGAAGCAAACATGTCATGAGAATCAAAAGCATCATATGTGTTACATCTCCTATAAGCATTTCTAGATTGTCTCCTATCATGGTACATAAAGGCATGGTTCTTTTGCACACTACTAGCCATAGGGGCCTTCCCTTTCTCCTTGGCGGAGATGGGAGCCTTATGGCTTGTCAAGTTCTTGGCTTCCTTCTTGTAGCCAAGTCCATCCTTAATTGAGGGGTGTCTACCAATTGTGTAGGCATCCCTTGCAAATTTTAGCTTATCAAAATTACTCTTGCTAGTCTTAAGTTGAGCATTAAGACTAGCCAATTCATCATTAAGTTTGGAAATTGAAACTAGGTGTTCACTACAAGCATCAATGTCAAAATCTTTACACCTATTGCAAGTTTCAACAATTTCTACACAAGATGTTGATTTACTAGCTATTTCTAACTTAGCATTCAAATCATCATTAACACTTTTTAACTTAGAGATGGATTCATGACAAGTAGATAATTCACTAGAGAGCATTTCATTCCTTTTAATTTCTAGAGCAAGAGAATTTTGTGCACTAACAAATTTATCATGCTCCTCATATAAAAGATCCTCTTGTTTTTCTAGTAATCTATTCTTGTCATTCAAAGCATCAATCAACTCATTAATCTTATTAATTTTAGATCTATCTAATCCCTTGAATAAGCATGAGTAATCTATCTCATCATCATCACTAGACTCATCCTCACTTGAAGAAGCATAAGTATTAGTATCATGAGTGCTTACTTTCTTCTCCCTTGCCATGAGGCAAGTGTGACGCTCGTTGGGGAAGAGGGATGACTTGTTGAAGGCGGTGGCGGCGAGTCCTTCATTGTCGGAGTCGGAGGAGGAGCAATCCGAATCCCACTCCTTTCTGATATGTGCCTCGCCCTTGGCCTTCTTGTAATGCTTCTTCTTCTCCCTTTTGTTCCCCTTTTCCTGGTCACTTTCATTATCGGGACAGTTAGCAATGAAATGACCAATCTTACCACATTTGAAGCACGAGCGCTTCTCCTTTGTCTTGGTCTTGCTTGGCTGTCCCTTGCGACCTTTAAGCGCCGTCTTGAAGCGCTTAATGATGAGGGCCATCTCCTCATTATTTAGCCTGGCCGCCTCAACTTGCGCCACCTTGCTCGGTAGCGCCTCCTTGCTCCTCGTTGCCTTGAGAGCAATGGGTTGAGGCTCATGAATAGGACCGTTCAACGCGTCGTCCACATATCTTGCCTCCTTGATCATCATTCGCCCGCTTACGAACTTCCCCAGAACTTCTTCGGGCGACATCTTGGTGTACCTAGGATTTTCACGAATATTGTTCACCAAATGAGGATCAAGAACGGTAAAGGACCTTAGCATTAGGCGAACGACGTCGTGATCCGTCCATCGCGTGCTTCCGTAGCTCCTTATTTTGTTGATAAGGGTCTTGAGCCGGTTGTATGTTTGAGTTGGCTCCTCGCCCCTTATCATTGCGAACCGTCCAAGCTCGCCCTCCACCAACTCCATCTTGGTGAGCAAGGTGACATCATTTCCCTCATGAGAGATCTTGAGGGTATCCCAGATCTGCTTGGCACTGTCCAAGCCGCTCACCTTATGGTACTCGTCCCTGCACAAAGAGGCTAGCAACACAGTAGTAGCTTGTGCATTTTTATGAATCTGTTCATTAATAAACATGGGACTATCCGTACTATCAAAGTGCATTCCACTTTCTACAATCTCCCATATGCTAGGATGGAGAGAGAACAAGTGACTACACATTTTGTGACTCCAAAATCCGTAGTCCTCTCCATCAAAATGAGGAGGTTTACCAAGTGGAATAGATAATAAATGAGCATTAGTACTTTGAGGAATACGAGAGTAATCAAAAGAAAAGTTCGAATTGACCGGTTTCTTTCTCTCGTATTCGTTGTGGTCATCGTCCTTTTGGGAGGAAGTAGACTCATCGCTGTCGTAGTAGACGATCTCCTTGATGCGTCTTGTCTTCTTCTTCTTCCCATCTTTGCTTTTGTGGCCCGAGCCCGAGTCGTTGGACTTGTCATCCCTTGGCTCGTTGACGAAGGACTCCTTCTCCTTGTCGTTGATCACGATTCCCTTCCCTTTAGGATCCATCTCTTCGGGCGGTTAGTCCCTTTGTGAAGAGAACGACTCTGATACCAATTGAGAGCACCTAGAGGGGGGTGGGGGTGAATAGGTGATCTTGTGAAACTTAAACTTATAGCCACAAAAACTTGTTAAGTGTTAGCACAATAATCGCCAAGTGGCTAGAGAGGAGTCTCAACAAAACACAATACCACAAGAGATCAAACACAGAGATGACACAGTGGTTTATCCCGTGGTTCGGCCAAGACCAACGCTTGCCTACTCCATGTTGTGGCGTCCCAACGGACGAGGGTTGCAATCAACCCCTCTCAAGCGGTCCAAAGACCAACTTGAATACCACGGTGTTTTGCTTTGCCTTTCAATATCCCGTTTGCGAGGAATCTCCACAACTTGGAGCCTCTCGCCCTTACACTTGAGATTCACAAAGAAATACGGAGTAAGGGAGGAACTAGCAACGCACACAAGACTCAAAATCAGAGCAACAACACGCACACAAGTTGCAAGAAGAGCTCGCAACACCACTCAATGAGTTCACAACTCAACAAGAGCTCTAGATGCTATCACAATGAACCAAATGCGCGGAATCGATGTCTTGGTGCTTAGGAATGTTGTAGGAATGCTTAGTGTCCTCCTCCATGCGCCTAGGGGTCCCTTTTATAGCCCCAAGGCAGCTAGGAGCCGTTGAGAGCAAATCTGGAAGGCTGATCTTGCCTTCTGTCGACTGGTGCACCGGACAGTGTCCGGTGCCCGATTTCTTTCCTTACACGGCGCAGCCGACCGTTGGCCGCCAGAGAGCCGTTGGCGCACCGGACATGTCCGGTGCACACCGGACAGTCCGGTGCCCCCTTCTAGCCGTTGGCTCGGCCACGTGTCCCGCGTAGATCGCGCGGCCGACCGTTGGCCCGGCCGACCGTTGGCTCACCGGACAGTCCGGTGCACACCGGACAGTCCGGTGAATTATAGTCGTACGTCGCCGGTAAATTCCCGAGAGCGGCCAGTTCGCCCGAGTCAGTCTGGCGCACCGGACACTGTCCGGTGCACCACCGGACAGTCCGGTGCTCCAGACCGAACAACCTTTTGGCTGTACACAGCCAACTTTTCTCTGACTCGATTTCTCCTGTTTCAAGCACTTAGACACAATACATTAGTCTTCAAAACAATGTACTAAGGCTTAGAAACATACCTTTACTCTTGATTTGCACTTTGTCCATCCATGGGTATAGATTCACATTTAAGCACTTGTGTTGGCACTCAATCACCAAAATACTTAGAAATGGCCCAAGGGCACATTTCCCTTTCATCGATAGCTCTGCTTAGCCCCCATTTTCCTTCGTTTCCTTCGGGACCAGTCACCATGGACCGGAGCTTGAGAGTAAACTGCCAGTCCACTTCTGCAAATCCCAGCCCACCGTCCTCCGTAGTTATTGAGAGCACCTAGAGGGGGGGTGAATAGGTGATCCTGTAAAAACTTAAAACTTATAACCACAAAACTTGGTTAAGTGTTAGAGAGATAATACCAAGTGACTATAAAGCAAGCTCTTGCGAAACACAACAATCACACAAAAAGTAATCACAACAGACACGCGAGTTATCCCATGGTTCGACAAGTACAACACTTGTCTACCTCCACGTTGTGGCGTCCCAAAGGACGAGGGTTGCACTCAACCCCTTTCAAGTGATCCAAAGATCCACTTGAATACCATGCTGTTTCTCTTTCTTTCACTATATCCCGTTTGCGAGGAATCTCCACAACTTGGAGCCTCTCGCCCTTACAATTTGATGATCACAAAGAAGCACGGAAGTAAGGGTGGGATAAGCAACACACACAAGACTCAAAGCAAGAGCACAAACACGCACACTAGTGAAAGGGAAATGTGCCCTTGGGCCATTTCTAAGTATTTTGGTGATTTAGTGCCCAACAGAGGTGCCTAAGTGTAAAATAGTGGACAAAGTGCAAATCAAGGATAAAGGTATGTTTCTCAGACTTAGTACATTGTTTTATGGACTAATGAATTGTGTCTAAGTGTTGGAAACAGGAAAAATCCAATTGTAAATGTCTTGGCTCGAGCAGCCAAGACTCTGCTGAGTCTGGGAGCACCGGACTGTCCGGTGGTGCACCGGACAGTGTCCGGTGCACCAGGCTGGCTCGAGCGAAGTGGCCGCTCTCGGGAATTCACCGGCGACGTACGACTATAATTCACCGGACTGTCCGGTGAGCCAACGGTCGGCCGGGCCAACGGTCGGTCGCGCAATCTGCGCAGGACACGTGGCCGAGTCAACGGCTAGAAGGGGGCACCGGACTGTCCGGTGCGCCAACGGCTCTCAGGCTGCCAACGGTCGACTGCGCCAGTTATGGAAGGAAATCGGGCACCGGACAGTGTCCGGTGTGCACCGGACTGTCCGGTGCGCCAGTCGACAGAAGGCAAGATCAGCCTTCCTAGATTTCTCTCAACGGCTCCTAGCTGCCTTAGGGCTATAAAAGGGACCCCTAGGCGCATGGAGGAGTACACCAAGCATTCCTACAACATTCCTAAGCACCAAGACATCGATTTCACGCATTCTTTTCATTGTGATAGCATATAGAGCTCTAGTGGAGTTGTGAACTCATTGAGTTGTGTTGCGAGCTCTTGTTGCGACTTGTGTGCGTGTTGACACTCTGATTCTTGTGTCTTGTGTGCGTTGCTAATCCCTCCCTTGCTCCATGTTCTTTGTGAATTTCAAGTGTAAGGGCGAGAGGCTCCAAGTTGTGGAGATTCCTCGCAAACGGGATTGAGAAAAAGCAAGCAAAACACCATGGTATTCAAGTGGGTCTTTGGACCGCTTGAGAGGGGTTGATTGCAACCCTCGTCCGTTGGGACGCCACAACGTGGAGTAGGCAAGCGTTGGTCTTGGCCGAACCACGGGATAACCACCGTGTCATCTCTGTGATTGATTCTTGTTGGTTATTGTGTTGTTGAAGATTCCTCTCTAGCCACTTGGCATTTACTGTGCTAACGCTTAACCAAGTTTTTGTGGCTTAAGTTTTCAAGATTTACAGGATCACCTATTCACCCCCCTCTAGGTGCTCTCAATTGGTATCAGAGTCGTTCTCTTCACAAAGGGACTAACCGCCCGAAGAGATGGATCCTAAGGGGAAGGGTATCGTGATCAACGATAAAGAGAAGGAATCTTTCGTCAACGAGCCAAAGGACGACAAGCCTACCGACTCGGGCCATAGACGAAAAGATGGGAAGAAGAAGAAGACAAGGCGCATTAAGGAGATCGTCTACTACGACGACAGTGAAGAGTCCACTTCTTCCCACAAGGACAACGACGACAACGACTACGACAAACGAAAGACGGTTAACTCGAACTTTTCTTTCGATTATTCGCGTATTCCTCAAAGTGCAAATGCTCATTTATTATCTATTCCACTTGGTAAACCTCCTCATTTTGATGGAGAGGACTATGGATTTTGGAGTCACAAAATGCGTAGTCACTTGTTCTCTCTCCATCCTAGTATATGGGAGATTGTAGAGAGTGGAATGCACTTTGATAGTACGGATAGTCCCATGTTCATTAATGAGCAAATTCATAAGAATGCACAAGCTACTACTGTTCTTCTAGCTTCATTGTGCAGGGATGAATACCACAAAGTGAGCGGCTTGGATAACGCCAAACAAATATGGGACACCCTCAAGATTTCTCATGAGGGGAACGACGTCACCTTGCTCACCAAGATGGAGTTGGTGGAGGGCGAGCTTGGACGATTCGCGATGATAAGGGGCGAGGAGCCAACCCAAACATACAACCGGCTCAAGACCCTTATCAACAAAATAAGGAGCTACGGAAGCACACGATGGAAGGACCACGACGTCGTCCGACTAATGCTAAGGTCCTTTACCGTTCTTGATCCTCATTTGGTGAATAATATTCGTGAGAATCCCAGGTACACCAAAATGTCGCCCGAAGAAGTCCTTGGAAAATTCGTAAGCGGGCGAATGATGATCAAGGAGGCAAGATACGTAGACGACGCATTGAATGGTCCAATCAACGAGCCTCAACCCCTTGCTCTCAAGGCAACAAGAAGCAAGGAGGTGCTACCTAGCAAGGTAGCGCAAATTGAGGCGACCGGACTTAATGATGAAGAAATGGCTCTTATCATCAAAAGATTCAAGACGGCGCTAAAGGGTCGCAAGGGGCAACCAAGCAAGACCAAGACAAAGGGGAAGCGCTCATGCTTCAAATGTGGTAAGCTTGGTCATTTTATTGCTAACTGTCCCGATAATGATAGTGATCAGGATCAAGGGATCAAGAGGGAGAAAAAGAAGAACTATAAGAAGGCAAAGGGCGAGGCACATCTTGGCAAGGAGTGGGATTCGGATTGCTCTTCGTCCGACTCCGACAATGAAGGACTCGCCACCACCGCCTTCAACAAGTCATCCCTCTTCCCCAACGAGCGTCACACATGCCTTATGGCAAGGGAGAAGAAGGTATGTACTCGAAACTCTACTTATGCTTCTTCAAGTGAGGACGAATCTAGTGATGAGGATGAAATAGATTACTCTAGCTTGTTCAAGGGATTGGATAGAAATAAAATTGATAAAATCAATGAATTGATTGATGCCTTGAATGAAAAGGATAGGCTTTTAGAAAAACAAGAGGACTTGTTGTATGAAGAACATGACAAATTTGTAGAAGCTCAAAAATCTCATGCCTTAGAAGTTAAGAGAAATGAAATGCTTTCTTGTGAATTATCTTCTTGCCATGAGACAATTTCTAACTTAAGAAGCATTAATGATGGTTTGAATGCTAAGTTAGAAATAGCTAGTAAAACAACAACTTGTGTAGAAAATGTTGTTATTTGCAATAGATGTAAAGATTTTGATATTGATGCTTGTAGTGAACACATAGCTTCTATTGCAAAGTTAAATGATGAAGTGGCTAGTCTTAATGCCCAACTTAAGGCTAGCAAAAGTGATTTTGATAAACTAAAATTTGCTAGGGATGCCTACACGATTGGTAGACACCCCTCAATTAAGGATGGGCTTGGCTTCAAGAGGGAAGCCAAGAACTTAACAAGCCATAAGGCTTCCATCTCCGCCAAGGAGAAAGGGAAGGCCCCTATGGCAAGTAGTACCAAAAAGAACCATGCTTTTATGTACAATGATAGAAGACAGTCTCATAGGAGTTGTAATGCTTTTGATTCACATGCCTATGACTCTTATGCTATGTATGCTTCCAGTTCTTCCTATATGCATGGTAGAGATATGCCTAGGAAGAATATTCATCATGTGCCTAGAAAGAATAGTGTTCATGTCCCTAGGAAAGTTATGAATGGACCCTCTACAATTTATCATGCTTTAAATGCTTCCTTTGCTATTTGTAGAAAGGATAGGAAGATAGTTGCTAGGAAATTAGGGGCAAAATGCAAGGGTGATAAAACTTGCATTTGGGTCCCTAAGAAAATTGTGACTAACCTTGTAGGACCCAACAAGAGTTGGGTACCTAAGACCCAAGCCTAAATTTGCCTTGCAGGTTTATGCATCCGGGGGCTCAAGCTGGATTATCGACAGCGGATGCACAAACCATATGACGGGGGAGAAGAAGATGTTTACCTCCTACGTCAAGAATAAGGATTCCCAAGATTCAATCATATTCGGTGATGGGAACCAAGGCAAGGTGAAAGGTTTAGGCAAGATTGCAATATCCAATGAGCACTCTATCTCTAATGTGTTTTTAGTTGAGTCTCTTGGATATAATTTACTATCTGTCAGTCAATTATGTAATATGGGATATAATTGTCTATTTACAAATGTAGATGTGTCTGTCTTTAGAAGATGTGATGGTTCACTAGCTTTTAAGGGTGTACTAGACGGCAAACTTTATTTTGTTGATTTTGCAAAAGAGGAGGACGGTCTAGATGCATGCTTAATCGCTAACACTAGCATGGGCTGGCTGTGGCATCGCCGCTTAGCACATGTGGGGATGAAGAACCTTCACAAGCTTCTAAAGGGAGAACACGTGATAGGTTTGACTAACGTGCAATTCGAAAAAGATAGACCTTGTGCAGCTTGTCAAGCAGGTAAACAAGTGGGAGGAGCACATCACATCAAGAATGTGATGACCACTTCAAGACCTCTGGAGTTGCTGCATATGGACCTCTTCGGACCCGTCGCCTATCTGAGCATAGGAGGAAGTAAGTATGGACTAGTTATTGTTGATGACTTTTCCCGCTTCACTTGGGTGTTCTTCTTGCAGGATAAGTCTGAAACCCAAGGGACCCTCAAGCGCTTCCTAAAGAGAGCTCAAAATGAGTTTGAGCTCAAGGTAAAGAAGATAAGGAGCGACAACGGGTCCGAGTTCAAGAACCTTCAAGTGGAGGAGTTCCTTGAGGAGGAAGGGATCAAGCACGAGTTCTCCGCTCCCTACACACCACAACAAAATGGTGTGGTAGAGAGGAAGAACATGACGCTCATCGATATGGCGAGGACAATACTTGGAGAGTTCAAGACCCCCGAATGCTTTTGGTCGGAAGCCGTGAACACGGCTTGCCACGCCATCAACAGGGTCTACCTTCATCGCCTCCTCAAGAAGACGTCGTATGAGCTGCTAACCGGTAACAAACCCAATGTATCGTACTTTCGTGTATTTGGGAGTAAATGCTACATTCTAATGAAGAAGGGTAGGAATTCTAAATTTGCTCCCAAAGCTGTAGAAGGGTTTTTTTAGGTTATGACTCAAATACAAAGGCGTATAGAGTCTTCAACAAATCATCAGGTTTGGTTGAAGTCTCTAGCGACGTTGTATTTGATGAGACTAATGGCTCTCCAAGAGAGCAAGTTGTTGATTGTGATGATGTAGATGAAGAAGACGTTCCAACGGCCGCGATACGCACCATGGCAATTGGAGAGGTGCGGCCACAGGAACAAAATGAGCGAGATCAACCTTCTTCCTCAACTATGGTGCATTCTCCAACTCAAGACGATGAACAGGTTCATCAACAGGAGGCGTGTGATCAAGGGGGAGCACAAGATGATCATGTAATGGAGGAAGAAGCGCAACCGGCACCTCCAACCCAAGTTCGAGCCATGATTCAAAGGGATCATCCCGTCGACCAAATTCTGGGTGATATTAGCAAGGGAGTAACTACTCGATCTCGATTAGTTAATTTTTGTAAGCATTACTCCTTTGTCTCTTCTATTGAGCCTTTCAGGGTAGAGGAGGCCTTGCTAGATCCGGACTGGGTGTTGGCCATGCAGGAGGAGCTCAACAATTTCAAGCGCAATGAAGTTTGGACACTGGTGCCTCGCCCCAAGCAAAATGTTGTGGGAACCAAGTGGGTGTTCCGCAACAAACAGGACGAGCACGGGGTGGTGACAAGCTAGGAACAAGGCTAGGCTTGTGGCAAAAGGTTATGCCCAAGTCGCAGGTTTGGACTTTGAGGAGACATTCGCTCCTGTGGCTAGACTAGAATCAATTCGTATCTTGCTAGCATATGCCGCTCACCATTCTTTCAGGTTGTACCAAATGGATGTGAAGAGCACTTTCCTCAACGGGCCGATCAAGGAGGAGGTGTACGTGGAGCAACCCCCTGGCTTCGAGGATGAACGGTACCCCGACCACGTGTGTAAGCTCTCTAAGGCGCTCTATGGACTTAAGCAAGCCCCAAGAGCATGATATGAATGCCTTAGAGACTTCTTAATTGCTAATGCTTTCAAGGTTGGGAAAGCCGATCCAACTCTTTTTACTAAGACTTGCGATGGTGATCTTTTTGTGTGCCAAATTTATGTCGATGACATAATATTTGGTTCTACTAATCAAAAGTCTTGTGAAGAGTTTAGCAGGGTGATGACGCAGAAATTCGAGATGTCGATGATGGGCGAGTTGAACTACTTCCTTGGGTTCCAAGTGAAGCAACTCAAGGACGACACTTTCATCTCCCAAACGAAGTACACGCAAGACCTGCTAAAGTGGTTTGGGATGAAGGACGCCAAGCCCGCAAAGACACCGATGGGAACTGACGGACACACCGACCTCAACAAAGGAGGTAAGTCCGTTGATCAAAAAGCATACCGGTCCATGATAGGTTCTTTGCTTTATTTATGTGCTAGTAGACCGGATATTATGCTTAGCGTATGCATGTGTGCTAGATTTCAATCCGATCCTAAGGAGTGTCACTTAGTGGCTGTGAAGCGAATTCTTCGATATTTAGTCGCTACGCCTTGCTTCGGGATCTGGTATCCAAAGGGGTCTAACTTTGACTTGATTGGGTACTCAGATTCCGACTATGCTGGATGTAAGGTCGATAGGAAGAGTACATCGGGGACGTGCCAATTTTTAGGAAGGTCCCTGGTGTCATGGAATTCTAAGAAACAAACTTCTGTTGCCCTATCCACCGCTGAGGCCGAGTATGTTGCCGCAGGACAGTGTTGTGCGCAACTACTTTGGATGAGGCAAACCCTCAGGGACTTTGGCTACAATCTGAGCAAAGTCCCACTCCTATGTGATAATGAGAGTGCTATCCGAATAGCGGAAAATCCTGTTGAGCACAGCCGCACAAAGCATATTGACATCCGACATCACTTTTTGAGAGATCACCAGCAAAAGGGAGATATCGAAGTGTTTCATGTTAGCACCGAGAACCAGCTAGCCGATATCTTTACCAAGCCTCTAGATGAGAAGACCTTTTGCAGGCTGCGTAGTGAGCTAAATGTCTTAGATTCGCGGAACTTGGATTGAATATTAGCATACATGTGTTTATGCCTTTGATCATGTTCATTCTGCATTTTGTTGCTTATTGTGGTGCTCAAGTTGTACAAACACTTCCTGGACCTCACAAGTCCTTTTTGCAAGTGATGCACATATTTAGGGGGAGTTGTGCTACAACTTGACCCTTTGAGACTAACCCTATGCTTGAGTTTGCTTGTTTTAGTCTCAAAGGAGGTTTGAAAGGGAAAAGGTGGACTTGGATCATGAAAGACTTCCACTGCACTCCGATGAGAGGGTAACTTATTCCAAGTTCATCTCATGTACTCTTATTGCCTTTGTACTCTTATTTGAAGATTTTGGTGAGGCAATGGGGTTAAAGGGCCAAGATTGATCCCGTTTTGGTGCTTGATGCCAAAGGGGGAGAAAATAAAGGCCAAAGCAATAGATGGATCAGCTACCACTTGAGAAATTTTGAAAATAGTAGATTAGAGCTTTTGGTTTGGCAAAACTCTTTTATTGTCTCTTATGTCAAAAGTTGGCCTCTTGTGTGGAGAAGTGTTGATTATGGAAAAAAGGGGGAGTTTTTGAAATCCTTGATCAAATTTCCTTGGAAAACCTCTCTTTATGTCTCTACAAGTGGATTTGACTTAGAGATAGGAATTTGAGTTTGATTTGCAAAAACAAACCAAGTGGTGGCATAGAGTGATCCATATATGTCAAATTTGAATCAAATCAATATTGAGTTCTTAGTTGAATTGATTTTGTACTTGTTCTACTTGCTTTATGTTGTGTTGGCATAAATCACCAAAAAGGGGGAGATTGAAAGGGAAATGTGCCCTTGGGCCATTTCTAAGTATTTTGGTGATTTAGTGCCCAACAGAGGTGCCTAAGTGTAAAATAGTGGACAAAGTGCAAATCAAGGATAAAGGTATGTTTCTCAGACTTAGTACATTGTTTTATGGACTAATGAATTGTGTCTAAGTGTTGGAAACAGGAAAAATCCAATTGTAAATGTCTTGGCTCGAGCAGCCAAGACTCTGCTGAGTCTGGGAGCACCGGACTGTCCGGTGGTGCACCAGACAGTGTCCGGTGCGCCAGGCTGGCTCGAGCGAAGTGGCCGCTCTCAGGAATTCACCGGCGACGTACGGCTATAATTCACCGGACTGTCCGGTGTGCACCGGACTGTCCGGTGAGCCAACGGTCGGCCGGGCCAACGGTCGGCCGCGCAATCTGCGTAGGACACGTGGCCGAGTCAACGGCTAGAAGGGGGCACCGGACTGTCCGGTGTGCACCGGACATGTCCGGTGCGCCAACGGCTCTCAGGCTGCCAACGGTCGACTGCGCCAGTTATGGAAGGAAATCGGGCACCGGACTGTCCGGTGCGCCAGTCGACAGAAGGCAAGATCAGCCTTCCTAGATTGCTCTCAACGGCTCCTAGCTGCCTTAGGGCTATAAAAGGGACCCCTAGGCGCATGGAGCAGTACACCAAGCATTCCTACAACATTCCTAAGCACCAAGACATCGATTTCACACATTCTTTTCATTGTGATAGCATATAGAGCTCTAGTGGAGTTGTGAACTCATTGAGTTGTGTTGCGAGCTCTTGTTGCGACTTGTGTGCGTGTTGACACTCTGATTCTTGTGTCTTGTGTGCGTTGCTAATCCCTCCCTTGCTCCGTGTTCTTTGTGAATTTCAAGTGTAAGGGCGAGAGGCTCCAAGTTGTGGAGATTCCTCGCAAACGGGATTGAGAAAAAGCAAGCAAAACACTGTGGTATTCAAGTGGGTCTTTGGACCGCTTGAGAGGGGTTGATTGCAACCCTCGTCCGTTGGGACGCCACAACGTGGAGTAGGAAAGCGTTGGTCTTGGCCGAACCACGGGATAACCACCGTGTCATCTCTGTGATTGATTCTTGTTGGTTATTGTGTTGTTGAAGATTCCTCTCTAGCCACTTGGCATTTACTGTGCTAACGCTTAACCAAGTTTTTGTGGCTTAAGTTTTCAAGATTTACAGGATCACCTATTCACCCCCCTAGGTGCTCTCAACTAGCCAACAACTTGAGCTCTAAGTTCACACACGGAGTTCTCGACTCAAGAGGAGCTCAAATTGCTATCACAACGAATCAAATGCGCTAGAATGAAGTCTTGGTGCTTAGAGATGATCAAAGAATGCTTAGTGTACTCCTCCATGCGCCTAGGGGTCCCTTTTATAGCCCCAAGGCAGCTAGGAGCCATTGGAAGCAATCTGGGAAGGCAATTCTTGCCTTCTGTCGGGTGGCGCACCGGACATCCCCTGTTCACTGTCCGGTGCAGATTACTTTCCTAAATTGGCGCAGCCGACCGTTGAAGATTTGGAGCCGTTGGTGCACTGGACACTGTCCGGTGCACACCAGACAGTCCGGTGCCCCCATCCGATCGTTGGCCCGGCCACGCGTCACGCGCGAATTGCGCGGCCGACCGTTGGCTCGGCCGATCGTTGGCTCACCGGACAGTCCGGTGCACCACCGAATAGTCCGGTGATTTTTAGCCGTACGCTGTTGACTGTTTCCCGAGAGCGGCAACTTCGCCGCAGACGACTCACCGGACAGTCTGGTGCACCACCGGACAGTCCGGTGATTTATAGCCGTACGCCGCCGTCGAGACCCGAGAGCAGGCTGTTCATCTGGACTGGTCCGGCACTTCGAACACTGTCCGGTGCACCACTGGACAGTCCGGTGCACCTAGACCAAGCAGCCTTTTGGCTGAACACAGCCAACTTATCTCCAAAGTAATTTCTCATGTTTCTAGCATTTAGACACAATACATTAGTCTTCAAAACAATGTACTAAGTCTAGAAACATACCTTTAATCTTGATTTGCACTTCTTGAGTCTTTGACACAAATATCACTCAAAGCATTTGTGTGGTGCACTTAATCACCAAAATCTTATAAAAATGGCCCAAGGGCACATTTCCCTTTCAGTTATCAAGCGCCAAGAATAGATCGTAAGTGGTAGACCGACCAGAGACAGCTTGCCCGTAGCCACATCATACTTGACCATCCCGTATACCAGGCTGAGCACGAAGTAGATCGCGTTCCGCGCTAGAGCGCCGGGCAGCGTCTCGTCGAAATGGCTCTCTAGAAGCCGGGCGGAGGACCGATGGTCACGTTGCCCCACGCGGCGGACTCAGATGAGTAGACGTGGGCGAACGCCAATGAAGGCGATGAGGAAGTGACCGGGACGTGTTAGCAATTCCTAGGAAGGGGATCGAGAGAACCGGAACAAGAGCTCGGTAGGTTGGAATATCGGGAGACAAAAGTGCTCGGCTGCTTGGAGAAAAAGTGAGATAGAGACATGAGACTTTTGGATAGAATTCTGATATTTCTTCTTTGATACTCTTTACATTTTACAGATGACTCAGCATGTATTTATATTTCTTTAATACCACATAAGCTATAGCCCATCTATTACATATGACCATAGCCCATAGTATGCCTAACATTTCCAACTCCTTGAAATGCGGCTTGTCCCCAAGCTGACGGTGTAGAATCAACTTCTTCTGCTATGGATTAGCATCATTGTTGAATGCATAACGCTTCCTCTGTAGCCCTCCATCTGAAATTCGACGGCTCTTGCAACACTGGAACGACACCTTCAAAAGACTTGGTAAATCTTCAACACAAAACCTTGACATGCTTTTCCAGTTTTCATCTCTGCAACTCACTGTGGGCAACAATGAAGGGGCTGCAACCTTTCTTGATATAAGCATGAATCCTCTGAGAAGTCCAGTTAAGCCATCAGTCGTATTCATGGCTTCCCAAAGAAGATGCAATGGAACCCAATGCGGAGGATATTTGAAACAGGCGACGTCCAAGATGAGCACCATATCCTGCCCCGCATGTAGAGATGGCAATGGGTACCCGAAACCCGAAACCCGATGGGTTTTTACCCCATTAGGGTACGGGTTTGGGCCAATTTTCATACCCGTGAGTATGTTAATGGGCATAAATCTGTACCCAGCGGGTTTATGGGTACGGGTTTGTTCCTATAGTACCCAAACCCGTGAACCCGTGGGTTTTTTAAACCCGACCAAACCTAGTGCATATTGTCATTTTATTTTATAAACGAACAACAAACTTGTTATTCCTTATTTGCTTCATAATTTTTAACAATTGGTGAATGTATCAGTAATCGTGAGAGTGTTGCTTGCTTGCTATTATAGTTTTTACTAGCGTTATATATGTGGTGGATGGATAACTTAGTGCAAGGTCACTTAATTATACAACTTATTATTTGTATTTCATTCTCTCTACTAATAATTTTTATACCAAATCATGAACTCGTTGTTCATTACATAGATTTTGGATCATGATATCATTAATCATTATGATACTTATTGATTATGAGAAGATAATTATATTGGAGATGAAACCCGCGGGTAACCCATGGGTACCCGTTAACCCGATGGGTACGGGTTTGGGCAAAATCTCAAACCCGTCACGGGTACGGATTTTTTAATGGGCATAGATATTTTTCACGGGTACGGGTTTGGGACGGCAAAACCCAGCGGGTTTGTACCCGTTGCCATCTCTACCCGCATGGTAGCCACCAATTGGGGTGTCACACCCGGATTTCGGGGCACCAAGACCCGGGCGCGAACATAAACACCAGGTGTGCTGGGACCAAGTCTCACACATATGATGCATAGTGGCACAGGATCGAATGTCACATCTTTACTATATAACAGGAGTTCTATACAAAATAAATAAATAATTACATTATAAGGAGACAACGGTCCAGCAACCCAAAGTTGACTGGGAGACGACGGCCTAGACCACTCACGAACTCATCACAGCATCCTCCACGCGCCTCATCCTGTGGTACCTGCTCCTGACCTGTGGGGGGGGGGGGTGTGAGACCGCAAGAGTGAGCTCACATACGTTCATCGCTCAGCAAGTTGTGGGGAATAATGTGTATGAACTCGCCAAAGGTGGGAGCTCATGTGAAGTGTAAGGCTTACCAAAGAGGATGGCTGAAGCTGAGCATTGCTTTTAAAGTTGGTCAAATTTTTATTAGCCATTACTAAGTATAAGTAAATACCAACCCAATTAAATAGTAGAACAGAAGTAACAACATCACCTGCGATGCAATGCATATGACAAATTGAATTTAAGTTCCATAGATTAATCATGTGAGTGTCCGAGCTGCTCATGACCGTGAGCACGGCTAGTATACCAGTTTTACACTCTGCAGAGGTTGCGCATCTTTACCCACAAGTCATGTTACCCATCTGCCAAGGGATCGCGACTTCCCATACACCTCTACCGAGGAGGCGAGGCAGGGTAACACTACGAGGCCTTTACAAAGTTCCACTAGCTTCAGAAAACCCGCTACAGTTTATAGGAAGCTCCAATGCAGGAATCCCTTGCAGGACCGCCATCACAGCAAAATCCTCCCGAGGGCCTCCCCAGGAATCCCTTGCAGGACCGCCATCACAGCAAAATCCTCCCGAGGGCCTTCCCAGGAATCCCTTGCAGGACCGCCATCACAGCAAAATCCTCCCGAGGGCCTCCCTACACTGACCACTCCCCTACTGCCCTTGCCCCTTTCGGGTAAGGTAGTCCTCCACTAGCTTTCCTAATTAGTCAGCCAAGGGCGTCCCATTAAACCCTTGTGGTAGCACTGTTTTCCCGGGTGGTTCTCCATGTTCCAATTAACATAATGATCTTATCATGAACAGTAATAATAAATAGATAATAAAAGTGTAATCATAAATAATGTATCTTCATACCCAAAACCACATAAAGCACTAGCAAGTACTACCCAAAAAGTTCAGTGGTAAACAAGGTATAAAGATAGACAAACTAGGGTAACCTATTGGGTCCCATCAAATTAACCTATGCAGATCATTATGATTAATTAGAACATGAGTGGGTAAAAAGAAGTGATCAAGGGCACAACTTGCCTGGGCCTTGAGATTCCAGGTACCAGGATGATCTTCAGATGACTCGTGACCTCACTGCTAGTCGTAGTAATTCAAACAAACATGGTATAGGCAAAATTAACATTACACCAAACATAAGGACAAAATACACATTAATAATATACATATTAAAATAAGATCATAGGAACAGGAACCATTAATTTTGGAGTTATAGAATTCAAGTTATGAATTTCCTAAGGTTTAATGTGATTAAAATAGGATTAGTTGAGAAATTAATTTTCTAACTGAGTTCATGTCAAAACAGTGATACTAAATGATAGAGAATATTATTACAAAATTTTAGAAATTGGAATGGTTAAATTTGAGCTCCATATGAATTTTCTATGATTTATACAAGTTTCTACCATTATTTTCGTATTAAAAATGATTTTAAAATGAATTTCCTTGATTTTATTTGCTAACTGGTCGGCGCGCCATATTCGGAGAAGCCCAGGGGCTAACACGTAAATTTTCTAAGACTCAGTGAACATCGCCCATGGACGGCGGGTTGATTCTGTGAAAGTACAGGGTCTCTTTTACAAAACGGAATCGACGAAGGGGTATCTAGCCACGTGAGCCGTCCGATTAGAGTTCTGCGGATCGGATTAAGTTAGGACCCTTTATGAACCGGTATCCAATCTTGGCCACCAGATCGCCATCTAACGGTGCGCACCTACTCCGATCCGGGCCATCGATCCAAGACTCTACGGTCAGATCAAATCCACCGAACCGGTGTCCAGTCGATCTAATCTGGGCCGCCGATGGTCAGATCAACGGTGACCGTGCGTCTTCCTCCCCACGCCGAAGCCACGGCGGCACCGCCCAGGGAACGCACGGTGGACCATCGCCGGAGATCACGCAATACGCGCACCCGAGCCCCAATTACCCAACCAGAAGGTTAAATACGCGAAGAAGGACAGCGCGAACTCGGAAGAGGCTTCCTCACCGTGATTAGTTCCATACAACTCTCTGCCCACAAGCCGCGGCGGAATCGGATCTTCGACGAGTGATTCCAGTGGCCTGAAGCCTAAATTTGCCTGGGCGATTCCCCGACTAGCATCTATGCGCCAAGGCGATCTCCCCAGACCGAATCCCAATCGCACGCCATCCGGGGTTTGGTGGATTTGCCCCCACGGCGGACCTCACTGCCCTCCATGCTCCCTCTGGTGATGGGCAGGGGCGGCGGTTTATATTCCCCGCGAGGACCCCCCATCGGCCGAAGAAAACGGAGTCCGAGGTGGAGTTTGTTGCGGAGTTAGTTGGCCGCGAGCTCGGATGTCAACGGAGTTTTCCGCCGCGCGAGGTCCGCCCATGCCGCGGCGTTCGCCCGGTTCTGTTTTGCGCCAAGCAGTCAACCAGGAAAGGAGACGACCCCGCTGACGAGAGGGGCCACCAGACAGTGGTACCGTGCGGACGAGTGGGCTGCGCGGGATGGGAATGAAGATGGGCCGCGAGCGTAAGATAGAGGAGGTGGGCCAGAATGAAGGTAGCTGGCCCAGGCGCCATGTCTTCTTCTTTTCTAATATTTTCTATTTTTGTTCCCCTTTCAATTCCAATTCCATTTAGCTCCAAATTCAAATTCAAAGGTTTTGTGGCAATTTCTTTATCCACAGATTACATTATGCCATGACAAGTTCTAATTTGTGGATATTATTTATGTTTTTATTTCCCTAATATTTGTTTGTTTCTCTCTTCTAAATTTTTGAATCTCTTCTAGTTTTAAATTCCACTTTGTACTTTAACATATTTCTTTTCACATTATCTTATGTTGTCACAAAATGCACACAAAAATAAAATCCCAGCATGATGCAAGTTTTATTTTGGATATCTTTTATCATTTATTTATTGGTTTAATTGTGGTGTTCAAATGAAATGAGAAGCATAGATAACACATATAGATGTAAAGTAATATAATTTCTCTTTTTAGAATTTTCCTACAAAGTGGGTATTACAAATCCTACCCCCTTAAAAATAATCTCGTCCTCGAGATTGCTAAGAAAAGGGATATAGAAGGTTTTGTTTGTATTTCGCTTCTAGTTTCCAATTGGTACCAAACGATAAAGTGTTTTTTTTAAGACTAACTAGTAGGTGAGTAGGATAGCATGGGTATCTTATAACCATGTTTTAACAATTACTAAGAAAGTTGGGGTAAGAAAGATCAAGACAAGTATAAGAAAGAAAGATTTTTGGCAAGGAAGGTCTCCATCATGCATAGTGGATCTTGACTCATCTGATGATTCAGCTTGGTCTTTGAAGACTTGAATTGGCGCTTATCCTTCCTCGATGAGGTTGATCATCTTCGGTCTTTAATCTTGGAGTTGCCATCCGAGTTGAGGACATATGGTTAAGATATATGTGAGTAGGATGGATTATGTGGTGTAGGTAGGTTAGAATCTCTTGCTAGGTTAAAATCGAGGGGTTATGCAATTATCGGATGGTTAAGGTAGTTGCATATGGCCAAGTCGGTCTGTCGTTCTTAATTTAGTGCAGGGTGAACTAAGTTAAGACATGTTCTATAAGAGTAGAGTCTAATCTATTTCATCAGTATTATCTAACATGTTTGATAAGTCACTTTAGATTAGATCAAATCTAGGTTAGATTAGTGTGACTAGTTTGAACTACATAAGATCTAATTAATTTGGATTGGATCATGATTGTTACTCCGAGGTGAGATAAGCAAAGTGGTTAGGATAAGATAAGATAAGATAAGTTCTTTTAAGATAAGAATGGATCTATGAAGCTAGATATATTTTAATTAGGATAAGTTAGGATCTTTTGAGATAAGATGGATCTATGAGAATAGAGTATCAATCTTTCAAGCTGAGATGGATATTGTTTAGGCTAGATACTTTAACGAGGGATAATCTAGTTTATCTAGTTTTTTTTGTAAGTGTTTTTTTTTCTATATGTATATGCAGATGTAATTGTGGAAATTACTCCACAACTCATCACACCCAATCAAAGATCCAAATCAGACAAGCATCATAAGAACAAACATTCAAGTGTATAGATACATACAAAAATAGTTTTATTTTTGTTCCTAAGAGTAGGTCTCCTATTCCTAAAGGTTACTTTAGGCACTGGATCTCAAAGTGTGAAATCCACATTTGTCTTTTGAAAGAAAAGGTAAAAGTAATCAGAGTAAAGCGGAAATAGATGAGATAAGATTAAGAAAAGTTTAGAAAAGAACCAGAGTAGCAGAGGAAAGTAAGTAAAGGTTGTCCAGTACTATCTAGGTTTCGTCCTACAGTCAACATTCCTCTGATACCACTTCTGTCACACCCGGATTTCGGGGCACCAAGACCCGGGCGCGAACATAAACACCAGGTGTGCTGGGACCAAGTCTCACACATATGATGCATAGTGGCACAGGATCGAATGTCACATCTTTACTATATAACAGGAGTTCTATACAAAATAAATAAATAATTACATTATAAGGAGACAACGGTCCAGCAACCCAAAGTTGACTGGGAGACGACGGCCTAGACCACTCACGAACTCATCACAGCATCCTCCACGCGCCTCATCCTGTGGTACCTGCTCCTGACCTGTGGGGGGGGGTGTGAGACCGCAAGAGTGAGCTCACATACGTTCATCGCTCAGCAAGTTGTGGGGAATAATGTGTATGAACTCGCCAAAGGTGGGAGCTCATGTGAAGTGTAAGGCTTACCAAAGAGGATGGCTGAAGCTGAGCATTGCTTTTAAAGTTGGTCAAATTTTTATTAGCCATTACTAAGTATAAGTAAATACCAACCCAATTAAATAGTAGAACAGAAGTAACAACATCACCTGCGATGCAATGCATATGACAAATTGAATTTAAGTTCCATAGATTAATCATGTGAGTGTCCGAGCTGCTCATGACCGTGAGCACGGCTAGTATACCAGTTTTACACTCTGCAGAGGTTGCGCATCTTTACCCACAAGTCATGTTACCCATCTGCCAAGGGATCGCGACTTCCCATACACCTCTACCGAGGAGGCGAGGTAGGGTAACACTACGAGGCCTTTACAAAGTTCCACTACCTTCAGAAAACCCGCTACAGTTTATAGGAAGCTCCAATGCAGGAATCCCTTGCAGGACCGCCATCACAGCAAAATCCTCCCGAGGGCCTCCCCAGGAATCCCTTGCAGGACCGCCATCACAGCAAAATCCTCCCGAGGGCCTTCCCAGGAATCCCTTGCAGGACCGCCATCACAGCAAAATCCTCCCGAGGGCCTCCCTACACTGACCACTCCCCTACTGCCCTTGCCCCTTTCGGGTAAGGTAGTCCTCCACTAGCTTTCCTAATTAGTCAGCCAAGGGCGTCCCATTAAACCCTTGTGGTAGCACTGTTTTCCCGGGTGGTTCTCCATGTTCCAATTAACATAATGATCTTATCATGAACAGTAATAATAAATAGATAATAAAAGTGTAATCATAAATAATGTATCTTCATACCCAAAACCACATAAAGCACTAGCAAGTACTACCCAAAAAGTTCAGTGGTAAACAAGGTATAAAGATAGACAAACTAGGGTAACCTATTGGGTCCCATCAAATTAACCTATGCAGATCATTATGATTAATTAGAACATGAGTGGGTAAAAAGAAGTGATCAAGGGCACAACTTGCCTGGGCCTTGAGATTCCAGGTACCAGGATGATCTTCAGATGACTCGTGACCTCACTGCTAGTCGTAGTAATTCAAACAAACATGGTATAGGCAAAATTAACATTACACCAAACATAAGGACAAAATACACATTAATAATATACATATTAAAATAAGATCATAGGAACAGGAACCATTAATTTTGGAGTTATAGAATTCAAGTTATGAATTTCCTAAGGTTTAATGTGATTAAAATAGGATTAGTTGAGAAATTAATTTTCTAACTGAGTTCATGTCAAAACAGTGATACTAAATGATAGAGAATATTATTACAAAATTTTAGAAATTGGAATGGTTAAATTTGAGCTCCATATGAATTTTCTATGATTTATACAAGTTTCTACCATTATTTTCGTATTAAAAATGATTTTAAAATGAATTTCCTTGATTTTATTTGCTAACTGGTCGGCGCGCCATATTCGGAGAAGCCCAGGGGCTAACACGTAAATTTTCTAAGACTCAGTGAACATCGCCCATGGACGGCGGGTTGATTCTGTGAAAGTACAGGGTCTCTTTTACAAAACGGAATCGACGAAGGGGTATCTAGCCACGTGAGCCGTCCGATTAGAGTTCTGCGGATCGGATTAAGTTAGGACCCTTTATGAACCGGTATCCAATCTTGGCCACCAGATCGCCATCTAACGGTGCGCACCTACTCCGATCCGGGCCATCGATCCAAGACTCTACGGTCAGATCAAATCCACCGAACCGGTGTCCAGTCGATCTAATCTGGGCCGCCGATGGTCAGATCAACGGTGACCGTGCGTCTTCCTCCCCACGCCGAAGCCACGGCGGCACCGCCCAGGGAACGCACGGTGGACCATCGCCGGAGATCACGCAATACGCGCACCCGAGCCCCAATTACCCAACCAGAAGGTTAAATACGCGAAGAAGGACAGCGCGAACTCGGAAGAGGCTTCCTCACCGTGATTAGTTCCATACAACTCTCTGCCCACAAGCCGCGGCGGAATCGGATCTTCGACGAGTGATTCCAGTGGCCTGAAGCCTAAATTTGCCTGGGCGATTCCCCGACTAGCATCTATGCGCCAAGGCGATCTCCCCAGACCGAATCCCAATCGCACGCCATCCGGGGTTTGGTGGATTTGCCCCCACGGCGGACCTCACTGCCCTCCATGCTCCCTCTGGTGATGGGCAGGGGCGGCGGTTTATATTCCCCGCGAGGACCCCCCATCGGCCGAAGAAAACGGAGTCCGAGGTGGAGTTTGTTGCGGAGTTAGTTGGCCGCGAGCTCGGATGTCAACGGAGTTTTCCGCCGCGCGAGGTCCGCCCATGCCGCGGCGTTCGCCCGGTTCTGTTTTGCGCCAAGCAGTCAACCAGGAAAGGAGACGACCCCGCTGACGAGAGGGGCCACCAGACAGTGGTACCGTGCGGACGAGTGGGCTGCGCGGGATGGGAATGAAGATGGGCCGCGAGCGTAAGATAGAGGAGGTGGGCCAGAATGAAGGTAGCTGGCCCAGGCGCCATGTCTTCTTCTTTTCTAATATTTTCTATTTTTGTTCCCCTTTCAATTCCAATTCCATTTAGCTCCAAATTCAAATTCAAAGGTTTTGTGGCAATTTCTTTATCCACAGATTACATTATGCCATGACAAGTTCTAATTTGTGGATATTATTTATGTTTTTATTTCCCTAATATTTGTTTGTTTCTCTCTTCTAAATTTTTGAATCTCTTCTAGTTTTAAATTCCACTTTGTACTTTAACATATTTCTTTTCACATTATCTTATGTTGTCACAAAATGCACACAAAAATAAAATCCCAGCATGATGCAAGTTTTATTTTGGATATCTTTTATCATTTATTTATTGGTTTAATTGTGGTGTTCAAATGAAATGAGAAGCATAGATAACACATATAGATGTAAAGTAATATAATTTCTCTTTTTAGAATTTTCCTACAAAGTGGGTATTACATGGGGAGAAATGACCAGTCTGTCCAAAAGGCCACCTGTAGTAGGAGGTGATAATATGACAGTCAGCGCCCATGCCGGTGACCACCAGCTCATCACCAACCAAAATGCCTACAGAAAACCTATCAAAATTCACATGCATTGTGAACTGATGGGCTTCGACAGCTTTTCTGTTGGTAAATATCCCCTCTGGCCCATCCTTGTTCTTGACTGAGATGGCAATAACTCCAGCAAAACCAGCGTTAATAAATCCTTTCACTCATCTTAACATGCATATAATTTTCGTAACCATTATCTGCATCACCGCTCATAGGTATTGAAATTGCTTCAGTGATCAGATGCCCATGATTAATCATATCCCTGTACGAGATGAGGTCAACACCTGGTAATCCAAGTCGTGCAACAAAAATTGAGAAACCCATGATCTCAACAACAAGCTTGCACACAGGGCTGTCCTCCTCGATGTGGATGTCGGTGATGCTCGCGACACGGTTGGGGAGCGACACTGCATCCCTGCTGCAATGGAATAAAGGCGAGAAACAACGTTGTATGATGATGAAGCAATTCAGCGAACACCTGTTGGGCAAGGTGCTCGGAACCTCCTCCTTGGGCATCACCAACTGCAGTATACAGGAAACCTGAGATGGAGCTGTGTTGATGTAGGAGGGGAGCGACGCGTCGGGAGTTGTGCACACGGACACTGTAGCATCGATGGCGAGCTGCTCCAGACAGGCGATGTTGGCCGCACGCACATAGCTGATGCTCGATGGCCAGTACGAAGGGTCGGTGGTGTACGGGTACTTCGGGAGCCCGTGCTCACTGGGGACGATCCCGCTCCATGAGCTGGCCACCGGGATGCTCGCGTCGAGTCAGACGTTCGTCTGGGCGATCCCGACGACACGCCGCAAGGACAACGACTGCACCGAGCGGGAGGATCGCGCGTGCAGCCACAACATGGTGGTGAAGAGGGCCTGAATGGTGGTGTTGTTATGTCGTGGAAACCCATCGTCGAGCACTTGGTGGGCGTGTCGACGGATACCTCATCCTCTTTGGCCTGCTCCGCGCAGAAGAGCGACGGGATGATGCTGTAGGAGCCCAGCTCGACGTAACAGTCGTAGATGACGGGAGGAGGAGGGGCGGACTCTAGCTCAAACGATTCCACCACCTCCGCCTGGTTTGGCGACAACAAGGAGCAGTGGAGGAGGCGGACTGTGTGTGACAGCTCCGTCCCGCCGATGAGCCCGTCGCGGACCTTTTTGTGCTGATTGGCGAGCAGCGGATCTACCCAGCACAAGCGGCCGACGGGCTTAGAGAAGGAGGTGTTGTCTTGGACCATGTACCCGTCGTTGTCAGGTGCGAGACACACCGCAACCGGATCGACGTCTCCCGCAACTGCATCACGCCGCGTGGCTTGCGCGCAGTGTGCGCCGAACACGTTGTCGTCGTACTCCGGGGCTGTTGAAGAATCGAACACGTCGTCGTCGTCGTACCGTGGCAAATGCAGTGATTCCTCATTCCCCAAGGGCAAATGCAGCGGCAGCGAAACTGTCGGAGAGGCCGACGATGCCGGTCTTGAAGGTGACCTTCTCTGTCTGGTGAGGCCCCCGGTACATAGACCTCGATGACGCTGAGCCAGAGATCATGCTAGTGTTACTACAAGTTCTTCATCAAAAGTCACCTCTCGATGCATGCATGAGCATGCAACAAGTTCATCGGAACAGTAGCTCCTCGATATATACGGTAGCCACCATTGCTTTTTATTCAACAGATCATGTAAACAGGGACGCAACAACATACAAAGGCCGGACGTGAATAGCAAACTACTAGCTAGGACTAGGAGGAGTATTGGCACACCCCAACAGCCTTACCAAAGATGGTCTCTGTACAAACGGAGCCACTGCAACACTGATCATCAGAGAAGTCGCAGAAGTTTTCTGGTGTGATGCAATCATCAGCGCCAGCCTGCAGCGTCAGCGGCTTTCTTGGCCCCAGGTTGCTACCGGACGATGCTGCCGCCGAGTCCCCAGCAGCAGTTGCCAGCAGCAGCAGCAGCAGCACGGCCGTGCTCACTACCCTCGCCATCTTGCTGGTCGCCATAGCAGCAGGGCTTGCTTTTTCTTGCGCTGCTCGGCTTTGGCTTGCATATATATGGACGGATTGTGTACATGTTTGACTATGTTACCCTGATTTTGGTTGCCAAACGGGAGGCATTTGCGACTGGCTAGCTAGCTAGATTTGGACCACATGACTAAAAATGAGTACTCCCTCCGGTTTCCTATTAGTTGTCGTTTAGGACAACGACACGGTCTCCAAAATATAACTTTGACCAATGTTTTTTTTAAAATACAAATGAACTCTTAATACATTTATACTTTTATAAAAGTACTTTTTATGACAAATTGGTGCATATAAATATTAGGTTCCAAAACTAAATAACAAAATAGTTATTTGTAGTCAAAATTTTATAAGTTTGACTTAAACCTTATCCAAAACGACAACTAATAGGAAACCGGAGGGAGTACATGCATGAGACTTTTGAAAGGAGGAAGACTTTGACTTCAGTTGGGATCAGCGCTTGGGCGCCATAAATGACAGATTGTAGGTCAGAGCATGGAGATTAGAGTCTCGTTGATTGTACAACGAATATTTACTCCCTAGGTCGATGCAAAAAAAAAACAAAAAACAAACAAACAAAACAAATTCATCGACCAGTGCCGGCTCATCATGGAGAGCATACTAGCGAGGGGAGAAGACATGCAAAATACTCCATCTTTCCATAAATAAATAGATTCCTAACAAGTTTAGGACAGATTTGTTTACGCCGATCTGGACGCCAAATACCGGAGATGAACCACTTGGTGGTGCTCTCAGCGGAGACGCAGACGGTCTACGGTCCTGAGCCGGACGGTTCGTGACCTGGCGCGGGAGCGGCTCCTCCTCTGCACACCTCCGGACGGTTCGCGCCTGGGGCTCGGACGTCCGTGATGGCACAAAAGGTTGTCTTCTTCACAGACCTAAACCTCGTCTCCCGGGAGAGACTCCGTCAGGGAGAAGAGATCATAGGGCGTGTCTTGGAGTTGGCAGGCCACCCAAGACGTCTCTAGTCGACGTAGAGCCGAAGAGAGATGAAGATTCAAGGTAGGGGAATGATAAGCTAGGGCTACTCCTAATGCTTAATGTAAAAATAATAAGTAGATTTGATTGAATCGATTGTGGGGAGTTCAGTCGGCCGTACCCGTTCATCTACATAAAGGGTGAAGGTTTGTACCCGTTACAAATCAGTTCTTGAGTTAATCCCGCAAGGTTTGTTAACAAATCCTGCTAGAAATTCGGAACTCTAACTGATTCTGCGCATGCGCGGACAGTCTGGACCACGGACCTCCGACCCCAGGGGTGGACTGTCCACTAGGCCAAATTCGATGCTCAAAATATGCACCCTGCCTTTTGGTGGAGGTCGACGAAGGACCAAAAGCATATGTACTGTCAGCATCCTTTGGGAAGTAATAGACCTCACAAGTCATCTTGTTCCCGAAGTTGGAACTAAGCCTAATGCAAGTCACCGACTTTTCAATCCGATAGGGTGATCATTCAATAGAGCTCTAATGCATAAGACTGTTTCAGATTGCATCTTTCTCGGCTATGATCATCCGATCAATGGATCAAAAGGTATAGAATGGAGGTGCCCTTCATCCTGAATAGGCAAAGGACTATGCATATACCATGGATTCATTGTCGTACCATTCCACATTTGAACAGGATAATATATTGACGATGAGTAAGCGGGTGAAAAGTATCCTGACATCACAGCATGAACAGGTGATGCTTGCTGTGTTGTCTTTCGGGCACTTTTATTCGGTCGTTTTGTTTTAGCGGGTGACCGGGGTTTCTTTGTTGGTCGATCGCGTAGAACGACCTTCTTGCTAGCATAGTTGGAGAGCGATTGATCAAACGTAGGGTCGGCTTTGACCAGCCGACCATGTGCATTATGTGTGTTTTGCCCTTGTGTCCCCCTTTTTGCTTTGTGTGGAGGTTGATGCCTCTGGTTATGGGTGGACTATCTGACTGAGTGAGCTAGACCGTCTGCTTGAGCACCGGACTGTCCGCGCGCAGGTGCTGGACCGTCCACGATGCTTGAGTTAGGAAGCTTTGCTCGGTTGCTCGATTGCGCCTGCCCCTGGTGCCTCCAGACTTATTACTTTTCTTTTCTGGAGCTTTCCGAATAATCCCTCCTTGTGATATATTCGACGTGCGAGGATCACCAATGACAATGTTTTTGCCTTTATCGGCCACTTCCGACCGTACCAAGACCTCTTTGCTGGCTAGTTCTATTATATTAACAGGAAATGGTTGCGTGTCTACTTGCATCTCTTGAAAATTTTACCAACCCTCATTTATGGCCAATTCTATCTGTCGACGAAAAATGTTACAATCACTGGTGGTATAGAAAAAAGAATTATGTCACTTGCAGTAAGCACGTCTCTTTAATTCATCAAGAGGATGAAGAGCATGAGTTATTTTATTGTTGCCACTTTTCATTAGTTCTTCAAATATTTTATCACACTTGGCAACATTAAAAGTAAATTTAACTTCTTCTTGCCAATTCTTTTAAACCAGGTGTAAAGAAGAACAAGGTGAAGGTTTGGCCTTTGTTGGCCATAAATTTAGCGGTACATATATCTGTGGATTCATCATTCAAATTAATCAACGCGCTCCACTAGATGTATAGTACGACTGGCCGATTTTGATGTCTCTTTATATCGGCTTTCATAGGCCAAAGCTCGCTGATTTAGCTGAACTATTAAAAAGAACTGAGTGCCATCTAATTTGTCTCTTAAGTAGGATAGCAACCAATTAAAGGCCAGCCTTGCTAGCTCTTTTTCTGCGATATGGATTTGAAAGCATCGGTTTCTAGTGTCTCGCTACCTCCAGATATAATCATTAATTGATTCTTTGCGTTCCAGTCGGACTGAGCTAAATCATCCAACCCTAATTCATATTCCCCGGAAAAGAAATACTCATGAAATTTACTTTCTAAATCATTGCAGGAACTAATGGAATTAGGAGGCAGGGCGGCGTACCATGCAAAAGCGGTACCAGTTAAGGATAAGGAAAATAAATGAACACAAAAGGCTTCCCCATCGGCCAATTCGCTTAGGTGTGCTAGGAACTCGTCTACATGTTCGTGTGTGCTTCTACCACCTTCACCAGAAAATTTGGAAAACTCCGATATCCTTGCCCCTTGCTGGTATGAGACAGTGTCGAACCGATGACCATACAACTTTTGATATGATTGCCCGACTCTGGCTACACTAACTCTGAGCCTATCTCGAAATAGTTCAGCCACCTCTTTCCTAATTTTCTCCATTGTGCCCGATGGTAGACCACCGGACCCTAGGCTATGGGGCTCATTCGGTCGGGCGTTGCTATGCCGACCTTCTTGCCATGACCAATCGATAATGTTGATCACCTTGTGATCATATGGTGCGTTGTGGTTTAAATCTGTAGGGGGTGGAACGTACTGCTGCCGTGGTGTGTAATAAATTGGTGCATAGTGTGCAAGAGTAGAATCTGCATATCCATATCCGGACTGTCCGGCCCAGGCGGCTGGACGGTCCGACGCTGTCGGTGTTTTGGGTCCGACCGCGCACCCAGGGTTGCCCCTCGAGGTGCTTTTCGGAGTAGGACGGTGTTACCGACTGTAGCTCGATGGTTCGCGCTAGATGCACGAGAGACAGTGGACAATTTTGTACAGGTTCGGGCCGCTTTGAGATGCGTAATACCCTACGTCCTGGTGTGAATACTTTGTGTGGTGGGTTACAAGGAGGTTCTCTAGTATCGAGGATGTTAGAGAACTGGGTGGATGGCTAAGTAGTGAGATATATCTTTTTGAGGGGATGCCCCCTAGGCCTTATATACTTGACCGTGGGGCATTACATGTGGATATGATAACAATGTGAGCCTAAGTAATAGTGAACCGACTGAGCCTATCTTCCTATAATTCCGCCGACCTATCCCCGCTCTGTTCCGATGTATGAGGCCCCTGCGCGGGAAGGTCGGATCCTTGTTGCGGTTGCCGTTCAAACTCATTGGGTCGTCTGGGCCTGCGTCAATCCAATCTTGTGTCAATCCACTTTAGTGGACGTGCCTCCCCAGGCCCACGAAGGGGTGACCTTGCGAATTATTGGGCCCGCAGGCCTTTCGCGAGGTCTTTTATACTTCCAGTGGACCCGGGGGATATCTGTCCCCCACAAGCCCCCAATCTTTGGGTTGATTTTGAAATAAATGGCCCAAAGATTCCAGGTCCATCTTGCAGTTTTTGATTTTGATAAGGAATGCCTTGAAAATAAGTCTGTCGAGTCGTTGCTTCTGAGCTATGAATGATTTGGTAAAAACAATCTTCTGTTGTTTTCTTCTGCCCTTATTCATCGGCCTTCGCTTTATTCCTCAAAAATCGGTGCTCTGTCTTGGGTTTATGCTTTGGAGATCAGCATTCTGCTCTTTGGAATTCAAGATTCAATGGGTGCACCGAAGGTGCACCCAATGGGTGTAGCCCCCGAGCTTCGAATGGATTTTTTAAAATAATCCACTCGAAGGTCTTCATTTCAAGTCTTCTCAGAAATTATTTGTATCTTCAACTCATGCTTTTAGAAGTCAGCATTGTTTTATTTTCATCTCATGCTTTAGAAATCAGCATTCTGCCTTTTGGGGTTGATGATTCATTGGGTGCACCGGAGGTGCACCCAATGGGTGTAGCCCCCGAGCTTTGAGTGGATTACTGAAAATAATCCACTCGAAGGTCTTCATCTCATGCTGTTTTTAGAGATCATCCTTTCCTCTTCGTCGAATGCCTTAGAAATCAGCATTATATCATCAACTTTATGCTTTAGAGGTCAGCATACAGTTTTGCCTTTGAGATCGAGCACGCGATCTGCCCATATCTTGTTAGGTTTGAAATTTATTTGATTTGCGACAGATTGGACGTTCGGTAGATGGCTCTTGGCTGGTCTTCATATCACTTCGTGCTTCAAAGCTTCTGTTGATTAGACTTGTACCTCATCGGCTATTTGGCTTTCCTGTGATCTCCATCGATATCTTCCTTCTGTCTTGAGGTATTCATTGCGTATACTGTATGGATGTGACTGCTTGGGAAAATCTATTGAAAATTCCTGGACGTCTCCCCAATGGGTGTGGGCAAGGGACGACTTGGTGCGCTGAGCGTTTAGCAAACTGCCCCTGAGTAGTAACTTGACGTGACCACGGGTGTAATCATATCGTCCAAGCAGTTGACTTGAGTCCCAATGGGTGTCGTGTTACATGGAACGGCGCCAGCCGCCTGACTTGTTTCCAGACGGTTTGAATTGCTTATTGAATATTTGCGACTGTTCGGTGACCGTGGTAGAAGGTGAGCGGTTGCCTTCTTCTTCTATAAATAGTGTGTTTGCTTCACTGTCGTCTTCACACATCTCTCTGCCGCTTGCTATTTACTCTCTTCTCTTCTACTCCACCATGGGCAAGAGCAAGAAAGGCGAGAGCTCCTCGCACCATTCCGGCGACAAGCGAAAGCGCGAGCCGACTCCTCCTTCAGAGGACTTAGGCGATTCCGAGTACTCGGAGGAGGAGTTCTCCTCCGAGTCCGAGGGATCGTCGGTCCCTGCCTCTCCCCGGCATCTTCTGATGATTCAAACGATTCCCAGGGGATTGCTACAGAAGTGTGGACCTACATCCGGCCCGTCGAGCGCGCTGGGCTCGAGGGCTCGGATGAGTCGGAGGTCTCCTCGGACGAGGGGGACTCCTCTGACTCGTCCGAGGAGGGGAGTGACAGCAACGACGGTGGCGATGGCGACAGGGGCGACGGCGATGGCGACGGCAGCAGGGGCGATGGCAAGGGCGACGACGGCAACAGCAGCGGCAACGGCAAGGGCGGCAGCGGCAGTGGCAAGGCCAGTGGCTAGGCACCACTGGCTTAGATGTTAGTATAGTAGTAGAAGTAGTATTAGTAGAATAATATAGTAGTAGTTAGTAGAATAGTGTAGTGGAATGTAATGTATTAGTGTAATGTACTGAACAGTGGGAAGAAGATCAACTCATAATGAGTTGGTTTTTAAGTTTGTGAAAATACTTCCCCTCCTTATATAATGCAGAAGACTTCTCCTCGTTTTGTTCGTGTTTCTTGCTTTTCCTCTGTTTCCTTTGTGATTAGCTGATCGACTGTATTTGTGTTTAGAGTAACCGAGTCCTTTTGAGCCGCCTCGATGTTTTAGAAGTAGCGGCCGAGTTATACTAAGCCATGTCGACGTTTTAGAAATAACAGCCGAGTGAAGAACAGTAACGTCAGCGCTTCAGCCGAGTTATATCAAGCTGTGTCGGTGTTTTAGAAGTAACAACCGAGTGAAGACCGGTGACGTCAGCGTTTTAGAAATAACCGCTGAGTTATATCGAGCCACGTCGGTGTTTTAGAAGTAACAGCTGAATGAAGACCGGTGACGTCAGCGTTTTAGAAATAATCGCTGAGTTATATCGAGCCACATCGACGTTTTAAAAGTAACAACCGAGTGATGACTGGGCACTTTTAGAATTGGAGCTTGGCCCGGGAAAACCCCATTTGTACCATGCTGTCACACGCCTCTGCTTTCTGAGCCCTAGCCTTACTTTCCGTTTCCAGACCTCCTCTGTTTCCCTTTGATCTCGCTTCCGCTCAGTTCGCCGGCGAGATTGAGATGGCGCCCAAGCGAAAGAGCCAGAATTCCGCCGCTGCGATTATTCCTCCTTTCTCCTAGTGATCTGTGTTCACGTCCTTTCTTGACCTTGTTCGCCTCCTTTCTCCTAGTGATCTGTGTCCACGTCTCTGCGGAAGAGGTTGATAGCGGAGTTCTCCGGGTTGACGGACCCTCTGCCCCTGGCTTGCAGGAGGGAGTCTTTGTTCGGGGCGCCGGAGGTTGCCTTTTTCCTGCTTCACTTTGGCTTTTCCGGAGTTTGTTGAGGAAGGCTCTCTCTCCGGTGGATCTGCGATGTGATGTAGAGTTCCTTCTTCATCTGCCACGGATGAGATGGTTCCGAAGCAGAATGTGGACCCGGGGCGGAGGATGATCTTGTGCTGGAAAGTGATGGCCATTGAGCTAGCTTGGATCAGTGACACACCCCCTACTTGGCGCGCCAGCTGTCGGTGTTTTGGGTCCGACCGTGCACCCTGGGTTGCCCCTCGAGGTGCTTTCCGGAGTAGGACGGTGTTACCGACTGTAGCTCGATGGTTCGCGCTAGATGCATGAGAGACAGTGGACAATTTTGTATAGGTTCAGGCCGCTTTGAGATGCGTAATACCCTACGTCCTGGCGTGAATACTTTGTGTGGTGGGTTACAAGGAGGTTCTCTAGTATCGAGGATGTTAGAGAACTGGGTGGATGGCTAAGTAGTGAGATATATCTTTTTGAGGGGACGCCCCCTAGGCCTTATATACTTGACCGTGGGGCATTACATGTGGATATGATAATAATGTGAGCCTAAGTAATATTGAACCGACTGAGCCTATCTTCCTATAATTCCGCCGACCTATCCCCGCTCTGTTCCAATGTATGAGGCCCCTGCGCGGGAAGGTCGGATCCTTGTTGTGGTTGCCGTTCAAGCTCATCGGGCCATCTGGGCCTGCGTCAATCCAATCTTGTGCCAATCCACTTTAGCGGACGTGCCTCCCCAGGCCCACGAAGGGGTGACCTTGCGAATTGTTGGGCCCGCAGGCCTTTCGCGAGGTCTTTTATTCTTCCAGTGGACCCGGGGGATATTTGTCCCCCACAGACGCGATGCCAGACTATTCGATGGTAAATTCAGACTGTCCAATTATGTTCACTACTATCAGGGCACCACGTGGGAGTCCTGGTGTAGCCCTGGACTGTTTGACAGTGAAAGCGAGACGGTCCACGTAAGGGCTAGACTGTCTAGGCAAAGGCTTGGACAATGCGACCGTGTCTAGGGGCACCGATCTGCCAAGTTGGGATGGCGGTGGTGGTATTTGCCCTAGATATGAGTTCATCGACATACCATATAGGATGTGAATTCCCATTTGTTGCCGATGTATTAGACATAGACATCCTATTACTAGTTTCAAATGATGGAAAACTAGGAGCAACATATTTCTCTAATGAACGTGTTTAATTTTCTAATTGATTCTTCTAACCCTCCAATCTGTTATTTCATTTGATTTTGCTATTGATCTACATATTGTTTAGTAGATTGGATGTCGTCGGATTTACTTACGTTGCAGATTAGAAGCGAAAGTAGAAGAGATGCGACATCAGTCTCTCCATGTTTGACAACCTTCTGGTGGCGATCCACCGTGTATTGTGACAAGAATTTCTCCTTCATTTGACACATGTAGTGTCACACCCGGTTTTAGAAGGCAAACCGAATGCGAACCATGTACGTGTCAGGATCAGTTATTCACGTACACAGCAGTTACATAATATGGACATCATCACACAGTGCTCAAAATAGTATTAATAAGGGAAATAGTCGATTACATCATACGTCTGAGACGTCCATATAGTTCTTACAATAAATCAAAGTGCGGAAAAGAAACGTAGATAACGCGGCCTTCACAGGCAGCCGACTGGGGGTTGCCGCTAACCCACACCTAGAACTCGTCGTAGTCTTGGAACTCCTGGAAGTCTCCTTCCACAGCTTCATCTTCGCCTGAGCAGTGGTTGCAATGCTGACAACCTGGGGGGGGGGGGTTTGGTGTGTAGAGCAAGGGTGAGTACACATCAACATACTCAGCAAGTATCCTGTTTGGCTGTAGTGGACTAGCTTTATGTGGGGATAAGTCAAGCAGTTGCTTTTAGTTGGTCAGGTTATTACTTACTAGTAGAAAGCCAGGTTTTAACATTAACCCAAGTTATTAGCCCAATGTATCCTTTCCAAACGGAAAGAATACCACTTACCAATACCATAATCGTAATCAGAACCATCAATCTCATTGTCACCTGTACCAAAGTATCTCTGATCAAGTATCACTAATCTCTGGAGCTCCCTTGGCCGCTCATAACCGCGAGCACGGCTGATATATCAGTTTCATAACACTCTGCAGAGGTTGTGCACTTTACCCACAAGCCGTGATTCCCTCTCTGGCCCGGGCTTGCAAGACCCTTATTCACTCCCGAGGTGAATGGCCAAGGATTCACTACGAAGCCTTTACAAAGATTCCCCGGGGCTGTAGCCACCCGTTAGGTTTCCTAAATGTACCGCACTCCTCCCCAAGGGACAAATCAACCTTGGCAGAGCGAGCCGCATACACCGAGCCCCATTGACGGCACGACGGCGAAGCGAACTACACCCCGGATCCTCTAATTATTCAGCTAAGGGCACCCCATTCCACCCTCATGGTTGCATTGTTTTCCCGGGCGGTCATCCATTGAACAGGTCCTTACGGAGAGGCACTCGAGAAACCGCTCGAGTCCCCTTAAATGCCACAAGTATAATCATAAATAAGAACGGGAAAACAGCGTATCATAGATAACCACATCATGTTCATTGATTAAAGTTGAGCAATAGCATCAAACTAAGCAGTAATAATCCGACCCAAATAGGTAAACAAGGACATGGATAACAAAAAGCTAGTCAATCCTTAGGTATAAAGGTGTAATGCGGGAGGTGAATTAAATAATGAATAGGACAGAGATAGGTCAAAGGACACTTGCCTCCACCACCCGACTGCTGCTCAGGGGCTTCTCCTGCGAATTCCTCGGGCTCTTCGACCGGATCGTTCTCTATGCGATTGCAAACATACATACATCCATCCACATTTAATACAAAAGAACAGTACACCATACAAGGGAACAAATAAAGTGAGTATGCATCAAGTATGACATTCGATATCGCATTTGTTATGGTTAGAAAGAAACGGGAAAGGGTCTCGCAGGGGGTTAAATCTTATGCACTAACGATCAATTACAATTGGTTCTTAACAAAAGAATTCTGTTACATATACACTAATGGAAACCTAATCATTTTAAGTTGATCAACATTACACGAGGTAAACAATTAACTACATGAATCAACTAGCATAACGGAATGTTAAATTAAACTTCCTATTTCAATGGCATATGAACAACGATTAGCCTACCTAAAATAAAATAGCTATGATCACAGAAAGTAAATAAAATAAAATAAAAAAAATAAAAAAAACAGAGGGGGGGGCGGTTGAACCGGCCCTAGGGGCGGTTGAACCGGCCGGCTGGGCGGCCGAGCACGCAGGGGCGGGGGCGCGGCCGGGCGGGTGGCCAGGGCGCGGCCAGGCGCGGCTGGGGGCGGCCAGGGGCTGGCCAGGGCGCGGCCGGGGGCTGGCCGAGCCGGCCATGGCGGCGGCCATGGCGCCGAGCGGCGAGGGGAAAGGGGAGGGGGAATGGGGGAGGGAGGAGAGGGGGAGGGGGCCTCACCGGGGACGGGGACGGGGCGGGGCGGCCGAGCGGGGCGGCCGATCGGCGACGGGGCAGGGGCGGCGCTAGGGCAGGGGGCGGCGCTAGGGCAGGGGGTAGGGGCAGCGGCGGCTGGGGGTGAGGGAGAGAAAATGAGAGAAAATGAGAGGGAGGGAGAAAGAATTGGGGGAAAAAGGGGAGGTGGGGGGGCGGTTGGGCCTTTTTGGGCCCAAGAGGGGCGCCAGGGGCGGCTGGGCCGGCCGGGGTCGGCCCACGGCGCGGGAGAGAGAGAAAAAGAGGAGAGAGAAAGAGAGAGAAAAGGAAAGAAAAGATCTTCTCCTCATTTTCGAAATCCGATCTTTCTACATGAATGCATTTGCACTTTCAAAGCAATCAAAAGAAATGCAAGGTTCGGCATGGTGCATCAAACAACATAAAGTATTTAGGGTTTTTCTTACACGGGAAATCCAAACCGAATCCCGCTAGAACTTTGGAAAAGGTCAAGGTTTAGCGAAGGGAAAAAGAAAAAGAAAAGGTAACGCCCGAATTTTGGCGAGTAAAGAAAAGAAAAAATTCAACTGCAAAATTCGGGGCGTTACAAACCTATCCCCCTTAAAAGAATCTCGCCCTCGAGATTCAGGGCTGGCTAGCAAAGAGCTCTGGGTACTTGGCCATCAGATCATCTTCACGCTCCCAGGTTGCTTCTTCCTCAGAGTGGTGATTCCATCTGACCTTGCACATTCTGATGGTCTTCCTTCGGGTGACTCTGTCTGCAACCTCAAGGATCTGAGCTGGCTTCTCAACATAGGTCAAGTCCTCCTGGACCTCAAGACCTTCCACTGGCAACTGCTCTTCTGGCACACGCAAGCACTTCTTCAACTGAGACACATGAAAGACATCATGCACAGCAGACAAATTCTCGGGCAAACTGAGCTGATAGGCCACTTCTCCTCGTCTTGCAAGAATCTGATACGGACCAATGTAGCGGGGTGCTAGCTTGCCTTTCACTCCGAATCTTCTGACTCCTCTGATCGGTGACACTTTCAGATAGACAAAGTCTCCGACTTCGAAACTCAGCTCTCTTCTTCTTGTGTCTGCATAGCTTCGCTGCCTCGATTGCGCTATCTTCAGATTCTCTCGAACCATCTTGATGTTCTCTTCGGCTTCGAGCAAAATGTCTGGCCCAAACACTTGCTTTTCTCCAGGCTGATCCCATTGCAACGGAGTTCTACAACTCCTTCCATAAAGCGCTTGAAACGGTGACATCTTCAAACTGGCCTGGTAACTGTTGTTATAGGAAAACTCTGCATAAGGCAATCGCTTGTCCCATCCGGACTGATCTTGCAACGCACAGGCTCTCAACATGTCTTCAAGAATTTGATTGGTTCTTTCGGTCTGGCCATCTGTCTGCGGGTGATAAGCTGAACTGAAATTCAGATGCGTGCCCAAGGCTTCATGCAACTGCTGCCAGAAATGAGAGGTGAACTGCGTTCCTCTGTCTGACACTATCTTCTTTGGCACACCATGAAGACAAACGATCCGAGACATGTACAACTCTGCCAATACTGCACTGTTGTAGCTGGTCTTGACAGGTATGAAGTGGGCTGACTTGGTCAAACGGTCCACTACTACCCAAATGGAATCGTAGCCGGCTCGAGTGCGAGGCAATCCGACTATGAAATCCATACCGATTTCATCCCATTTCCACTGAGGGATCTGCAACGGTTGCAACAATCCAGCAGGTCTCTGGTGTTCTGCCTTAATTCTTCGACAACTATCGCACATAGCCACGTGCTCTGCGATTTCCCTCTTCATTCCGTACCACCAGAATTTCTTCTTCAGATCCTGATACATCTTCTCACTACCAGGGTGAATCGAATAAGCCGTCTCATGAGCTTCCTTGAGAATCAGCTCCCGAATGGACTGGACATTGGGAACACACAAGCGGTCTTTGAACCATATCACGCCTTCTGCATCTTCTCGAAAATCTTTGCCTCTGCCATCTAGAATCAGTCGCCGGATCTCACTGATCTTCTCATCATTCTTCTGCGCTTCTTTGATTTCGCGCTCCAAGGTAGGTTCCAACTCAACCGTGACTCCTCGCGAATTGTTCAGAAATCCGAGACTCAACCTGTCAAACTCTTTGGCCAACTCATAAGGCATCGGACGAGCGACCATCAGATTGACTTGACTCTTTCTGCTCAAAGCATCTGCCACTACGTTTGCTTTGCCTGGATGGTAATGAATCTCCAACTCATAGTCTTTGATCAGCTCTAACCATCTTCGTTGCCTCATGTTCAGCTCTGACTGAGTGAATATGTACTTCAGACTCTTGTGATCTGTGTAAACATCGCATTTCTGTCCATACAGATAGTGCCTCCATGTCTTCAGTGCGTGAACCACTGCGGCCAACTCTAGATCATGGATTGGGTAATTCTTCTCATGAACCTTCAACTGTCGGGACGAGTAAGCCACAACTCTTCCCTCTTGCATCAACACACATCCCAAACCTGTGTAACAAGCATCGCAATACACCGAGAAGGGCTTGTGCACATCAGGCAAGACTAGGACAGGCGCTGTAGTCAACTTCTCTTTCAGCGCTTCAAAGGCCTCTTGACATTTCTGGGTCCACTTGAACTCAACTTTGTTGCCTAGCAACACTGTCATTGGTTCCGCAATCTTCGAAAACCCTTCAATGAATCGCCGATAATATCCGGCCATTCCAATGAAACTCTTGATTCCTCTAGCATCTGTTGGCGCTTTCCAGTTCAAAATGTCTGCCACTTTCTTCGGATCCACAGCCAATCCTTCTTTGTTGATTATGTGACCCAAGAACAGGACTTCACTGATCCAGAACTCACATTTACTCAACTTTGCATACAACTGGTGCTCTCGCAATCTCTGCAACACCATCCTCAAATGATCTGCATGCTCTTCTTCGCTTTGAGAATAAACCAGAATATCATCAATGAATACCACCACAAACTTATCAAGGTAATCCATGAATACACTGTTCATCAAGTTCATAAAGAATGCTGGCGCGTTGGTCAAACCAAAAGACATCACTGTGAACTCATACAAACCATACTTGGAAATGAATGCCGTCTTCGGAATGTCCGAAGGTCGGATCCTGAGCTGATGATAACCTGACCTCAGATCAATCTTGGAGAACACACTGGCACCTCTCAACTGGTCGAACAGATCTTCTATTCTGGGCAAAGGATACTTGTTCTTGATCGTGACCTCATTCAAAGCTCGGTAGTCAATACACATCCTTTTGGTGCCATCTTTCTTCTCCACAAATAGGACAGGGGCGGCCCAAGGCGAGGTGCTTGGCCGAATGTAACCTTTCTCTGACAGCTCATCAATTTGCTTCTTAAGTTCGTCCAACTCTGGTCCGGATATTCTGTAAGCTCTCTTAAAGATAGGGGCGGTTCCAGGAAGAAGCTCTATAGCAAACTCAACTTTCCGCTCTGGTGGCATACCCAGTAAATCCTTTGGAAACACATCTGGTTATTCAGACACAACCTCGATACTCTCAATTGGATCTGCTTCACTGCTATCGACAGCCATCTGATAACAACTTCCTTTCTTTGGCTCAGGCGGGACTAACTCGGTCACCACTTCCTCTCCTAGTGGGGACACCAACTTTATTGTCCTTTTATCACAACTGATAACTGCCTGATACTTATCTAGCCAATTCATCCCTAGGATGACATCTATTCCCTGAGTACCCATTACTATAAGGTTGGCGGGAAACGCTATCCCCCTTATTTTCACACTTATATTCAAACAAATGCTATCAGCTCGAATTCTACCACCGGCTGAGTCAATTTGAATGGGGGTTGACATGGTAGTAATTGGAAGATTATGTGCTTCTACCCATGATGCAGTAATGAAAGAATGCGTTGCTCCAGTATCAAATAACACTTCTGCAATATGGGAGTCGACTGGGAACATACCTACTATCATGCCGGGGGTCTCCTGAACTGCTTCAGCCTCCAAATGGTTCAGCCTTCCATGATTATAGCGCGGCTGAGAGCGATTGCCTGATCCAGGCTGAGGCACATTCTGCTTTGCTGGGGCATTGGGGCCTGACTGCTGCTGGGCTGCCTTCTTCGGACATTGCATCACCCAGTGGCCTTGCTCTCCACAGTGGAAACATGCCCTGTTTCCAACCTGAGCTGGTGCTGCCTGACTGTTCTGCTGATTTGCTGGGGCAGGAAGACGAGGTGCTTGCTGATTCTGCCTTTGAAACTGACCTCCTGACTGATTGCTCTGACGGTTCTGGTACTGATGCTGAGGATACTGCCTTTGAGACTGCTGATGCTGCTGAGGTGGACGCTGATTCTGCCTGAACTGCTGAGGTTGATTGCCTGAGAAACGAGGACGACTGCTGCTTCCAGACTGCGGTCCACTGATCTTGCGCTTACGATCTTCCATCTCCTTACGCTTCCTTTCTGTCATGATCGCTCTATCAATCAGGTGCTGGAATGTCGGGAAGGTGTGATTCATCAGTTGGTACTGCAGGGGGTCAACCAAGCCTCTCAGAAAACGGTATTGTCGCTTGGCGTCAGTGTTGACATCTTCAGGAGCATAGCGAGACAATTGCAGAAACCTGTCTCGATACTCACTGACAGATGATGACCCTTGCTTAAGGGCCAGGAACTCCTCCTTCTTCACTGTCATCAGACCTGCAGGCACGTGGTACTGACGAAAGCTACCCCTGAATTCTTCCCAGGTGATGGTGTCGGGGTTGGCATGGGTGGCGAGGTAAGACTCCCACCATGATTGGGCTGCTCCTCTCAACAGACGGGGACCATACAGAACTTTCTCCCTGTCATCACACTGGGCGGTATGCAACTCCCGCTCCACAGTGCGCAGCCAATCTTCAGCATCCATGGGGTCAGAAGAGTGAGCGAACGTTGGTGGATGACCTCTCATGAATTTAGCACGATTGTCTCTGGGCATCTGAGGCATCTGAGGCTGAGGTGGTGCTTGCTGCTGCTGCTGCTGAATGGCGGCCAAGGTCTGACCGATGGCTTGAACTGCCTGAGTCTGCATCAGAAACATCTGCTCGATCGACATCGGGGGCGGGGGCGGCAGCTGCTGCTGCTGGGGCGCCTCATCTTGTTGAGCGGCTCGCTCCTGCTGAGCACGCCTTCCTCCTCTGCGCCTGTTCTCTGACATCTGCAGAATGCAACCACACATCAGAACTGATCTGGCAGATCTTGCAGCATAAGAGAAGAGTATAGAATTCTTCAACAGCACTGAACAGATGAGCATCTTCACTGATCTCCAACACAGACCACACAGCTTCTCAGATAAAGAGGAAAGTGGAATAAAAGGTTTCCCAACTATATAACTAACTTTATTAACATAGTATGTAAACCAAAATGCAGGGGATACCCACACTCTGGTGACAATCATTACAAAGATCCAAACCAATCATAGTTCATCATGACAAACATAAATGCACAGGATATAGCAAACTACCCTGTCTAACTAAGACAAACTAAGACTGAGACTAACGCTAAGACTGAAGCTTCTACGTATATTTTTCGTATTAATTACAAGATCCAACTCTAACGATCTATGGTTCTAGAGTTATCTTGGTCTTGCAGGCGGGATTGTCATAAGACTGGTGTCCACGCTGAGGTGAGCGGTACGGGTGCTGAGTCCCGACGGGAGCGGGGGAACCACCATCCAGATGACGACGTTCCGCGCGCTCAGCCCGCAGCAGGGCGATCTCAGCACGAGCCCTACTCAGCTCGTCTAATGCATGGTCCAGCTCCGTGTTTAGCACGGCGGCTAGGTTGACTGTGCTGCTCAACCTAGGATTTCCCTCACCGACAGGTGAGACAATCACGCCTCCTGTGCTGCCAGATGGACGGCGGGGGTAATACTTCAGGTCAAGACCGTCAGCTGCCCCACCGAAAACCGAGCAGTAGTGCGAAAGCGCACGCCGTGCAGCATCCTGCATGGCTGCCTCAGCTGAGTCCCGTTCAGAGATAGAATAGTGCTCTGAGCAGGCCTCTGCACCCTGGAGACTGTTCTCCGGGCAGCGCACCAAGCAAGTTGCCTCCCAGCGGTCCGGGTAGACCCCGCGACTATGCTGGTAGACCACACAGCGATACTCGACGGACCAAGTATGCCGGTCAAATGCCCGACGTAGCAGGGTGTCGAGCGCATCGTGGAAGTGACACCCGCGAGCAGCGTCGCGAGTGATGGGTCGAGCAACCCATCCTTCCGGCTCAGGGTTAGCAGAGAAGTCGGTGTCGTGGCTCGAGCTGTCGTCGCCATCTCCGTCGTCTGGATCTCCTCCAGCAGCTACTCCAGAAGCTGGGGCGCCCAGGGGTGGTGCAGGGGGCGGCTCCAGAGGAAGCACAGGGGAGCAGCTCCTCACAGACTCTATCTCCTGGTGGAGCGAGAAAGAAGAGCTCTGCTGCTCCTGTCGTCGACGCTCCTGCTCCTCATGTAGGCGGTGGTGTAGTCTCTCCAAGTGGCTGGACTGTCCGGCCACGGGGCGGCGAAGCAGACGCTCAGCAAGGCGAGAGGGTAAGAAGGGGATGACTGACTTTCGTGCAGTGTGTCTAAGTCGAGCCATCTACAAAAGACATCGCAAGCAAAAGGGTGAGAACAGAATTAATATGACCAGCAAGTAATAAGTAAATGAAGGATCAGAATGAAACACAATTTTTAGCAAGGTATAATATATAGTAGAACATAGGTTTGGTCGGTAGGACCAACTTTTGAAGGGATATCAAAGTCAAGGAAGAGACAGAGGTCTATAGTCCTTAGAACGACCATTCTACTCTAGGTTAGCGGTCCTACAGTCAGCACGGCTTTGATACCACTTATGTCACACCCGGTTTTAGAAGGCAAACCGAATGCGAACCATGTACGTGCCAGGATCAGTTATTCACGTACACAGCAGTTACATAATATGGACATCATCACACAGTGCTCAAAATAGTATTAATAAGGGAAATAGTCGATTACATCATACGTCTGAGACGTCCATATAGTTCTTACAATAAATCAAAGTGCGGAAAAGAAACGTAGATAACGCGGCCTTCACAGGCAGCCGACTGGGGGTTGCCGCTAACCCACACCTAGAACTCGTCGTAGTCTTGGAACTCCTGGAAGTCTCCTTCCACAGCTTCATCTTCGCCTGAGCAGTGGTTGCAATGCTGACAACCTGGGGGGGGGGGGTTTGGTGTGTAGAGCAAGGGTGAGTACACATCAACATACTCAGCAAGTATCCTGTTTGGCTGTAGTGGACTAGCTTTATGTGGGGATAAGTCAAGCAGTTGCTTTTAGTTGGTCAGGTTATTACTTACTAGTAGAAAGCCAGGTTTTAACATTAACCCAAGTTATTAGCCCAATGTATCCTTTCCAAACGGAAAGAATACCACTTACCAATACCATAATCGTAATCAGAACCATCAATCTCATTGTCACCTGTACCAAAGTATCTCTGATCAAGTATCACTAATCTCTGGAGCTCCCTTGGCCGCTCATAACCGCGAGCACGGCTGATATATCAGTTTCATAACACTCTGCAGAGGTTGTGCACTTTACCCACAAGCCGTGATTCCCTCTCTGGCCCGGGCTTGCAAGACCCTTATTCACTCCCGAGGTGAATGGCCAAGGATTCACTACGAAGCCTTTACAAAGATTCCCCGGGGCTGTAGCCACCCGTTAGGTTTCCTAAATGTACCGCACTCCTCCCCAAGGGACAAATCAACCTTGGCAGAGCGAGCCGCATACACCGAGCCCCATTGACGGCACGACGGCGAAGCGAACTACACCCCGGATCCTCTAATTATTCAGCTAAGGGCACCCCATTCCACCCTCATGGTTGCACTGTTTTCCCGGGCGGTCATCCATTGAACAGGTCCTTACGGAGAGGCACTCGAGAAACCGCTCGAGTCCCCTTAAATGCCACAAGTATAATCATAAATAAGAACGGGAAAACAGCGTATCATAGATAACCACATCATGTTCATTGATTAAAGTTGAGCAATAGCATCAAACTAAGCAGTAATAATCCGACCCAAATAGGTAAACAAGGACATGGATAACAAAAAGCTAGTCAATCCTTAGGTATAAAGGTGTAATGCGGGAGGTGAATTAAATAATGAATAGGACAGAGATAGGTCAAAGGACACTTGCCTCCACCACCCGACTGCTGCTCAGGGGCTTCTCCTGCGAATTCCTCGGGCTCTTCGACCGGATCGTTCTCTATGCGATTGCAAACATACATACATCCATCCACATTTAATACAAAAGAACAGTACACCATACAAGGGAACAAATAAAGTGAGTATGCATCAAGTATGACATTCAATATCGCATTTGTTATGGTTAGAAAGAAACGAGAAAGGGTCTCGCAGGGGGTTAAATCTTATGCACTAACGATCAATTACAATTGGTTCTTAACAAAAGAATTCTGTTACATATACACTAATGGAAACCTAATCATTTTAAGTTGATCAACATTACACGAGGTAAACAATTAACTACATGAATCAACTAGCATAACGGAATGTTAAATTAAACTTCCTATTTCAATGGCATATGAACAACGATTAGCCTACCTAAAATAAAATAGCTATGATCACAGAAAGTAAATAAAATAAAATAAAAAAAATAAAAAAAACAGAGGGGGGGGGCGGTTGAACCGGCCCTAGGGGCGGTTGAACCGGCCGGCTGGGCGGCCGAGCACGCAGGGGCGGGGGCGCGGCCGGGCGGGCGGCCAGGGCGCGGCCAGGCGCGGCTGGGGGCGGCCAGGGGCGGCTGGGGGCGCGGCCGGGGCTGGCCAGGGCACGGCCGGGGGCTGGCCGAGCCGGCCATGGCGGCGGCCATGGCGCTGAGCGGCGAGGCGAAAGGGGAGGGGGAATGGGGGAGGGAGGAGAGGGGGAGGGGGCCTCACCGGGGACGGGGACGGGGCGGGGCGGCCGAGCGGGGCGGCCGATCGGCGACGGGGCAGGGGCGACACTAGGGCAGGGGGCGGCGCTAGGGCAGGGGGTAGGGGCGGCGGCGGCTGGGGGTGAGGGAGAGAAAATGAGAGAAAATGAGAGGGAGGGAGAAAGAATTGGGGGAAAAAGGGGAGGTGGGGGGGGGGCGGTTGGGCCTTTTTGGGCCCAAGAGGGGGCGCCAGGGGCGGCTGGGCCGGCCGGGGTCGGCCCACGGCGCGGGAGAGAGAGAAAAAGAGGAGAGAGAAAGAGAGAGAAAAAGAAAGAAAAGATCTTCTCCTCATTTTCGAAATCCGATCTTTCTACATGAATGCATTTGCACTTTCAAAGCAATCAAAAGAAATGCAAGGTTCGGCATGGTGCATCAAACAACATAAAGTATTTAGGGTTTTTCTTACACGGGAAATCCAAACCGAATCCCGCTAGAACTTTGGAAAAGGTCAAGGTTTAGCGAAGGGAAAAAGAAAAAGAAAAGGTAACGCCCAAATTTTGGCGAGTAAAGAAAAGAAAAAATTCAACTGCAAAATTCGGGGCGTTACATGTAGTCTTCGTATTGCTGTTCTTCATCGGTCGTTAGACTTTCAACAGCCGACATCACGATATTGTCTCGGGAGATATCGGTGTGATCTTTAGAAGCGACCATTTGAGGGCATGATTTTTAGCAGATCTAGACACCTGGTTTCCTAGCGGAGTCGCTAAAAAGTGTGTTGATGCTGATCTGGACGCCAAACACCAGAGATGAACCACCTGGCGGTGCTTTCTACGGAGTTGCGAACGGTTCACTGCCCTGGGTCAAACGGTCTGTGACCTGGCGCAGGAGCGGCTCCTCCGATACACGCCTCTGGATGGTCGGCGCCTGAGGCTCAGATGGTCCGCGATGGCGCAGAGGGTCGTCTTTTTTGCATTAGACCTAAATCTCTTCTCTCGAGAGGGACCCCGTCGAGGAGGAGAGATCCTAGGGTGTGTTTTGAAGTCGGCGGACCATCCAAGACGCCTCTAGTCGATGTAGAGCCGAAGAGAGATGAAGATTCGAGGTAGGGGAAGGCTAAACTAGGGCCACTCCTAATGCATAAGGTAAAAATGATTAGTAGATTTGATTGAATCGATTGTGGGGGGTTCAATCGGCCGTACGCCTTCATCTATATAAAGGGTGGAGGTCTGGACCCGTCACAAGTCGGTTCTTGAGTTAATCTCATAGGTGTGTCTAACAATTCTCGCTAGAAATTCAGAACCCTAACTGATTCTGCGCATGCGTGGACCGTCCGCGTCGCCACCGTAGACAGTCCGGACCGCGGACCGTCTGGCCTAGGGTGGACGTCCATCAGGCCAAATTCAGTGCTCAACAATATTAATATGATACAGAAAGTACTATACTGCTCTTTATCTATTAGAATAGGTGCACGTTAGTTGTAGCATTTACTACACTCATTCAACTGCAAAAATTGAACACTAGATTAGGGGACTTGGAGGTGGCGGTGGTGGAAAAGAGGGTGATGCGAGGGGTGCAGTAGATGTGAGGAGACTCCAGGGAAACAAAATACTCCTGGTTTTCTCAATCTTAGGGCTAGTTTGATGACTACATTTTTTCAAGGGTTTTCCATTTTTCTAATGGAAAATAAACTCATTTTCTATTAGAAAAATGGAACATTTTCTATTAGAAAAATGGAAATCCCTTGAAAAAATGGGACTGTCAAACTAACCTTGCTATCTTATTTTCTTTCTTGGTTTTCTCAATCTTAGGGCATATATAACCCCATTAAATGAGGCGTCTCTTGACGGGTCTCCAGAGGATTAAGCGAAAAAAAATCAAGAGACAAGCTCTTTGCAAAGAGCCCCTCTCTTAATCACTTTCTATACTTATTATCTCTTAATTGCATTTATGATCTAAGGGCCTAGGGTTGTATCATGTAGTTTCTTAGCTGTCTCTTACATTTAGAAAACCGTTCTAGGGTCTCTAGGTTGTACATGCCCTTAAGAAGCTTTCTATCTACCACTTTCTTGGCTTCGCTTTTAGTTTCTTATCAATGCTCTAAAAATTATTACATGAGGTTGCTATATCAATAATAACAATTGGGCTAGTAGCATCATGTGTTTAACTACACAATATCTCATAAGCAACAGTAAGATTATCATGGTTAACATTAACATGTGTGTAGTCTTGATTTAAAGAGCTAAATCTAGTGTTGAGCTCATTTTGTATCCTCTCAAGTTTATCATGTTTTCCTCTGAACTATTTTAAGATGATTTTAACTCTTTGATATTGGATGACATAGTTTTATTTTTATCTCTAACCTTATCACTAGCTTTTTGACTATACCATATTTAACAAGTAAAGACTTGTTCTCATGTTTTAATTTCTCATTCTTGCCTTTTGTATTTCTAATGATATGGGTGTACCCATTAAGCAATACAACTTATCCATCATATGTGAGAGCAGTAAATTCTTCATCTCTATTACTATCACATAAAGATGAGATGCTTGTCGAGTCAATGCCGGTGAGCCAATCAATAACAATTGTCATTCTGCCTTTTTTATTGTGAAATTGCCTCTCCTTGCTATCCCTTCTCTTGAAGGCCTTGGTCTTCTTCTTCTCATTATCACTTGCATCATCTTTTTTGTCCTTGAACTTGTTGTTCTTCTTTGACTTGGAGTAGTGGTGAGCAAGATAACCAATTTTCCGATATGGGTTTTATTTTTTGCTATTAGTGAAGAATTTATGTTTTCTTGAACCAAATTTTATGTCTTCTTTGTTTAGCCTCTTTAGCGTCTTAGTTGTCTTCTTCACCATTAGTCCTAGCTTTACGCTACCAACTACATCATCACTTGAGCTCTCAATAACTTCTTTGATTTTTAGCTGTGTCTTTTTCTCATGGTTGGCCTTGAGATCCAAGTCGAACGAGCATGAACTTTTATTATAGCTCAAGCATGCAATGATTAGTTCACCATAAAAAATTTGTTATACTTGCATTAGAGAAATTGCAACTATGAATCAACTTCATAAAAAATAGCTAACTGCAAATCAATTGAAGGAGTAGAGTCAAAACAACACTTTCGGTTTATATTTTAAAAAGACAACATTTCAGAAAAAAGGAAAATGAGAGAAAATACAAAGCCAACGAGCAATTATACAGATTGCCAGTATCAAGAAGATCATATAAGCTCATGGAACATGTTTCTTATTAGACTTAAGCAGACTGGTATTTTTTCTTGCATATAATTTGTCTCATCTGGTGATTCCTCATTCTCCATGGGCAAATGCAGTAGCATCAAAGATGTAGGAATGGCCGGGACGGTCTTGAAGGTGACCTTATCAGGCGAGGCCTCCGAGATGTACACCTCGACGACGCTAAGCTAGAGCATCAACTCCTTGGTCTTGATGCCAGTGATCTTCCTCAGCTTGCCCTTCTCAGCGAACACCGTCACCTCGGCGGTGCAGGACACAAATATTTTTTATATACTAGGTTTATGGTGGAGACTGTTAAATTAAACATCCACCTAGACTCAAGAGTTATACTAGCTCACAATTACTCAAGAGACTGTGCCTTAAAATGATAGTTTTGGGTAAATTAGTTTCACTCAAGAATCTGACTGATACTTAGTGTCCTTTAGGCTACCTCCGTAGGTGGAACTTCCAAGGTTGGATACAACACTAGACTATACTGACAGTTGACTATGGGTTGGTATCGACCACATCGTTCTAATATAGGTTGGGTCAGTTGGCCGGACGGTGGTCTATCGACCGCTCGAATCGGTAAATATCGACTGTGTTAGAGCTAAATCAGGCATTACCAACCATGACATCAAACAAACCAATCGGTATTGACCTAAACCGGTCATTAGCAACCGACTTTAGTGACGTGACATTTTTTGATTGGTTCACGCATATGTCATGCCAGCTAATTGCTTTTTTAACCATTTGTAGTCCCAAAAATTCAAAATAAAACCAAAATAAAATCCAAGAATCTTATCTATAAATTTTTTTATTTTTTAAAAATATGATTATGCTATGTAATTTTATTTGTAAATATGTATTTTTATTTTTATGTTTGAGTCATGTAATTTTAAATTTTTTTATGAATTACGTAATTTTATTTGCTTAATTATGTAATAAGATGGATTTGTATTTCAATAAATATTGTGTTTTGTGTCACAAAAAGTCTATAAAGATGTGGTGATGAAGTGGTTGTAGGATGACGATGAAGACTATGCACTAGAGTGTTGCAGTAGATAAAGGCTGACGATGGTCAATATAGACTGATTGATAGCTGATTTAGCTAGATATAGCCCGAAAAAGTAGGATCTCGCCTAAGTCATGGTGATGTATCTCTTTTATGAGCTTCTTAGAGAATTACCACAACTCATAGACCATGACCAATTGTCAGTTTATATGGTGTGATGTGGTATGGTGGGATAACCATTGCATGCTTGAGTGGTAGTAAAAACTTGATGCTCATTGGATTATGTATGACTAAGTTATGGTTTTACCAAGTTTTTTCTAGATAAAACTATAACTCAGACATACTTGATCCAATGAGCTTGAAACTTGTGCTACATCTCAATCATGCAATGATAAGTCCACTATAAAAAATTCGCCATGATTGGACCACAAAAACTGTCGGTATGAACTAAAGCATATAGATGCGAAGGTACAACAAAAAATTTATACTAAAGGATACTGTATCATATGTTCAATATGTAGATCTACTCATGTGGAGTTCAACAAAATTTATTACTCATTGAATCATGTATAGCAGGGTTATAAATTTATTCGTATTTAAAAACTATTTAACAAATATAAATCTAGATCATACATGATCTAATGAGCATAATTTTTTATCAAAGCTTAAGCATGCAATGATTAGCTTACCATTAAAAATAGTAAAATTAGACTAGGGAAATTGCAGCTATGAATTAACTAAAGAAAAACATAGATCTAAAGATATGAATTAACTGCAAATCAATTGAAGGAACAGAGCCAAAACAACACTTTGGTTTATAATTTAAAAAGCACATCATTCCAGAAAAAGAAGAAAGAAAAAAAGTACAGAGATGACAAGAAATTAAACAGATTTCTGTATCGAGAAGATCATATAAGCTCATAGAGCATGCTTCTTAGACTTAACATTTGTTGGATTATATAATCTGAGCAGATTATAATCCCTAAACAAAGACCCCTAAGTAGACTGTTGTTTTTTTCTTGCATATCATCATTTGTCTCTCATCTGGTGATTCCTCATTCTCCAAGGGCAAAGGCAGCGGCGTCAAAGCTGTCGGAGAGGCCGGTGCCAGTCTTGAAGGTGACCTTCTCTGGCGAGGACTCCGGGATGTACACCTCGACGACACTAAGCCAGAGCATCAGCTCCTTGGTCTTGACGCCAGTGATCTTCCTCAGCTTGCCCTTCCCAGCGAAAGCCGTCACCTCGGCGGCGTACGACACCGTCTGCTTGATCTTCTTGAAGGTGTGCTCGACCTTCTTCTTCCCCTGCACCAGCCACATGAACCCCGTGTCACGGTTGTATCCGAACTCCTGGATGTCCTCCATAGGAAGCAGGCCCTTGGGAAGGCCCAGCTCCTCCAGCAGCTCAATGGACTTCTTCCTGCATGCGGCGTCTCCGGTGATGACCTCTGCACCTGCACGGTGGCTCTCAATGGCCTGGGACGCCATGATTTACAGATGGAGCTCTGAGTGGTGGCAAGAAAAAAGAGAATATACTTTGTAAACTGTAGCAGGTTTCTTTTGATAGTGATGAAGTGCTTGTTTGATCGGAGATGCAACTACAGCAGATATATAGGCAGGCAGATTGTAAAGAGAAGCAGTGGAAGACGACGTACATGCAGTCTTATTTTGACGCTGTTAGCAAACTGCGTTGAATTTGACAAGGGCCAATGTGGTGTGCTTTCTTGTCCGGCGTGCTGAACTGCAGAATTGACCGTTTCTCTCCACGTCCCAGCTGCACTGAACTAAAATATAACATGCCATCATAAAAAGCTGTGACAGTTCAGCCTGTTGTCTACTCATCCAACTTGTTAACATTTCGCCCCAGAACTTGGTCACCATATCTGACGTACATACCAAAGTCTTGCCATTGTCACAGAATTGCCAACGGCATTGGATTCAACGCTGGTTCATACCTGTCGATGACATATGGTCTCGCGCACAGTTGGCAGTTGGTACTGACCGCCGCAGTCTCATCGCTTACCCCACGCAATTAGTTCGGCTGTCTATCAAACGTAAGTCTATCGTACATATCCATATTTAAAATTCACTCTACGAATAATATAGTTTATAATGTAAAACAGTGTTTGTGACCATATACTGAACATAATCTAATGATCGACCACCCGCGCTGGTTGGTATGGGCCGGTAGTTAACGACCCCACCACTTGAGAACCGGTCGGTACCGACCATCTGTTGACATGCAACATTTTCTCATTTGGTCTGTATTATTTTGAATTTAAAAAAAAAATCAAAAAATTCTAGAATCTGATCTATAAATAGAGTGCTTGAACTCATTCAAAATTTCAAATTTTTTCTGTCACCTCATACTCATTAGGGGTGAAAACGGGCGGATACGGACGGATAATAACTCATCCTGTATCCTACTCTAATGTATTTAAAACGGATTCAGGATCGGATACAGATAGTTAGAAACGGGACGGATACAGATACATGGACCGGATATTTATCCGGGCGGATAAGTGACGAATAAGGATATTATTTGATCGGATATCGGATACTTGTCGGATAATGCATTAATTGTTTATCATAAAATATTCTTGTTCGACCACGAAATTGCAGGTAAATTAATACTAATAAACATTTAATAGAAGATAATCTCAAGTTCCCACATAAAAATGGTAAAGTGAAGTATTGATTATGTTGAAACTTGGATACTTATAGTGATTTCACGTGTAACTCACGCAATAAGTGGAAATAAAATAGAAGAAACGTTGACATCTTGTGGATTTTATGGTCCCATTATTTTTTATGACTATATGTGGCCATATGTTGTACCTTCGTATAATTTCATAGATTTCTGAGGCTATTTGTACATTATTAATTTCTTTCTACATAAAATCATCAAAATATAATTAAAATTCATAAATACAGTAGTTTTGACTCAAAATTGCAAAAAGCTTACCAAAACAAATAAACATTCTATTCAAATAAAACCTCAAGTCGCCACATGAAAATGATAAGTGAAATATTAATTATGTTGAAACTTCGATACATAAAATGATTTCACATGTAACTCACACAATAAGTGGAGTGGAATGGAAGAAACACCAACATCTTGTGGATTTTATAGTGCAAATGTTTTTGAGAACTATATGTGGATATATGTTGTGTCCCCGTAAAAATTCATGAATTTTTAGGCTATTTGGTGTATTATTAATTTCTTGTTGTAGAAAATCGTCAAAAATACAATTGAATTCATAAAAATATTGTAGCGTCGACCGAAAATTGCAAATAAGTTACCAATATTAATAAATAGTTTATAAAAAGATAATCCTAAGTTCCCACATAGAGATAATCTTAAGTCCCACATGAAAATGATAAAGTCTATTATTTTGATATAAATTTAGACATTGTTTCAATGATTTTGGCCTAAGGATATGTTTAAACAAAAATGTGTTGTACTACAAAGTTATAGATCTCTTCGAGCTCTACAATTTTCATATAAACTTTATCTTCATCTGATTTCATATGTAAAAGTTATGAATTTATAACAATATTATTATGCAGAAAAAGAAAAAAACGGGTACCCGAATTCCGGGTACCCGTATCCGACCCGAATATCCGGGTATTTACCGGGTAGTACTCGTTCCGTATATGACCCGAATCCGAAGCTGTACTATCCGGGTATTACCCGTATTCGTCCCGAATATAAAAATACATGTATCTGTATCCAGAAAATGGTCCCGAATCAGTACCCGCATCCGGTACCCGTTTCGGGTACCCTGCCCGTTTTCACCCCTAATACTCATCACACTCATGTTTCATTCCACTATACTATTGTTTTGATGTCTTTAACGAGTTCAAACATTGATATAACCGAAGTTAAGGTGGTCGATTTGCTTCATCAAACTATTATGGATGCGGCGATGAAGCTTGTCTTTAGGTCTTTTACGAGGAGGAGGCAAAGAACACACCATCAAAGATACATCGATCGAGATCGTGAAACCATCCATGACCGGTTGGTGCAAGACTACTTCAACGACTCTTGCGTCTACCCTTTGATCTCCTATATCCTCGAAGATATCGTATGCTGAGGAGCCTATTTCTTTAAATCTTGGAGAGTTTTACTTCAGTCTTAGAACCGATGTACTCAACGACAATGATTTCTCCCTCCATCAAAAATACACCGCTGCTCTACGCATGCTTGCCTACTTTAGTGTTGCTAACTCCATTGATGAGTATATCAAAATGGGTAAAGTTCTGCCTTAGAGTGCCTTGAACTATTTCTGTAGAGTTGTTATTTCATATTTTGATGAGTATAGTCGTCATCCTACTTTTGACAATCTTAGACAACTTTTAGCTAAGGGGAAGGAAATGAGTTTTTATGGTATGATAGGAAAGATTTCATGTATTAGAAGTGGATGAAGTGACCCATTGGATGGAGAGAACAGTTTACAAGAGGAACATTGGATCCCCGACCATCATGCTCAAGGCAGTTGCCTCGTAATACTTATCAATTTGGCATGTTTTTTGGATGGCGAGGTCGAACAACAACGTGAACATGCTCAACCAGTGAAAGGAAAATGTGTCCTTGGGCTATTTCTAGTTGTTTAGGTGATTAAATGTTGAACACATTACTATGAACTAACCCTCCTCTTATGAGCATGAGCGCAAGTGTTTAGAAAGCAAATTGAAGCAATCAAGTCCAAAAGATTGAGGAAAATAAGAAAAGCACTTTTGGGCTTGAAATTGGGCATATTGCAAACCTCTATGAATCAAAAAGATAAAGGTATGTTCTAGCACTTAGTCATTTGTTTTAGGTGTTAACAATGTTCATCTAAGTGCTAGGGAACTTCTCAAGTCGAGCCAAAATGGAGTGAATAAGTTTGGCTAAATTTGGCCAAACTTGGGCCAGTCTGGGCCTCACCAGACAGTCACCCAAGACACCCTCGGGCGAGTCGGAGATGCACTTGAGCGAATTGTGACTGTGCTTGGGCGATTCGTGACTGCATCTCCCGTTGAGGTTGGCCTCAAGCGAATCGGAACGGCGTCTCCCGCCGAGGTTGGCCTTGGGCGAATTGGAACGACGTCTCCCGCAGAGGTTGGCCTCGGGCGAATCGGAACTGCGTCTCCCGTCGAGGTTGACCTCAGGCGACTCGTGACTGTGTCAGACGGTTGGCCTTGGGCGAGTCGTGACTGCGTCGGGAGATTTGCCTCGGGCGAGTCGTGACTGCGTCGGGAGATTGGCCTCGGGCGAGTCGTAACTGCATCGGTCGAGTGGCCTCTGGTGAGTCGTGGCCTCGAGCGAGTCATGGCCTTAGGCGAGTCATGACTTAGATCCCTCGTGTCTTGTCCGGTGTGCCATGCGGCCGAAGGCACGCAACGGTCGGCTCGGCCATAGAAGGAAACAGATCGCAACTAGGGAAGGTTGATTGCTTCCCAAATGAAGAACCAACGACTCCTAGGCTCCTTTGGGCTATAAAAGGGACCCCTAGATGCATGGAGCAGGTACCCAAGCATCACAAGAACATACAACAACTCCGAGGCTTCGCGATCATGCTTTGGTTTATTAGAGAGAGATTTGAGCGCATTTGAGTTGAGACTCTGTTGGTTTTTATTCGTGCGCTCTTTTCTTCACTTGTGTGCATGGTCTTGTTGTATTTGTGCTCTTGTGTGTGTGTTGCTACTCCCTCCCTTACTCTTGTTCTTGATTGTGATCATATTGTGTAAAGTGTGAGAAACTCCAACTTGTGGAGATTCCTCACAAACAAGAATATATTATAAGGAAGACAATTGTGGTACTCAAGTTTGATCTCTAGATCACTTGAGAGGGGTTGAGTGCAACCCTTGTCCATTGGGATGCCACAACGTGGAGGTAGGCCTTCGGTCGAACCACGAGATAAATCGTCGTTTCTCATTGTCTACTTACTTTCAATGCGATTTTGTTCTTCATAGCTCTCCATTTCACTTTCATTACTGCTCTAGTTTCAATACACATCTTGTGAGAGCAATTAAGTGAAGAAATCCTCCTTCTATCCTCAATTGAACTTGGTTTTATATTTCACTAACCACGTTTATAGACCAAGTTTGTTGTTTTAGTTAAGTTTTTGCAAGATCACCTATTCACCCTCTAGGTATTCTCAACCAGTCGTTGTTGTTTACTGACGTGCTCAAGGGTAAAGCACCAAATGTGAACTTCACGGTGAATAGTCATGAGTACTATCGGAGAGGAAATCTCCTCGGCCGGGTGGCGGATTGCACCCACCCTAAATCCTGAAGAGAGGAGGGGCCTAAGCGTTTTGCTTGCTCATTGAAGTGAGGAAGAAGAACTCAGGAACACGAAGGGTTTAGAGTGGTTCGGGCCGCCGGAGCGTAGTACCCTACTCCACTGTGTGATGTATTGCTTGGAGCTTGTATGAACTTATGAGTGTCTGCCTAAAGCTGGGTCTGAGCCCTCCCTTGTAACGTCATATGCCTCCCCTTTTATAGCTGAAGGGGGGCATGCACAAAAGGACTGGGCCCTGACATGTGGACCCAGGGACATAAAGAATATAGAGCTTGGATCCTCTAATGTCTGTTGCCGAGGCAATCTTCTTGTGCCCTGTAGCCCGAGGTCTGCGTATCCTTGGCGTGCAAGGGAAGCTTCCCGTGGAAGAGAAGACGGGTATAGGGTGCCGCCTGGCATGGGCGCACTGTTCGCCAGTAGACCCAGCAGGCGCGTCGCCTGCTGGATGACCTTGACGCCGCCTGCCAGCGGATGGGACGGGACACATTAAATGCTGAGAGGGCACGTCGCCCGTCAGCATAGTGGCAGGCGACGCATCTTTTCCTCAATAAATGCAGGGTCTACACGACTTCTTGTCAGGTTCGGCCCGGTAGCTTATGTCACGGGCCACAGCAGCGGGTTTCCGCCTGAGCAGGAAGCGGAGGGCAAGGCCCGCACACGTGTCAGCGCCGGACACCTGCACACACTAGGGCCCTTCTCGTTCCGGGACCCTACTAGAGTTCGGACTCACCCGGGGGTTCCAAACTTGTACGTGTATAGGGGTCCGATGTCCTTCCGCGGGGGTCCGGCCTTACTGGGGTGTGGTGTCTTTCCCTGCCACGTGGCGCCCTTTGTCCTGCCCATCTGGTGGGGTCAGGCGCGGTCCTCCGTGTGGCTAAGGGTCGTCGCATTGGTGCGGAGTCTTCATGTTGTAGGAGAGGGTACCCCTGATTTTGGGTACCGACAGTGGCCCCCGGTCCCGCCTCAGGGGAGAATGCGAGCCTGCAGGTGGGACCAGAGTCTGATTGGCGGTTGGACCGCTGCTTCCGTACGCCCGTTGCCGCAATTACTGCTGGCCCGCCCATGACCACGCCAATTGCCGTGCCTATTCCCACGGCTGACTGACCCGTGACCGTCGTACTTAATGGCACTGTTGGGCTATGCGTGGGGCTGCCTCGAGTCGCTGCACTGGTTCTGAAAAAAATTACCTTTTTAGAATCCGTGACAGTCCCGAGAAGACGTGGCATTGGCGCAGACGGCGGTGCAGTTTCTTTGCACACGGTAACCGGCGCGCCGGTTACATGACGTGTGGGCCTGGGCCCCTGAGTTGGGCCACCAGTTGTGGCGTAGCTGAGGGGGCGCACAGCCGTGGGACGGTTGCACGCCTCTTGCGCGGCGGGTGGGGGCGGCGTTCTTGGATGGTCTTGTCCTCACTCCTGTAGTGAGGACGGGAGCGAAGACCTCTTCGTGCGCGCTGGTGCGGCCGCCGTTCGCTGGTATGGTACTGGTGCGTAGGTGGCCGCTGTCGTCGGTGCTGAGGTGGTCGCCGCCGCTGGTGAGGCTCCCCACTACAGAGGTGGTTGCCTCCGCCGGTGAGACCGTTAGTGCCACCTGCTGCCGGACCTCCGGCTCTTTGGCTTTAATGGCTTGTTGTCGCCTCCCGTAGGGAGACGGGGGCAATGTCCTTCCTACAGCGGCGCACATGATGGGATGATTGCCGCTGTTGGCGAGTCGTCGGTGCAGAGGCGGCCGTCGCCGTCGGTGCTGATGCGGTTGCCTCTGCTGGTGAGCCGCTCGGAGTTGGTTATCCCGCGGCCCCTCTGGTGTAGAGGTAGTTCATTCCTGCGGAAATGGAGCTAGGGTCCCGCTTGTAAGGGAATGTAATGGTATTTGCTTGGGAGCAAAATGTAATAACATATGTAGGATTTTAGCCTGGGAAGCCCAATTGCGTGTCCGAACCCCCTAGATGGTGGCTTCAATTACTAAGACACCTACCATAGGGCGGTGGAGTATGCAGGCCCACGGCACAGGGCCTGGCTGAGCGGCTACATGGCTTCCGGACCCCCCAGGAGACAAGTACCTGTTCTTCAAAGCCGGACCTCCAGGTTGTTGGACGCGCAGGACTATAGTTTTAAATACTAGGACACCCGTCATGGAGTGGTGGAGTGTGCAGGATTTTGGGTACGGGACCAGGCTAATCGGCCACACAGGCTCCGGACCACCCTATGGAACGGGCATCCGTTCTTTAGCACCGGCCCCCAGGCCTTTCCCTGTTTTTGTAAAGAAATAAATATTGTCTTCTAAGCAGCATTTAACACTTATCTGTGTAACGCCTGTTCTTGTTGTGTGCGATGTTGTTGACTCTTCCCTGGCCCTCCGCCTGGGATGCAGGCTTGATGTGTTGAGGTTGGATACCAGCGTTTCTGAAAAGGTTGTCAACAATCCTTGGGAGGCAACTCGCTGGGATCTAGATCTGTACACCACTTTTAGCTTAGAAAGCATTAGTAGCACACCTCATAGGGTGCTCTGTCTGACATTAGTCGCCCTTTGATACATGCTTGAGACCTGCAGGTTTTAGTTCGGGTGGCCAAGTTGTGTTTCTGGACCCCCTTGGGTCGCGGTTCTAGATACTAGGACATTATCGCAGGATGGTGGAGTGTGCAGGCTCACAGTACGAGACCAGGCTGAGCGGCTGCGCGGGCTCTGGACCACCCCAGGAGACTAATGTCCCTTCTCTAGCTCCGGTCCCGAGGTTGTCGGACCCGCAGGACTTATAACTCTAGAGACTAAGTTCCCGTCACGGGGTGGTGGAGCATGTAGGCCCATGGTACAGGACCTGGCTGAGCGGCTACACGGGCTCCGGACTACCCTATGGAACGGAGTCCCGTTTTCTAGAGCTGCCCCCCAGGCTATCGGACCTCCCCACTTTCGTGTCACCCTAAACTGCAAGCCTGGCTGTTCAATTCGGATGTCGCCATGTCAGACAGATGGAACCCGTACGAGTGGGTTAGCTAAAAGTTATTATCTGAAAGACTGCAAGGTGGGACCATGGAGCAGCAAGATGGAACTATCACAAGAGCACGACTGAGGGGGGTAGTTTCTTCTTCATAACTTGTCGTGCATGTGTGCAGACCAATAGTCCGGGTTCATGGGGGCAGACCCCACCGGGTTATCATACACGTATGTGTCATTTAGTTATAAAAAGGAAATAGACTCGACCCCTTTGTCTTGCTCTATGGATAGAACTTACAGAGATATTTGGCATCGGGGTAAGGTACTCCTTCAGTCGTAGCTAGATGGTTGCCCCTGGGTCGGTGCACTCCCGTTACCTTGGAGGGTCCTTCCCAGCTGGGGGAGAGTTGTGGAGCACCTCTTGGAGTGGCACTTGCCGCGGGGCTAAGCACCGACCCAGGGTTCCTATCCGCATTTGACATGGGAACCCTTGTCTCTGGCTGTGATTACTTCTGCATGCACCTGTCTGCAGCTCGGACCCGTGCGAGGTCCGGAAGAGCCTCCGGAGGAAGGTGTGCTTCAGCTTCGTAGATCGGGGGACACGGAGTTCCTCCGAGGTCCGTCTAGTTGTCTTCACCGGAATAGGAGCCTCCGGTAAAGATATCCTTCAGGTCCCCCTCGGGCGACTGATACCCGAGGTCTCGTTCAGCCGCGGCCACCTCACCGTCGTCCACCTTTTCCTTGCCAGGCCGGCGGCGAGGCGGGGAGCCGTCTTTGGAGGACTGCTCGCGCCGTTCGCTGATGCGTTTTGCGAGGTCGATGATCTCGCGACACTCCGTGGCGCTGTGGCGACCATGCGGGTGCACATGGCATGAACCGCTGTTACCCTTCTACAGTCGCGGGCGTTTGTTGCGGTCGCCCTGGCCTCCGGTCGCTGCCGCGATCACCAGAGCAGTGGACCACAGCTTCTGGTAGTCGCGGTCCTTCTTCTTTTTCTTCTTTTCATCCCGGAGGATAGGCCCCGTACCACCCGACTAGGCAGCTCCAGTTTGTGGGGCCGAGTGCCATGCACGGCCCTCGGCAGCTGTGGCGCATTTGTCGGCCAGAGCGAAGAGTATGGGGACAATTTCCACGTCATGTGTGGCCAACTTCTCCAATATTTTTTCATCACGTACTCCCTATCGGAAAGCCGTGATGATGGAAGCATCAGAGATATGAGGTATCGTACCTCGTACCTTGGTGAAGCGGGAGATGAACTTCTGGAGGGTTTCCCCGGGCTCCTGCCTTACTGCATGGAGATGGGCCTCCACACCGTGCTGTTGGTAAGCACTGGCAAAGTTCACCACGAACCGCGCACAGAGTTCTTCCCAGGAGTAGACTGATCCCGGGGTGAGGTTCATGAGCCAGGTTCGGGCAGGTCCAGACAAGGCCACATGAAAGTATGTTGCCATCACAGTGGTGTTTCCACCTGCTGCCATGATGGTGGTAACGTACACCTGCAAGAACTCTGACGGGTTTGATGTTCCGTCGTATTTTTCCGGCAAGTGTGGCCAGAACTTAGGCGGCCATGACGCCGCGCGAAGATGGTCTGCGAGGGCGGCGCAGCCCACGCCGACCAAGGGGACACCCGTTTGGGACCGGGCGCCCACTGGTGTCTGCGGTGCCTCCACAGTGAAATCTCGGTCGAGGTTGCGACCCTCGATGTTTTGTCGACGCTCACGCGCCCTTTCCAAAGAGACCCGGGCGTCCTCTCCCGTACGCCTACGGTTGAGCTCCGCCCAGAGGTCGTCGGTCTGTGCACCCCTTACGGAGGGCGAGCGCACAGACGCCATCGCCTTGCGTTGGCGCCGGGATGACCGAGGCCTCGACCTGGTCGAGGTAGAATGCGTCATGCCGAGCAGCCGGTCAACGTCGTCGCGCCACTGCTTCATGGCCCCCGGTGATGCCGTGGAGCTAGGGGGTGGCATAGCAACTCCCTGGCCGCAGACAGCACCGTAGGCGCTGCCCTCGACGGAGTCCGGGACGCCTGCGCTGGCATGTGCTGCTGCATGGCATGCATGGCAGCAGTCCCAGAGTCGGGGCGGTCAGGCACTCGTGGCGCGGAGGATGCAACCTCTTGCTTCATCACGAAATCCTCCAAAGGTTCGGCGTGGTGCTCGATGATTCACACCATCATGCTGAGCGAGAAAACAAGCAAAAACTCAAAGCCTAGGCCCCTACCTGGCGTGCCAAATGTCAGAGAGGAAATCTCCTCGGCCGGGTGGCGGATTGCACCCGCCCTAAATCCTGAAGAGAGGAGGGGCCTAAGCGTTTTGCTTGCTCGTTGAAGTAAGGAAGAAGAACTCAGGAACACGAAGGGTTTAGAGTGGTTCGGGCCGCCAGAGCGTAATACCCTACTCCACTGTGTGATGTATTGCTTGGAGCTTGTATGGACTTATGAGTGTCTGCCTAAAGCTGGGTCTGAGCCCTCCCTTGTAACGTCGTATGCTTCCCCTTTTATAGCTGAAGGGGGCATGCACAAAAGGACTGGGCCCAGGGACATAAAGAATATAGAGCTTGGATCCTCTAATGTTTGTTGCCGAGGCAATCTTCTTGTGCCTTGTAGCCCGAGGTCTGCGTATCCTTGGCGTGCAGGGGAAGCTTCCCGTGGAAGAGAAGACGGTTATAGGGTGCCGCCTGGCACGGGCGCACTGTTCGCCAGTAGACCCAGCAGGCGCGCCGCCTACTGGATAACCTTGACGCCGCCTGCCAGCGGATGGGATGAGATGCATTAAATGCTGAGAGGGCACGTCGCCCGTCAGCGTAGTGGCAGGCGGCGCATCTTTTCCTCAATAAATGCAGGGTCTGCACGACTTCTTGTCAGGTTCGGCCTGGTAGCTTATGTCATGGGCCACAAGCAGCGGGTTTCCGCCTGAGCGGGAAGCGGAGGGCAAGGCCCGCACACGTGTCAGCGCCGGACACCTGCACACACTAGGGCCCTTCTCGTTTCGGGACCCTGCTGGAGTTCGGACTCACCCGGGGGTTCCGGACTTGTACGTGTATAGGGGTCCGATGTCCTTCCGCGGGGGTCCGGCCTTACCGGGGTGTGGTGTCTTTCGCTGCCACGTGGCGCCCTTTGGACTGCCCATTTGGTGGGGTCAGGCGCGGTCCTCCGTGTGGCTAAGGGTCGTCGCATTGGTGCAGAGTCTTCATGTTGTAGGAGAGGGTACCCCTGATTTTGGGTACCGACAAGTACAACCAAGAGTATTACCTCGTCGACGACATTTACCCTCGGTGGTTGGTATTTATGGAGATCACTCTCCTCCTACAGACTCCAAAGAAGCAGATGTTGTTACATGCTAGTAGGGCTCACAAAAGGACGTAGAAAGAGTATTTAGGGTCCTAAAGGCTCGATTCCATATTCTTGCTACATTAGGTTGTTTCTTATCCCACCATGTACTCAGTGTGTCGTCCATTCATGTATTTATCTATACAATATGATTATTAGGGATGAGTATGGAGAATCATACAATGTGGATGACTATGAGGTAGTCGAGTCCTTCCGTTGCAGCACCAACCATATCACCTCTAAAGCACCGACGAGCTTCGTAGCCATCCTTTAACTATCATTGAGTAGTAGTAAAAATTTGATGCTCATTAGATTATGTATGACTAAATTATGGTTTTATCAAGATTTATCTATTGATTTAACTAGATTTATCTAGATAAAAGTATAACTCATTCATACTTGATAGTCCCACTATACAAGTTTTGTCATAATTGGACCACAAAAACTATATCTATGAAGTAATTATAGAAAAGCATAGATCTAAAGTTACAACAAAAACTTTATACTAAAGCATACCATATATATGTTTAATATGTAGGTCTACTCATGTGGAGTCCAACAAAAAATGGGTTTTTTTAATTGGTGTCCTTAGTTTTGGTGGTGTGCTCACTTATACCCTTAGAGAATTGTATAGCGAAGAACACGCATTGTAAATGTCAAACTTTAGAGTAATATTATTTTTGGGTAGTAATGCGACACAAAACCAATAATATATACCACCGACGACCTCTTTGTTAGACATCAGTTTCCAAAATTTTCACCATGGTGGCCACTAATAGAATGTCAATAATAACCCCAAAAGCTATCGTCCCTTCCCACACGAAGGTTTCCACTGGGAGCGAAATGGTCAATTTTGCAGTTCAGCACGCCGGAACAGAAAGCACGCCACAGTGGTCCTTGTCAAATTCAACGCCTTCTGCCAACAGAGTCAAACAAGACTGCATGTACGTAGTCTTGCAGACTTGCACTGCTTCTCATTACAATCTTCCTGCCTATAAATCTGCTGTTATTCCATCTCCGATCAAACAAGCACTTCATCATCACTCTCAAATACAACCAGCTACATACAGTTTACAAGTATATATATTCCCTTTCTTGCCGCTCTCCATTTGTAAACCATGGCGTCCCAGGCCATCGAGAGCCACCGCGCCGGTGCAGAGGTCTGCACCGGAGACGCCGCATGCAGGAAGAAGTCCATTGAGCTGCTGGAGGAGCTGGGCCTTCCCAAGGGCCTGCTTCCTATGGAGGACATCCAGGAGTTCGGATACAACCGTGACACGGGGTTCATGTGGCTGGTGCAGGGGAAGAAGAAGGTCGAGCACACCTTCAAGAAGATCAAGCAGACGGTGTCGTACGCCGCCGAGGTGACGGCGTTCACTGAGAAGGGTAAGCTGAGGAAGATCACCGGCGTCAAGACCAAGGAGCTGATGCTCTGGCTTAGCGTCGTGGAGGTGTACGTCCCCGAGGCCTCGCCCGAGAAGGTCACCTTCAAGACTGGGACCGGCCTCTCGGACAGTTTCGATGCCGCTGCATTTGCTCTTGGCGAATGAGGAATCAACCTAAATGATGTATTGATGTGTACGAGAAAAAAAATATTAAAACATCAGTGCTTAAGGCTAAAAAACATGCTCCATGAGCTTATATGATCTTCTTGATACCGGAATCTGTATAATTGCTTGTTGTTTTATTTTTTTCCTTTCCCCTTTCTTATATATCCTTATTGAAATATAAACCGAAAGTATTGTTTTGGCTCTGCTCCTTCAATTGTTTTGCAGCTATATGTTTTTCTGTAGTTACTAGGTGAGTACCCGTGCGTTGCAACGAAAACATATAATAACATAATAACTTATATACAAAATATGTCTTATATTATTATAAAAAATATTTCATAATCCATTTGTAATCCTAGCCATACATAAACATTGCAACCATCAGTATCATGCAGACTTCGATATATACCACGATTTACATGGTCTCATCATTGAAGAGCACATGTCACACCTGCCGGTAGAAGTCCCCTCGTACATTGTCAGTCATCAGGTACGCACCACCATACACGCTTGCTTAAACAAAAAAGCAAGTGTATGTGTTTGCGAAGAGAATTAAAGGCAGGCCGGCGCAAAAGCTACCCCGACGATGGCGAGTGATCATTAGTGTCGGTCCTCCTCTGCGTAACCTCTGGTGCCAAGATGACGCTATAGTCCTTGATATAGTAGTCGTCGAACGCGCACAACATGACGAGTACCGATGACTCTTGACTGGGCTGCCAAACGAAGTGCACCCCGGGCTCATCAGCGAGGTAGTACACTGTAACACTATGAAAATCATTAAATAAAATAATGAATTTAGTTAATAATGATATTAATGGTAATGAATTTTCTTTTAAGCGTGTGTCATTTATTTGACTTTGGAATGATTTTTTTTGGATGCTCATGATTGATTTTGGTCATTTAAGAGCATTTCGTTTTAAATAAAAATCCTAGTAAATAATATATATAATAATATTAGTCCAAGAATTAATATCTTATTTATAAATAATTTTAGTTTGATTATTATGATTTTTAGGGTTATTTCAAAATGTATTTCGAAATTGAAAAAGGGAAATAAAAAAAAGAAAAAAAAAACCTAAAGAAACCCTAGCCGCCGTTTGGCCCAAAAGGCCCAACAGCCGCGCGCCCTCCTACCCTAGGCAGCCGCCGCACCCTGCCTTCTCCCCCAAGCCGCCAGCCGCCAGTTCTTTCTTCTCTCCTCCCTGCTATCTCACTCATACGCCGACGCAGGAACCCAGGCGCCAGGAGCTTGCCCGCGCGCCTGCCCCAGCTTCACCCGACCGGCGCCAGGAACGCCGCTCGCGCCCCGGTCCTGCGCCCAGGTCCGACCGAAGGAGCAGCCGCGACAGAGCCGCTGGCCATCCGACGCGAAGACCGACCGACGAGCCGCCAACCGAAGCCCGCGCCGTCCGTTGTCTGCGTGAATGTGAATGGAGTTTATTGCATCCGTTTCAGCTCCCACCATTAACAACGTCGACAGTTTCTATTCCACACCATTGATGCCGCCTGTTACTCTACCCCCAGCCATCTCTTCCTCTCCCCTCCCTCTCTCTATAAATATGGCCGAGCTCTTTCTTCCTCCCACAGCCGATTTCTCTTCCTCCCCGAGCTCCTCTTTTTCTCACATTTCTTACTCGCCGGAGCAGCCGTACCTGTCGCCCGCGCCTTCGCCGATTCGTTGGACCGTCCACGCCCCTCGCAGGTGTCTGCCACTGCGCTCGCTCACTATTGACGCCGTTGTGGACGGAAACCGGAGCAGCGCCCTACTCGCCGTCGTGACTCGCTATCGTGTCTCGTCGGAGACGTGTCCAAACCTCGTCAAACCTCGTCGTCCCCTACCCGTCGAGCCGTTCGTCGTTCATCCAAGGTTGGAGACAACCCAAAACAACTTAAGTTTATTTTTATCATGTTTGAAGTTATGAATTTTGTGAATTATTGTTGTAATTTTGAGATGATGTGATTTAGCGATTCACGTGTACGATTTTGGAGAGTTGCGATGTATACGTGTAACCGAAATCAAACACCGTGACAATACCTTGAATATGCGTATGATTTTATAATTTTAAAATGAGCACGATCACTATTCACTACTTCATTGATTTTCATACTAGAAAACGTTTACAGATTTAAATTCGCTTTAGTGTGCGGAGCAATAATCGGTTAGTATTAATATAGGTATTAAGCCATGTATTTCCGGTCAAATGAAAATATAGGTTTTACTATTCATAATAAATGAAATCATAAGTATGGCACTTAAGTACCTAGAATTAGTAAGGCATTTATTTATGTCATAATAATCATGATTATGTTATTAAAAGTCTCATTTAGTAATTTACAATTAATTCTTAGAATATTAATATTAGAAGAATTAAATAAACAATTTTACTTATACTTATAAATTCTATTTAGAAAAGAATCAAGAAAAACGAAATTTTAGAATTTATAATAATATTAAAATAACCTAATTAGATGCTCAAACTTTTCTAAATAAAGTTGATAGTTAAACATAGATTTCTTACTGATAAAGTAGATAACTTGTTCTAATGTTAAAATGACTTTTAGTAGTTATCATATTTAACAAGATTTATTATAGATGTTTAAGTATAGCCGTATTAAATAGAAACTTAAAAGTAATATGTCATATAACTTTTCTAACAATTATATAATGGCTTAATTAAGTGCTCACATCGTCATAACTAAAACAATAGTTAATAACATACCAATGAATATAATATTCATTTTAAATATTTAGGTCATATGTTTCTAAACCAAATGTAAAGATAAATAATAGAGTAATTATGTCCTCTCATAACCTAGTTAATTAGATTTGTTTACAACTCGTTATATAGGCTTAGTTATTTAATCAAAATTAGTTCATATTATTTATATATGTGTCACTTAGTTTTTCCTAAAGAATAAACTAAGGAAATTAGTGTTCATGTCCTTTAATAATAATGTTAGTTTATATATTGTTTTGTATATAGCTTTCTTAATAAAATATAGGGCATGTACTTTCTAATAAAAATAAAATATAATTGTTTGTTTATTGTCTTTTACATAAAAGTTCATTAAAGCATATATCATAACTTTCTATAAATAGGTGTTTAATAATAATGATCTTTTCACATAAAACCTATTTAGACTTATATCGTAGTTTATCATAAATGAATGTTTAACAATGATTTATAAGGTGTTCCTAATGCTTTTAAAATTTAATAACGCGTTCCGTAGCCCATTAACCTTAGATATATGACATATATCTTTTCTAAAAGATTAAAAAGGTTTAATATTGTTATAACATGTTTTATCATCTTATAAACCCTTAATCGTAGACATATCACATATGACGTTTTATAAAAGATTAATTTGGTGAACCTAATATTTGTATATTTTAATTAAGATATTTTTATAAGCTCATGTCTTGTTTTATAAAGTATAGATCACACATTTTTGAAAAGAATACCCGCTTATTATAACCATTACTTGCGACGTTTTTGAAAAGCGAACGCTCTTTTCGTTAGCTTTTATTTTAGCTTTACGTATGGTGAATGTTGTATGTTATTGAGTGGTGTTTGTTCTTCTTGTTTGTTTGTGTGATATTCAGTGGTTGATCTAGTAGTTAAGAATCAAGATCTATTCCGATCCGTGGAAGAACCTCAAGTTTTCAATAAGCAAGGCAAGTGGACTTCTCCCTCTGCATACTCTGTTTGATCCCAAACAATACATTTAATAAAGTTTATTCTTTTGGATATATATGCATAATTTGACGGGTTGCCTATTCAGATAACCTTTCCAACCTTACTCCTTGTTTAACCTGGGATTATGATCTAACCAAGTAGCTATGCTATTGCTACAACTTTAAATTTATGCAGTCACTCCTGTTTATGATATTAATGTTCCAAATGGTAAGATTACTTAATTGTTGTTAACCCGACGGTTAAACAAGATTATTGCATATTAATTGGAACATGGAGTGACCACCCGGGAAAACAGTGCTACCATGAGAACTATCATGGCTCTGGTCTTGGCTAAATAACTAGGGAAGTCTTATGTTGGGTGCTGGTCGTGGTCGACAGGAACAGGGGCATCTGGCAAGCTCTTATAGTTCCGGCTCAGGCAGATTGGATACGGGCATAGTTCCCAAAGCTTTACCCTGTAGTCTGGACTATAAGTTGGTTACGGTAGGTGTGCCTTATGCAGTTTGACCATTTCCAGCATTTGCGTAATGAGGACTCTAGGGAGAAGCCTCGTAGTGAGACCCTGGCCATTCACCTCGGAAGTGAATACGGGTCTAGCTAACCCGGGCAAGAAGGGAATCACGACTCATGGGTAAAGATGCGCCACCTCTGCAGAGTGTAAAACTGATATATCAGCCGTGCTCACGGTTAAGAGCAGCCTGGACTCCTCACATGATAATCGAACTTGAAGATGGAAATAAATCGAGATCCGATGATCTGCCAATGGTTTGCTTAAGTGGTTTCACTTAAGTGTTTTTGTTATACTCTTATACCTTTGTTTAATGGGAATACTTGGGATTCACACTTATTAGTAAGACAGGTGTTGTTAATAAAATGTTGACCAACTAAAATGCTTACTGCTCAACCTCAGCCTCACCTTGTTAGACTTGCATTAGTTTTTCCCCCACTTGCTGAGCCCCGACCATAAGTGAGCTCACCCTTGCTTAATTTTGATCAGAAGTTTGCAGATGAAGATTTTGATGGTGAACTCCATGGATGCTAGTCTAGTGATACCCCCGGTCATCTTCCTGTGGATGGATGTCCTTGTTTCGCTGTACTTTGATGAATAAAGGTTAAGACATTATGTCTGTTCAAAGTGTAATATGTTAATATAATCGTTATTTACGCTTTTATGCATTGTTCTTTTGATATATTACACTTGTGACGTCAACATATGTGTGGAAATAGATCCTGGCACACATATGCTATGCGCTCGGTTCCACCCCCTGGAACCGGGTGTGACAGAAGTGGTATCAGAGGCAATGTGACCGTAGGTCGCTAGATTAGTTAGAAATGGAAAGCTCAGTCAGTCGTTCAAAACTTGACTTAATTGTCTCCATAAAAACTTACTTTATACAAAAACTCGTCTCTTTTATCTTCAACCCTTCTTGTCTGATTTTTGGTCTATCCGAAGGTTCTAATGAGAAGCATTGCAAGATGATCAAGCTAGGATTGCGGAACTTGAAGCGAAGTTTGCCAGAAGAAACCCTCTCGAAGCTATCGACGATGCCCTATTCTCTATCTTATCCCCACTCTGCAAGAAGTTTTGTTATGGATCCCCTGGATCTATTATTTGACTTCTTGGCTAGGTTGATAGGATTGTTCTTTAGTATTAAGATTTTCGACTAGATCGGTAAAGACGACATTATATTATAGTGGTTTTCTAATCTATAATATTGCTATAAAACCCTTGACTACTTATACTTTTGTTTCCTTGCCATTGTATTGCCATCCTTAGGCAATATCTACCTTGATATATTAAACTTTTGCCTCTCTGCTTTTCTCCTTGATAACGCTTTCTCCCTATTGAATTATGATACTTTTGTTTTCTGACCATTGTATTGTCATCCTTGGACAATATCTACCTCGAGATATTGAACCCTTTGTCTCTCTACTTGATAATGCCCTTGTATTTTGTATCCTTAAAAAAATGGGGAAAAAAACTTTCTCATATCCTTAGTTGTATAATTTATCCTCGCTTCACCAATTAGTGGTTATCTTATTTCATTATTGGTCATTAACAATAATGTTTTGGTCTTGTCTAACTCCTTGATAATTCTTACCTGACTCCTTGACTTTATAATATCTTTCTTATTCCAAACCTTGTCTCACCTTTTGTTTTGGTTGAATGAGTAGAATTGGATTGTGTTGTGTTGGTATGCTTGAATTCATTGTCCTTTGTGTTCATGTTTGATTTGCTTCTTTGAAATGATTGTTGGTGTATTGTGTGACTTTTGTCCACAATGACATCAGTTAGCTAGGTAAAACCTTAGATAGATGGGTTTTCTCTGTTCTCTATAATCTATCTTTGCTCAACCCTTTAGTCCCTCCCATTCTTCCATACCCATACAGATGTCAGACCTTGGAATGTCAACTACAAGTGATGTCACTAAGTGCAAAGAATGCAGTGTGTTGACAAGTCAAAACAACACTATAGATAAAGCAGCTGATGAACAGACATTGAAGACACAAAAGGATGCACAACCAAACCAACAAACAAGTGACCTTGGAACATGTTGTTGTTGTGAGTACTATGGAATTCCTTGTCGCCAGATCAGTACAAACGAAAGTGAAACTACAAAACAGAAGAACCGGATTTTATTTTCTGGTATAAATAGACAGATGTCCCCCCAAGAACAACTAATAACAGATTCTCTCATACCTAATGCACTGTTAGTTGATGAATTGCAAAGTATTCCAAAAAGGAAACATCACAAGGATGCCCAGCCCCAAGAAGAAACACGTGAGTGTTACATTGATGGATGGACTATTACTTGCACACAGTTTCAGCCTCGTCGTCGCATCAGGTCCAAGAAACAAAAAGGGAAACATGGAAAAAGTCAAGAAATAACTTCAAGAAAAGCTTGCTATCAATGTGGACGTGAAGGTCATTACTTTCGTAACTGTCCTGAGAAGAGTTCACTACAGATCACCTCCGAGATGAAGCTATCTCAGTCTTCAGACATGGAATATGAACAAAAATGCACAGAAACTTCTACCAACACAATAAAGACAACTCCACCATGTAACTTATCAAGTCGTGCTTACTTTGGCTGTGGAGATACCGGCCATCTTGTTAATGGTTGTCGTAAGAAGGATGTGGAGATCAATAAGGTCCAAAAGAAAAGACAACACCCTCAAACCCATGCATCAACAAAGAATAAACAACGGAAAGAGACCACAGGAAAGATAAGTTATGCAGTGCCAGGAACCATTCCATATGATGATGTAGTAATTTTTGGAACACTAGTCATTCACACCACCATCGCCACCGTGTTGTATGATCCTCGTACAACACATTCCCTTATCAGTGCCCAGTTTGCAACAAAGTATGATATCTTTAAGTGTCCCTTAAGATCAAGAAAGACCATCAGTGCACCCGAAGGAAAAATGTTTGTAAACTACATATGTCCAAATGTAAGTGTTAAAATCAATGGTATAGATTTTCCAGCTGATCTCCTAGTGATAGAATCAATGGGAAAAGATGTGATTCTTGGAAAGAATTGGTTACAAAGAACTAAAGCAGTAATCCAACATATTGAGAGAACCATATGTTTGGAAACTCCATCTGGAGAAACAATAGTAGTTGAAGACGACCGACCTCTAGCACTGAAGATTGGTACATCTGACAAGGAAGAATAATATATCAATTAGCTAGAAGAAGGAGTATGTCTCACGAAAAAAATGTCAAAGTGTTGCCCCTTTTCAAGATTTGTAATTGTGCTAAGTGATATATGAATAAATTTGGAGAATCTCTCGCACCTATTGTGTTTTGCCTCTTTATAAAGAGAATAAAGTGTGGTGTCATCTGCTCTATGCAAACAATGTGATATTCTATTCTAGTTGCCCTAAAGTCCCGCTCAAGTCTTTCTCTCAATTTGTGCTCAAGGAAATATTGTTGGATCAGAAAGATGATTTGGATATCATGCTCTGAAATCTATAAAGTTCAAAAGATCCATGTTAAGGATTATAACACTTGTACGCTCTTGTAGTATGATGAAGCTAGGCGGAAATATGAAACCACCCTTGTTCCTTGACTAATCTTCAAAATCAAAAAGTTGTGTTCGCTCCTTATCTTAATGTCATACAAGCCTCTTATGCAGTCTGTCTCACTAACTCTTTTACCCTCTGACTAGATGATGAACCCCAATGGAAATGAAGTAAATGATGCCAACGACAATATTCCTACCTTAACAACTATGAACGAGAAAAATGAGTCCCAGAGATATTCGATGAATGGAATGAAGAACAACAAAAGGAATAGAAAAATGTTTGGATACATGATTAGTCCACCTCAAGCGAAAGCCACGAAACACATGGATACCCAAACAGAAAAAAATCAAGTCAGGCTCAGCTATACGAGATACAGACACCCAGTCATCCCCCATCACCTGTTGGTCAAACAAAGTTGACTCGCAAAGAACTCAAAGCAAGAGGTGCTTGCTACTACTGCAAAAGTGAAGGACATATTATTCGCGAATGCCCCAAGAAACGTCTAGACCGACTAGAGAATAAAGCTGCCAAGCATGACCTAAGCAATAATTCAGAAGACCCACCATTTTATAAGTATGATGATGAAGGTCGCTTGATTAGTATACATTGCGGAGCAAAGTAGTAAGGAAGTTTCTTAAGTTTGGAGGAGTTCAATGAGAACCAAGAACCTACAAATAACCATGTATCTCCTTTGCTTTCGTGCTAGCCTTTATTAATCTCGAGGACGAGATTCTTTTTAAGAGGGGTAGATTTGTAACACTATGAAAATCATTAAATAAAATAATGAATTTAGTTAATAATGATATTAATGGTAATGAATTTTCTTTTAAGCGTGTGTCATTTATTTGCCTTTGGAATGATTTTTTTTGGATGCTCATGATTGATTTTGGTCATTTAAGAGCATTTCGTTTTAAATAAAAATCCTAGTAAATAATATATATAATAATATTAGTCCAAGAATTAATATCTTATTTATAAATAATTTTAGTTTGATTATTATGATTTTTAGGGTTATTTCAAAATGTATTTCGAAATTGAAAAAGGGAAATAAAAAAAAAGAAAAAAAAACCTAAAGAAACCCTAGCCGCCGTTTGGCCCAAAAGGCCCAACAGCCGCGCGCCCTCCTACCCTAGGCAGCCGCCGCACCCTGCCTTCTCCCCCAAGCCGCCAGCCGCCAGTTCTTTCTTCTCTCCTCCCTGCTATCTCACTCATACGCCGACGCAGGAACCCAGGCGCCAGGAGCTTGCCCGCGCGCCTGCCCCAGCTTCACCCGACCGGCGCCAGGAACGCCGCTCGCGCCCCGGTCCTGCGCCCAGGTCCGACCGAAGGAGCAGCCGCGACAGAGCCGCTGGCCATCCGACGCGAAGACCGACCAACGAGCCGCCAACCGAAGCCCGCGCCGTCCGTTGTCTGCGTGAATGTGAATGGAGTTTATTGCATCCGTTTCAGCTCCCACCATTAACAACGTCGACAGTTTCTATTCCACACCATTGATGCCGCCTGTTACTCTACCCCCAGCCATCTCTTCCTCTCCCCTCCCTCTCTCTATAAATATGGCCGAGCTCTTTCTTCCTCCCACAGCCGATTTCTCTTCCTCCCCGAGCTCCTCTTTTTCTCACATTTCTTACTCGCCGGAGCAGCCGTACCTGTCGCCCGCGCCTTCGCCGATTCGTTGGACCGTCCACGCCCCTCGCAGGTGTCTGCCACTGCGCTCGCTCACTATTGACGCCGTTGTGGACGGAAACCGGAGCAGCGCCCTACTCGCCGTCGTGACTCGCTATCGTGTCTCGTCGGAGACGTGTCCAAACCTCGTCAAACCTCGTCGTCCCCTACCCGTCGAGCCGTTCGTCGTTCATCCAAGGTTGGAGACAACCCAAAACAACTTAAGTTTATTTTTATCATGTTTGAAGTTATGAATTTTGTGAATTATTGTTGTAATTTTGAGATGATGTGATTTAGCGATTCACGTGTACGATTTTGGAGAGTTGCGATGTATACGTGTAACCGAAATCAAACACCGTGACAATACCTTGAATATGCGTATGATTTTATAATTTTAAAATGAGCACGATCACTATTCACTACTTCATTGATTTTCATACTAGAAAACGTTTACAGATTTAAATTCGCTTTAGTGTGCGGAGCAATAATCGGTTAGTATTAATATAGGTATTAAGCCATGTATTTCCGGTCAAATGAAAATATAGGTTTTACTATTCATAATAAATGAAATCATAAGTATGGCACTTAAGTACCTAGAATTAGTAAGGCATTTATTTATGTCATAATAATCATGATTATGTTATTAAAAGTCTCATTTAGTAATTTACAATTAATTCTTAGAATATTAATATTAGAAGAATTAAATAAACAATTTTACTTATACTTATAAATTCTATTTAGAAAAGAATCAAGAAAAACGAAATTTTAGAATTTATAATAATATTAAAATAACCTAATTAGATGCTCAAACTTTTCTAAATAAAGTTGATAGTTAAACATAGATTTCTTACTGATAAAGTAGATAACTTGTTCTAATGTTAAAATGACTTTTAGTAGTTATCATATTTAACAAGATTTATTATAGATGTTTAAGTATAGCCGTATTAAATAGAAACTTAAAAGTAATATGTCATATAACTTTTCTAACAATTATATAATGGCTTAATTAAGTGCTCACATCGTCATAACTAAAACAATAGTTAATAACATACCAATGAATATAATATTCATTTTAAATATTTAGGTCATATGTTTCTAAACCAAATGTAAAGATAAATAATAGAGTAATTATGTCCTCTCATAACCTAGTTAATTAGATTTGTTTACAACTCGTTATATAGGCTTAGTTATTTAATCAAAATTAGTTCATATTATTTATATATGTGTCACTTAGTTTTTCCTAAAGAATAAACTAAGGAAATTAGTGTTCATGTCCTTTAATAATAATGTTAGTTTATATATTGTTTTGTATATAGCTTTCTTAATAAAATATAGGGCATGTACTTTCTAATAAAAATAAAATATAATTGTTTGTTTATTGTCTTTTACATAAAAGTTCATTAAAGCATATATCATAACTTTCTATAAATAGGTGTTTAATAATAATGATCTTTTCACATAAAACCTATTTAGACTTATATCGTAGTTTATCATAAATGAATGTTTAACAATGATTTATAAGGTGTTCCTAATGCTTTTAAAATTTAATAACGCGTTCCGTAGCCCATTAACCTTAGATATATGACATATATCTTTTCTAAAAGATTAAAAAGGTTTAATATTGTTATAACATGTTTTATCATCTTATAAACCCTTAATCGTAGACATATCACATATGACGTTTTATAAAAGATTAATTTGGTGAACCTAATATTTGTATATTTTAATTAAGATATTTTTATAAGCTCATGTCTTGTTTTATAAAGTATAGATCACACATTTTTGAAAAGAATACCCGCTTATTATAACCATTACTTGCGACGTTTTTGAAAAGCGAACGCTCTTTTCGTTAGCTTTTATTTTAGCTTTACGTATGGTGAATGTTGTATGTTATTGAGTGGTGTTTGTTCTTCTTGTTTGTTTGTGTGATATTCAGTGGTTGATCTAGTAGTTAAGAATCAAGATCTATTCCGATCCGTGGAAGAACCTCAAGTTTTCAATAAGCAAGGCAAGTGGACTTCTCCCTCTGCATACTCTGTTTGATCCCAAACAATACATTTAATAAAGTTTATTCTTTTGGATATATATGCATAATTTGACGGGTTGCCTATTCAGATAACCTTTCCAACCTTACTCCTTGTTTAACCTGGGATTATGATCTAACCAAGTAGCTATGCTATTGCTACAACTTTAAATTTATGCAGTCACTCCTGTTTATGATATTAATGTTCCAAATGGTAAGATTACTTAATTGTTGTTAACCCGACGGTTAAACAAGATTATTGCATATTAATTGGAACATGGAGTGACCACCCGGGAAAACAGTGCTACCATGAGAACTATCATGGCTCTGGTCTTGGCTAAATAACTAGGGAAGTCTTATGTTGGGTGCTGGTCGTGGTCGACAGGAACGGGGGCATCTGGCAAGCTCTTATAGTTCCGGCTCAGGCAGATTGGATACGGGCATAGTTCCCAAAGCTTTACCCTGTAGTCTGGACTATAAGTTGGTTACGGTAGGTGTGCCTTATGCAGTTTGACCATTTCCAGCATTTGCGTAATGAGGACTCTAGGGAGAAGCCTCGTAGTGAGACCCTGGCCATTCACCTCGGAAGTGAATACGGGTCTAGCTAACCCGGGCAAGAAGGGAATCACGACTCATGGGTAAAGATGCGCCACCTCTGCAGAGTGTAAAACTGATATATCAGCCGTGCTCACGGTTAAGAGCAGCCTGGACTCCTCACATGATAATCGAACTTGAAGATGGAAATAAATCGAGATCCGATGATCTGCCAATGGTTTGCTTAAGTGGTTTCACTTAAGTGTTTTTGTTATACTCTTATACCTTTGTTTAATGGGAATACTTGGGATTCACACTTATTAGTAAGACAGGTGTTGTTAATAAAATGTTGACCAACTAAAATGCTTACTGCTCAACCTCAGCCTCACCTTGTTAGACTTGCATTAGTTTTTCCCCCACTTGCTGAGCCCCGACCATAAGTGAGCTCACCCTTGCTTAATTTTGATCAGAAGTTTGCAGATGAAGATTTTGATGGTGAACTCCATGGATGCTAGTCTAGTGATACCCCCGGTCATCTTCCTGTGGATGGATGTCCTTGTTTCGCTGTACTTTGATGAATAAAGGTTAAGACATTATGTCTGTTCAAAGTGTAATATGTTAATATAATCGTTATTTACGCTTTTATGCATTGTTCTTTTGATATATTACACTTGTGACGTCAACATATGTGTGGAAATAGATCCTGGCACACATATGCTATGCGCTCGGTTCCACCCCCTGGAACCGGGTGTGACATACACCTAGCCGTTGCACCACTGGATGTGTTACTCCTATAGATAAATCTTGTTGGAGGACACTAACACAACGTCAGCAACGGTCGTCGTCCCAGCGCACAAGAATTCATGGCCGGTCAGTAGTGACTTACGTGGGAGGTTGAGCTTCAGGTGAATGATGAGCTGGATGGTGTGACGGCGCCGTTGTCGGATGCGGTGCCCATAACAACCCGATAGTCGCCGGCGTTGCCGACGACCATGAGGTCCCCCCTATTTGAAGATGGACAGCGCAGTGCAGCCGCTCTGGACCGCGTCCAAGCGGTGGCTGCGCCGGAGCTTGCCGAACACAACGACGCATGTGGCCACGTAGTACTGCTTCCAGAGGTCGAACTGGCAGTCGCCAAGCTTCTTCTCGTCGTCGATGAGCGAAGCCAACGCGAGCGCCTCATGCCAGTGGTGTTTGTTCGGGGTTTCCAAGTACGAAACATGGATTCATCTTTGGTGTTGGTTTATGAAAATGACTCACAAGTTAGATCCATGGAAAAAATATTACGAAGAATAAGTGTCACACATATAAAAAAGAATTTAAGTTGAAAACATTATTCAAACAAAATAAATTGCATGCAAGGCTCTTCTTTAAATACTACTCCCTCCATCCAAAAATATAATTTAGGAATCTCGTTGATAATTATCTACTACTACACATTGTGCAAAGGTATCATGTGGGCTTTGGGAGAGATGTAGTAGATATTTTTACTGTAACAGATATTGACATAAATACACATGTGGTGTAGTGGTAGCTACGAGCACATTTGCTTGAGAGGTTGCAGGTTCGAATCCCATTGGGGCCACATTTGTGTTTTTTTAATTTAATTTTAGCTAGGTGTTGGAACTTGCTCTCTCGAGCATGTTGATCCAATGGGGGAGTGAGAGCAACGTAAACAAGTTTCAATTCGAGATGACAATAGCTCTGTTAATCTAGCCCCTCAAGGGCACTGTGCGGGGGTATTTATAGGTGACCCGGAATATTCCCATAAAGCAGGGTTACAGACTGTAATTACAGGGAGACCTTTACAAATTGGGTCTGTAATGCGCAGCGGCCACGCAGGGCCTGTTACAGTGGGCCAGATCACACGTGGGCCTCCATGTTGGACGGGGCCGCGGGATGGGACGACCTCGTCACAGGCCTTCGTCCGGCGATGCGTGGGACGAAGGGTAAGTCTGCCAGTCGTCTTGTCTTCGTTGGTGCAGCGAGGCTGGCGAAGGCATCGAGCGAAGGGTGGCGTCTTCGCCTTCGCCCCAACATTTGCCCTCAGAGGGACCAGTTCGACTAAGTCATCTGGTGCCGAAGGCATCGCTAGATGGTGGAGACGCTGCCCTCGCTCGAAGTGGTTCCGCGGGGGTTTTTGACATGACCGTTGATTGACGCCGCACTGTTGGATTGCGGGCTTCCCGAAGCGTCGCGCCCTGTGTATATAAAGGGGGCGGGGGCGGTGCGGATTGAAATTTACCTTTCTACGCGCCGCGAAAACCCTAGCCTGCCTTTCAAATTGCTCGCTTGCTCGTCTGCCCTCCTTGCTCCTGTTCATCGGAGAACTGGCCCGCGTGAAGCAGACCGCGCGCCGCCGTCGACGGTACGTAGCCATGTCGTCTTCCTCCTCGTCTGCTGCGACCACACCGACGGTCGAGGCGTCTTCTGAAGATCTCTCGGGCACTGTGGCAGCGGCGGAATTACGACCGGGCGATACAGTGGAATTTGGTGTTTCACGGATGTCGTTGTTCCGCGTGCAAGATATGCAACGGTTGGGGTATTTTGGCGGCGGGGTTGGTCGGGTCCCAGGGGCGGAGGAGGTCCCCGAGCCTGAGGGCGAATTGGTTGTTTTTGAGGCATTTTTCATCGCCGGCCTTCGCCTGCCTGCGCATCGTTTTGTGTCGGAGGTTCTGCAGAAGTTCGAAGTCCAGGTTCATCAGTTGACACCGAACGTCGTGGTGGCGTTGGCGAAGTATGTCTGGGCAACGACGTCGTATGGCGGTCAGCCTTCGGTGGAGGTCTTCGCCAAGCAATACTGTCTGCACTGGCAGAAGAAAAAATTGGACATAAGATTGCGCAATTCGGATCGTGCACTTTCATGCCGAAGTCCGGGAAGACTTTGATGGAAGTTGTGGAGCTGGTCCCCTATGCCCGAAATAAGTGGGGCAACTGGTGGGACTACTGGTTTTATGTTTCGGAGGCTGAAGTCGAAGATCACCCAGGGCTCCCTGCCGCCATTATGTGTTCTCATTATTATGTGGTGTACCCGCCATTTGAAGTGGCGGAGGATGATGAAAATGAGAGGGCCCTTCGGATTGCTGCCCGCACGAGTAGTGGGCGCGATCTGGTTGAGGAATTCATAGGATATGGGGTGTGGCCCTTGGCGCATGCATGGGCGCTGGGCGAAGTATGCCCTCGCGAGATGCCCTCCCTGGGTGGACGGAAGGTGTGAAGTCCGCCTTTTGCTTTGGATGTGCGAGGGCGGGATCCTGCCGCGGTTGTGCGTGAGGCAGAGGATGGGGCGGTGAGAATTGTTGGGCGCTATGTGCCGAAGACGGAGGCCCAGCGGAGTTGGGATATACGTGGATCCAACGACCGCCTGAAAGGGAAATATGCCCTTGGGCCATTTCTAAGTGTTTTGGTGGTTTAGTGTCCAACACAAGTGCCTAACTGTCAAAAGGTGGACAAAGTACAAATCAAGTATAAAGGTATGTTTCTCAGACTTAGTACATTGTTTTAGAGACTAATGTATTGTGTCTAAGTGCTGGAAACAGGAGAAATCGAATTGGAGAAGAGATAGCCTTGTTCAGCCAAAGCCAGCTCTGTTTGGGTGCACCGGACTGTCCGGTGGTGCACTGGACAGTGTCCGGTGCACCATACTGGCTCAGGCGAACTTGCTGCTCTCGGGAAGAAATTAATGGCGTACGGCTATAATTCATCGGACTGTCCGGTGTGCACCGGACAGTGTCCGGTGAGCCAACGGTCGCCGGGCCAACGGTCGGCCGCTTAATCCGGACGCACGCGTGGCCGAGCCAACGACTAGAAGGGGGCACCGGACTGTCCGGTGTGCACCGGACAGTGTTCGGTGCGCCAACGGCTCCAAGGCTGCCAACGGTCGGCTTCGCCAATTAAGGAAGGAAATCCGCACCGGACAGTGTCCGGTGGTGCAGGCGACAGAAGGCAAGAATTGCCTTCCCAGATTGCTCTCAACGGCTCCTAGCTGCCTTGGGGCTATAAAAGGGACCCCTAGGCGCATGGAGGAGTAAACCATGCATTCTCTAAGCATTCCTAAGCACTAAGACATCGATTCCGCGCTTTTGATTCCTTGCAATAGCAATTAGAGCTCTAGTTGAGTTGTGAACTCATTGAGTTGTGTTGTGAGCTCTTGTTGCGACTTGTGTGCGTGGTGTTGCTGTGATTTCTTGTCTTGAGTGTGTTGCTCATCCCTCCCTTACTCCGTGCTTCTTTGTGAACTTCAAGTGTAAGGGCGAGAGGCTCCAAAGTGTGGAGATTCCTCGCAAACGGGATATAGTAAAGCAAGCAAAACACCGTGGTATTCAAGTGGGTCTTTGGATCGCTTGAGAGGGGTTGATTGCAACCCTCGTCCATTGGGACGCCACAACGTGGAGTAGGCAAGCGTTGGTCTTGGCCGAACCACGGGATAAACCATTGTGCCATCTCTGTGATTGATCTCTTGTGGTTATTGTGTTTTGTTGAGACTCCTCTCTAAGCCACTTGGCATTATTGTGCTAACGCCTAATCAAGTTTTTGTGGATTAAGTTTCAAGTTTCACAGGATCACCTATTCACCCCCCCCTCTAGGTGCTCTCAATTGGTATCAAAGCCGTTCTCTTCAAGAAAGGGACTAATCGCCCGAAGAGATGGATCCTAAGGGAAAGGGGATTGTGATCAATGATAAGGAGAAGGAGTCCTTCGTCAACGAGCCTAATGATGACAAGTCTACCGACTCGGGCTCGGGCCACAAATGCAAAGATGGGAAGAAGAAGAAGACAAGGCGCATCAAGGAGATCGTCTACTACGACGACAGCGATGAGTCCACTTCTTCCCAAAAGGACAACGACGACAACGACTACGACAAAAGAAAGACGGTTAATTCGAACTTTTCTTTCGATTACTCTCGTATTCCGCATAGCTCAAATGCACATTTGCTTTCCATCCCTCTTGGCAAACCTCCACACTTTGATGGAGAGGACTACGGATTTTGGAGTCACAAAATGCGTAGTCACCTGTTCTCTCTCCATCCAAGTATATGGAAGATTGTTGAGAATGGAATGAAATTTGATAGCTCGGATAGTCCTGTATTTATTAATGAACAGATTCATAAAAATGCACAAGCTACTACTAAGTTGTTAGCCTCTTTGTGCAGGGACGAGTATCATAAGGTGAGCGGCTTGGACAATGCCAAGCAGATCTGGGACACCCTCAAGATCTCTCATGAGGGGAACGACGTCACCTTGCTCACCAAGATGGAGTTGGTAGAGGGCGAGCTTGGGAGATTTGCAATGATAAGGGGTGAGGAGCCAACCCAAACATACAACCGGCTCAAGACCCTCATCAACAAAATAAGAAGCTACGGAAGCACGGGATGGACGGACCACGACGTCGTTCGCCTAATGCTAAGGTCCTTTACTGTACTTGATCCACATTTGGTGAACAATATTCGTGAAAATCCTAGGTACACCAAAATGTCGCCCGAAGAAGTTCTTGGGAAGTTCGTGAGCGGGCGAATGATGATCAAGGAGGCGAGATACGTGGACGACGCATTGAATGGTCCAATCAATGAGCCTCAACCCTTTGCTCTCAAGGCAACAAGAAGCAAGGAGGCGCTACCTAGCAAGGTGGCACAAGTTGAGGCGGCAGGGCTAAATGATGAAGAGATGGCTCTCATCATCAAGCGCTTCAAGACGACGTTAAAGGGTCACAAGGGGCAGCCAAGCAAGACCAAGACAAAGGGGAAGCGCTCATGCTTCAAGTGTGGTAAGATTGGTCATTTTATCGCTAACTGTCTCGATAATGATAGTGACCAGGAACAGGGGAACAAGAGGGAGAAGAAGAAGGCATACAAAAAGGCTAAGGGCGAGGCACACCTTGGCAAGGAGTGGGACTCGGATTGTTCGTCATCCGACTCCGACAATGAAGGACTCGCCGCCACCGCCTTCAACAAGTCATCCCTTTTCCCCAACGAGCATCACACATGCCTCATGGCGAAGGAGAAGAAGGTATGTACTCGAAACAATGCCACTTATGATTCTTCTAGTGATGATGAGTCCAGTGATGAAGAAATAGATTACTCTAGTTTGTTCAAGGGATTGGATAGAACTAAAATAGATAAGATTAATGAATTGATTGATGCCTTGAATGAAAAGGATAGACTTTTAGAGAAACAAGAGGACCTTTTATATGAAGAGCATGACAAATTTGTAGAGGCACAAAAATATCATGCTTTAGAAGTTAAAAGAAATGGAATGCTTTCTTGTGAACTATCTTCTTGCCATGAGTCAATTTCTAGCTTAAGGAGCATAAATGATGATTTGAATGCTAAGCTAGAAATAGCTAGTAAATCTAACTCTTGTGTAGAACATGTTATGATTTGCAATAGGTGTAAAGATTTTGACATTGATGCCTGTAGTGAACACCTAGTTTCAATTTCCAAATTGAATGATGAATTGGCTAGTCTTAATGCCCAACTTAAGACTAGCAAGAATGAATTTGACAAGCTAAAATTTGCAAGGGATGCCTACACGATTGGTAGACACCCCTCAATTAAGGATGGACTTGGCTTCAAGAGGGAAGCCAAGGACTTAACAAGCCATAAGGCTTCCATCTCCGCCAAGGAGAAAGGGAAGGCCCCTATGGCTAGTAGTGCTAAAAGGAACCATGCTTTTATGTACCATGATAGAAGACAGTCTTATAGGAGTTGTAATGCTTATGATGCTTTTGACTCTCATGCCATGTTTGCTTCTAGTTCTATCTATATGCATGGTAGAGATATGTCTAGGAGATATGTTGTTCATATGCCTAGGAGAAACGTTGTTAATGTTCCTAGGAAAGTTGATGAACCTTCTACAATATATCATGCTTGCAATGCTTCATTTGCCATTTGTAGAAAGAATAAGAAGGTGATTGCTAGGAAGTTAGGGGCAAGATGCAAGGGAGATAAAACTTGCATTTGGGTCCCTAAGACAATTGTGACTAACCTTGTAGGACCCAACAAGAGTTGGGTACCTAAGACCCAAGCCTAAATTTGCCTTACAGGTTTATGCATCCGGGGGTTCAAGCTGGATTATCGACAGCGGATGCACAAACCATATGACGGGGGAGAAGAAGATGTTCACCTCCTACGTCAAAAACAAGGATTCCCAAGATTCAATAATATTCGGTGATGGGAATCAAGGCAAGGTAAAAGGGTTAGGTAAAATTGCTATTTCATCTGAGCACTCTATATCTAATGTGTTTTTAGTTGAGTCTCTTGGATATAATTTGTTATCTGTTAGTCAATTGTGCAAAATGGGATATAATTGTCTATTCACAAATGTAGATGTGTCTGTCTTTAGAAGAAGTGATGGTTCATTAGCTTTTAAGGGTGTATTAGAAGGCAAACTTTATTTAGTTGATTTTGCAAAAGAGGAGGCCGGTCTAGATGCATGCTTAATTGCTAAGACTAGCATGGGCTGGCTGTGGCATCGCCGCTTAGCACATGTGGGGATGAAGAACCTTCACAAGCTTCTAAAGGGAGAACACGTGATAGGTCTAACCAATGTTACTTTCGAAAAAGATAGACCTTGTGCAGCTTGTCAAGCAGGTAAACAAGTGGGAGGAGCGCATCACAGCAAGAATGTGATGACCACATCAAGACCTCTGGAGCTGCTACATATGGACCTCTTCAGACCCATCGCCTATCTAAGCATAGGAGGAAGTAAGTATGGTCTAGTTATTGTTGATGACTTTTCCCGCTTCACTTGGGTATTCTTTTTGCAGGATAAATCTGAAACCCAAGGGACCCTCAAGCGCTTCCTAAGGAGAGCTCAAAACGAGTTTGAGCTCAAGGTGAAGAAGATAAGGAGCGACAATGGGTCCGAGTTCAAGAACCTTCAAGTGGAGGAGTACCTTGAGGAGGAAGGGATCAAGCACGAGTTCTCCGCTCCCTACACACCACAGCAAAATGGTGTGGTAGAGAGGAAGAACAGGACACTTATAGACATGGCAAGGACGATGCTTGGAGAGTTCAAGACCCCCGAGCGCTTTTGGTCGGAAGCCGTGAACACGGCTTGCCACGCCATCAACAGCGTCTACCTTCATCGCCTCCTCAAGAAGACGTCGTATGAGCTACTAACCAGTAACAAACCCAATGTTTCGTATTTTCGGGTTTTTGGGAGTAAATGCTACATTCTAGTGAAGAAGGGTAGGAATTCCAAATTTGCTCCCAAAGCCGTAGAAGGGTTTTTGTTAGGTTATGACTCAAATACAAAGGCGTATAGAGTCTTCAACAAATCATCGGGTTTAGTTGAAGTCTCTAGCGACGTTGTATTTGATGAGACTAATGGCTCTCAAAGAGAGCAAGTTGTTGATTTTGATGATGTAGATGAAGAAGAAGTTCCAACGGCCGCAATCCGCACCATGGCGATTGGAGATGTGCGGCCACAGGAACAAGATGAGCGAGATCAACCTTCTTCCTCAACAATGGTGCAACCCCCAACTCAAGATGATGAACAGGAGGCGTATGATCAAGGGGGAGCACAAGATGATCATGTAATGGAGGAAGAAGTGCAACCGGCACCTCCAACCCAAGTCCGAGCGATGATTCAAAGGGATCATCCCGTCGACCAGATTTTGGGTGATATTAGCAAGGGAGTAACTACTCGGTCTCGATTAGTTAATTTTTGTGAGCATTACTCTTTTGTCTCTTCTATTAAGCCTTTCAGGGTAGAAGAGGCCTTGCTAGATCCGGACTGGGTGTTGGCCATGCAAGAGGAGCTCAACAACTTCAAAAGAAATGAAGTATGGACACTGGTGCCTCGTCCCAAGCAAAATGTTGTGGGAACCAAGTGGGTGTTCCGCAACAAACAAGACGAGCACGGAGTGGTGACAAGGAACAAGGCACGACTTGTGGCAAAAGGTTATGCCCAAGTCGCAGGTTTGGACTTTGAGGAGACTTTTGCTCCTGTGGCTAGGCTAGAGTCCATTTGTATTTTGCTAGCATATGCCGCTCACCATTCTTTCAGGCTGTTCCAAATGGATGTGAAGAGTGCTTTCCTCAACGGGCCAATCAAGGAGGAGGTGTACGTGGAGCAACCCCCTGGCTTCGAGGATGAACGGTACCCCGACCACGTGTGTAAGCTCTCTAAGGCGCTCTATGGACTTAAGCAAGCCCCAAGAGCATGGTATGAATGCCTTAGAGACTTTTTAATTGCTAACGCTTTCAAGGTTGGGAAAGCCGATCCAACTCTTTTTACTAAGACTTGTGATGGTTATCTTTTTGTGTGCTAAATTTATGTCGATGACATAATATTTGGTTCTACTAACCAAAAGTCTTGTGAAGAGTTTAGCAGGGTGATGACTCAAAAGTTTGAGATGTCGATGATGGGCGAGTTAAGCTATTTCCTTGGGTTCCAAGTGAGGCAACTCAAGGATGGGACCTTCATCTCCCAAATAAAGTACACGCAAGACTTGATCAAGCGGTTTGGGATGAAGGACGCCAAGCCCGCAAAGACTCCAATGGGAACCGACGGACACACTGACCTCAACAAAGGAGGTAAGTCCGTTGATCAAAAGGCATACCGGTCTATGATAGGGTCTCTACTTTATTTATGTGCTAGTAGACCGGATATTATGCTTAGCGTATGCATGTGTGCTAGATTTCAATCCGATCCTAAGGAATGTCACTTAGTGGCTGTGAAGCGAATTCTTAGATATTTAGTCGCTACGCCTTGCTTCGGGATCTGGTATCCAAAGGGGTCTACCTTTGACTTGATTGGATATTCAGACTCCGACTATGCTGGTTGTAAGGTCGATAGGAAGAGTACATCGGGGACGTGCCAATTCTTAGGAAGGTCCCTGGTGTCATGGAGTTCTAAGAAACAAACTTCTGTTGCCCTATCCACCGCTGAGGCTGAGTACGTTGTCGCAGGACAGTGTTGCGCGCAACTACTTTGGATGAGGCAAACCCTCAGGGACTTTGGCTACAATTTGAGCAAAGTCCCACTCCTATGTGATAATGAGAGTGCTTTCCGCATAGCGGATAATCCTATTGAACACAGCCGCACAAAGCACATAGACATCCGGCATCACTTTTTGAGAGACCACCAGCAAAAGGGAGATATCGAAGTGTTTCATGTTAGCTCTGAGAACCAGCTAGCCGATATCTTTACCAAGCCTTTAGATGAGCAGACCTTTTGCAAGTTGCGTAGTGAGCTAAATGTCTTAGATTCGTGGAACTTGGATTGATTTATAGCATACATGTGTTTATGCCTTTGATCATGTTCCTTAATGCATTTTGTTGTTTATTTATGGTGCTCAAGTTGTACAAACACTCCCCGGACCTCACAAGTCCTTTGCAAGTGATGCACTTATTTAGGGGGAGATGTGTTACAACTTGACTCTTTGGGACTAACCATGTGCTTGAGTTTGCTTGATTTAGTCTCAAAGGTGAATTGAAAGGGAAACGGTGGACTTGGACCATGCAAGACTTCCACTGCACTCCGATGAAAGAGTAACTTATTCCAAGTTCATCTCTATACTCTTATTGCCTGTTTACTCTTAGTTGAAGATTTTGGTGAGGCAATGGGGTTAAAGGGCCAAAATTGATCCCGTTTTGGTGCTTGATGCCAAAGGGGGAGAAAATAAGGCCAAAGCAATAAATGGATCAGCTACCACTTGTGAATTTTGAAAATAGTAGAGTTAGAGTTTTTGTTTGTCAAAATACTCTTGTTTGCCTCTTATTGTCAAAAGTTGGTCTCTTGTGGTGAGAAGGCTTAATTATGAAAAAGGGGGAGTTTTTGAATCCTTGATCAATTTCTCGTGAAATATCTCTCTTTATGTTTCAACATGTGTGTTTGACTTAGAGATAGGAAGTTGAGTTTGATTTGCAAAAACAAACCAAGTGGTGGCAAAGAATGATCCATATATGTCAAATTTGAATCAAAACAATTTTGAGTTCTTATTTGAAGTGATTTTGCACTTGTTCTACTTGCTTTATGTTGTGTTGGCATAAATCACCAAAAAGGGGGAGATTGAAAGGGAAATGTGCCCTTGGGCCATTTCTAAGTGTTTTGGTGGTTTAGTGTCCAACACAAGTGCCTAAGTGTCAAAAGGTGGACAAAGTACAAATCAAGTATAAAGGTATGTTTCTCAGACTTAGTACATTGTTTTAGAGACTAATGTATTATGTCTAAGTGCTGGAAACAGAAGAAATCGAATTGGAGAAGAGATGGCCTTGTTCAGCCAAAGCCAGCTCTGTCTGGGTGCACCGGACTGTCCGGTGGTGCACCGGACAGTGTCCGGTGGTGCACCGGACAGTGTCCGGTGCGCCATACTGGCTCAGGCGAACTTGCTGCTCTCGGGAAGAAATTAACGGTGTACGGCTATAATTCACCGGACTGTCTGGTAAGCACCGGACAGTGTCCGGTGAGCCAACGGTCGCCGGGCCAACGGTCGGCCGCTTAATCCGGGCGCGATGCGTGGCCGAGCCAACGGCTAGAAGGGGGCACCGGACTGTCCGGTGTGCACCGGACAGTGTCCGGTGCGCCAACGGCTCCAAGGCTGCCAACGGTCGGCTTCGCTAATTAAGGAAGGAAATCCGCACCGGACTGTCCGGTGCGTCAGGCGACAGAAGGCAAGAATTGCCTTCCCAGATTGCTCTCAACGGCTCCTAGCTGCCTTGGGGCTATAAAAGGGACCCCTAGGCGCATGGAGGAGTAAACCAAGCATTCTCTAAGCATTCCTAAGCACTAAGACATCGATTCCGCGCTTTTGATTCCTTGCAATAGCAATTAGAGCTCTAGTTGAGTTGTGAACTCATTGAGTTGTGTTGTGAGCTCTTGTTGCGACTTGTGTGCGTGGTGTTGCTGTGATTTCTTGTCTTGAGTGTGTTCCTCATCCCTCCCTTACTCCGTGCTTCTTTGTGAACTTCAAGTGTAAGGGCGAGAGGCTCCAAAGTGTGGAGATTCCTCGCAAACGGGATATAGTAAAGCAAGCAAAACACCGTGGTATTCAAGTGGGTCTTTGGACCGCTTGAGAGGGGTTGATTGCAACCCTCGTCCGTTGGGACGCCACAACGTGGAGTAGGCAAGCATTGGTCTTGGCCGAACCACGGGATAAACCACTTTGCCATCTCTGTGATTGATCTCTTGTGGTTATTGTGTTTTGTTGAGACTCCTCTCTAAGCCACTTGGCATTATTGTGCTAACGCCTAATCAAGTTTTTGTGGATTAAGTTTCAAGTTTCACAGGATCACCTATTCACCCCCCCTCTAGGTGCTCTCACCGCCTGAATAGGGTCTTCGAGTTGAATTGTTTGCCGTATGGTGGTTATCCCGGGGAGGACGTCGTCGACCGCCGCGGGAAAAAACCAGCGGCTGTGACCGAGGACGACCCCGCGCCGGAGGCCGCCCCATCCACTAAAAAGAGGAAGCTAGGTACTACGGTGGGAGAACTGGGGGTCTCTGATAGCTTCGCTATGGAGTTGATGGGGACATGCGCGGCCCCCAGGGGAAGGATGTCTTCGCCCGAGCTCCGGGAGTCTTCGGCGCGGATGCTGGAGGTTACCGGGGGTCGATGGCCCAAGCATGTTCCTATCCCCCGTGCGGCTGGCGAAGACTTTTTTACGTCTCGCATGGCTCATGACTTGAGAGTGTTTCCTTACGGACGGAATATTGCTGCTGTTGTGTCGGCAGTGATGAACAAGGATCGCCAGGATGCTGCGCAGAAGCGCCGGGCGGTCATCAGGCTCCCCGAAGCTAGGCCGAAGAGGGCGCGGGGGATTGCGAAGGCTACCGTCCCCGTCGGTAGCCAGCCGACGCTGGCTGCGAAGCCGACCGCCCCTGAGTCCAGCAAGGTGCCGGAGAGCGCGAAGGTGGTCGGCGCCGACGGAACCAAGTCGGCCCCGGACGGAGCTGCGAAGGTCCGAGAACTGCCTTCGCCGGGGAAACGTGTTGCCGACTTCGGCACAAATATTAGCGTGGACGACTATCTCGTTGGTAAGCTTTTTTTTACTGGTGATACGTTGCAGGATCGGGTGAGGGGCAACTTGTTGTTGTTCTGCCTGCGGTGGCAACCACGGCGTCTACCGTGGTGCTTGGGGTGAAGGGTAGCGCTTTCAGCGCTGGCGGCGAGATTTTGGCGGTCACTGCCGTCAAGGACGAAGCGGGCACTGTGTCCCGTCGGCTGAGGGAGGCGTCGCAGCAGCTGAGTCAAGTAAGTTGAGCTGGACTTCGGTGTTTGCCGCTTTCATGGGGATTGTGGTCTCATGTGTGTCTGTTAGGCGGCCGACTTCGCCGACCGCGTGACGTCGGGTGCCCTTACTGCAGATGTGTCTGCCGAAGTCGAGAGACTTCGGGCGCAGCACGCTGACGTCGTCCGGGAGAAGTCGGCTGTGGATAGCAAGTGCCGCAAGCTGGCGGAGAAGGTGGTCGCCCTGGAGGGCGAGAGGATGGACCTCCGGCGCCAGCTGGTGGAGGAGAGGAGGGAGGCCAACCAGGCCATCGCCAAGGCGCAGGCGGCGCAGGCAGAGGCCAAATTGGTGCGGGTGGAGGGGAGTCTCGCCAGCCAGCGCGCCGAGGGATGGGAGGTGCGGTTCAACGCTCTGCAGGCCCGCATGGAGAGGGCCGAGGCCTCCACTCGCTTGGAAGTTGAGCGGACGCGCAAACAGCTCGTGGACTCGTAACGCGAGCTGGGTGCGCGGACTGCTGACTTCGAGGTGCCCGACTGAGAGGCGGGCCTTCGCTTCCTCGAGTGGCTGCAAGAGGAATTGTTGGCGCTCCCGACCATCATGGAGGGATTCATGTCCTTTGCCTCCCTCGTCACTTGCGAAGAGGCTATGAACGCGCTGTCCCGCGAGGGGTGCAGTCACTATGAGGGCTTCGACCGATCTGATGAAGACTTTGGGCGCGAGATTTTTAAGGTCGAAGACCCTGTGATGAAGGACTCTGCGGGGGCCCTCTTCGACCGGATGTGGGGCCCCTACGGTCGGGAGGTGGTTAGGGAGCGGTCTGACCGGGCGAGGGATCCGGTAAAGTTTGTCTTTTGTTTCATGTCGTTGAATGTGGGTATACGTGGGCTTGCTGAATCGGTGTGCTATGTTGTAGATGGCGCGTGCCGAGGACGTGGAGGACTTCGGACCCCTGAACAGCGCGCAGCCCGAAGCAGAGGCCAACCCGGTGGTGGCCGAGGCTGAGGTCGACCCGGCACCGCCCCCGGAAACCGGTGAAGGCTCCCTCGCTGCCCCTGCGTCTACTGTGTCCGGTGGAGGCTCGTCGCCCGCCACTGTGCCGATGGTGGAGGATCCCCCGAAGGCGGCGACGGAGCTGGCAGCGGAGGATCCCCCGAAGGCGGCGACAGAGCTGGCAGCGGAGGATCCCATGGCGGCGGCTGGGTCTTCGCAGGTGGCTTAGTGGGTGTGGGGTAGTTAGAGAATTTTGTTTGTGTTACTGAACCTTGGTTGCTGCGCAGGTTCAGGATTTTGGGCCTGCGCACGCAACCGCTACTGCTAATTTTGTGGCGGCTTTGACCGTGATCGCTGGAAATGAATCGGATGAGTCTACGTCTAAGTTTTCTGAGTTTGATGACTCTGGGAGTTTGGTTGTGTGGACGGAAGATTCTTCGGATGAGGACTTGGATTACTTTGCGGCCTTGGATGTGGCTGCGGCGGAGGCTTCTCCACGTGTTACGGATGCTGAAGTTTTGTCTGGTCCGAGTGCTGGGCGTAGGCGACGAAGGGCGGTGGCGAAGCGTAGAGTGAGTGATGTGGATGGCGGTCGGCTTCGTGTGGGCAGGGCTGGCAAGCGGGAATTGTTATCCTTGCCGGTTGGGGCGAGTGTAGGTGAGGGGGAGCTGCGAAGTCTTTTTGAGGGTGAGGAGTGTTGGAGCGAAGGCAGAGACGCCACCCTTCGCTCGAAGTCTCCGTTGCTTGGCCGCTGCTCTGACAGAGACAAAGCAGGCATGGACACCCTTCGCTTCATCGGCACCAGACGAAGACCGGCGACGAAGGCATCCTACAGTGCGGCCTCGTCCAGCTCAGAGGCCCACGTGCGATCCGGCCCATTGTAACGGGCCCTGCGTAGCCGCCGCGTGTTACGGGCCTAATTTGTAAAGGCATCCCTGTAATTACAGTTTGTAACCCTACTTTATGGGAATATTCTGGGGATAACCTAGGTAGCTGAGGGCACATGCGTCCTTAACACAAGGCGCTGGGCGTTCAGGTACCTATAAATACCCCCGCACAGTGTCCGTGAGAGGCCTGGTTAACAGAGCTATTTTGCCATCTCACGCGTAACCCTTCTGTCTACACTGTTCACCCTTGTTGGCCTTCTTGCGTCTGAGAGCAAGTTCCAACATTTGGCGCCCACCGTTCGTGCTACGACAAAACCACCCGCGATGGCACCCAAGAGAGCTAACCCGAAAGCTGACGAGGCTGTGAAGGCAGCACTGCTCGCCTTAAGAAAGGGCAAGGCCCTCGCCCTCACCCAATCCACCCACCAAGAGCCCACTAAAGACAATGTTCCCCGCACCTGCGAAGACGACACCTTCCGCACCTGCGGGCCCGAAGGACAATCGCAGCCGCCCCCAGGCTTCGCCCCACTGGAAGGCGCGGACCTCACCGAGGACGGTGAAGTCCTCGGCGTCTCAGCGGAAGAACAGCTACAGCTGCGCGCCCTGCGCCTCAAGAACCGCAATCTCCAGAGGCAGAAAGAGATACTGGAGGCCAAGCGCCAGCGTGTGTCCGCACTAGCCAAAGTGCGGCAAATGATACGCGACGAGGAGCAGAAGGCCCAAGACCTCGAGCGTGAGATCGCGCTGATGCAGCGCGAAGGCCACCTTGGCCTGCAGCAAGAGCCACCCCTCCAGCAGCGCGCGCAACCGGAAGACACACGCGAAGGCCACCTCGGCCTGCAGCATGGGCCACCCCTACAACACCGAGCACAGCCGGAAGACCCGCGTTTCCCCCCGCGTGACTACACCTTCCAGCACGGCGCGCCATTCCAAGGGATCAACTACCTCGACGAGCGAAGTCCCCTGGCGCCACACCTGCAAGTGACGCCTTGGCCAGCTAACTTCCGAGCAGGGACCTATCCCAAGTACAACGGCAGCACCGACCCGGCGCAATACATAATGAGTTATCAGGTCGCCGTTGCATCCGCCGGAGGGGACGACGCCACAATGGCGAAGTCTTTCATCATCGCCCTAGAGGGCCCAGCACTCACCTGGTTCACCAGATTGCCTCCGCTGTCCATCGATTCATGGAGAAGTCTCAGGGACAAGTTCCTGCTCAACTTCCAAGGATACCGCCCAGACACCGATGCCTTGGCCGAGCTCTCGCTTTGCAAGCAGCTGGAAAAGGAGACTCTGCCGGAGTATTACCGCAAATTCTTAACACTCAAGTCACAGCTGCCCTCCGTCGATGATCAGATCGCTATCCACTACGCCATCAGTGGCCTTCGTGCCGGCGTCCTCTACAGCCACTGTATCAGAGATCCACCCAAGAACCTCCAGGTGCTATATCAGCTCTTTGAAAAATATGCCAAATCCGAAGAGCTCCACCAGTGCAAGGTTGAGTCACAGCGAAAACCCAAAGATGCCCCGCAGTCCAGCCGCACGTGGACGAGGACTCCGCAGCCAGACTCCGGTCGAGATGGCCGCAGTCAGCAGCAAGTGCACAACATCGCCAACCAGCATCCCGCTGCTGACCCCCCTCGTCGCCAGGAATATCCCCCCAGGGCCGCGGAAATGGAACTCGTGGCAGGGGCCGAGGGCGCGCGTAGCCGCTGTGCCGATTCTACTGCCTTTTCCACGGCGAAGACTGCGCCCACCAAACCAAAGACTGCCCCGAAACGAAGGCCACCAGAGACAGAATGGCGAGGGCGCAGCCAACCGACAATCCCAGAATTGTCGCGCATAATTACCAGCCACCCCCCCCACCATATATCCACGCTCCCGCCCCGCATCCACCGCACCACGCTTACCAACACCATCAGGAAGTACAAATCGTACCTCCTCCACCCCCACCACCACACCAGCAACACCAAAACATCCCCCATGCCCCAAAGCAGGAAGACTTCGCCGATCAACCATATCGCGGAGTCATTCACATGATAACAGGGGGGTCCAGCACTGACTTCGACACCAAGCGGCAGAAGCGGGACCACTACCGCAGCATCAACCATGTCACCGTCACTGGCCCAGTCGTGCAGACAAAGTGGTCCCACATACCGCTAACCTTCGACGCACGAGACGTCGACCTGCGCAGCGCCCCCCACATTGACGCTATGGTCATCAATTGCAGCGTGGCAGGCTGGGACTAACACAAAGTCCTAGTCGACAACGGCAGTCAGGCGGACATCATCTTCCTCCACGCCTTCGACCGCATGGGTATCAGCCACAGCCTGCTCAAGCCTTCGGACAACCCGCTGTATGGCTTCGGCGGCAAGGGCACCTTTCCCGTTGGCAAAATAGAGTTGCCCCTCTCCTTCGGTGTAGCACCCAATGCCCGAAGTGAGCAAGTAACCTTTGATATTGTGGACATGGTATATCCATACAACGCCATCATGGGCCGGGGCTCCATCAATAAGTTCGAAGCTGCCATCCACGGACTGTACCTATGTATGAAGATACCAGGTCCGCTAGGCGCTATTACGATCTACGGCAACCAGCAGACGGCGCGCAACATAGAGCGGGACTTCGTGCCTGGTCAGAGGAACGTGCACTGTCTCACGACCCAGCGCGAGGTCCCTGTGCCCGCCAGCCCAACCGATAAACAGCACGACAAGGCACAGCTGCAGAGCCAAGACGGAACCAAGACTGTCCCCCTCGATCAGGCCACGCCCAAGCAGACAGTCACTATCAGCGAAGACCTTACCCCACATGAAGAAGAGAAGCTTCTCTGCTGCCTGGCCAAGAATAAAGATGTCTTCGCCTGGTCCGCCCTCGACCTGGTCGGAGTCAGCCGATCCATAATTGAGCACAGCTTGGGAATTGACCCCTCAGTGCGACCAAAAAAGCAAAGGCTTCGCAAAATGTCCGACGAAAAGACAGAGGCCGCCAAGGCGGAGGTGCACCGCCTCCTAGAGGCTAAATTCATCGAGCCAGTGGCTTACCCCACGTGGCTCTCCAATGTTGTAATGGTGCAGAAAAAAAGCGGGAAATGGCGAATGTGCATAGACTTCACCAGTCTCAATAAGGCCTGCCCAAAGGACAATTTCCCGTTGCCACGGATCGACAAAATAGTCGATAGCGCGGCCGGATGCGAGGTCATGTCACTCCTCGACTGCTTCTCCGGCTATCACCAGATATACATGAAGGAGGAAGACAAGGCTAGCACCAGCTTTATAACACCCTTCGGCACTTATTGCTTCATCAGAATGCCGGAGGGACTCAAGAATGTCGGGTCCACCTTCTCCAGACTCACCAAAACAGTACTCGAAGGGCAGGTTGGCAGAAATATATTTACATATGTGGACGACATCGTCGTCGCCAGCAAGAATAAGGAGGACCATCTCGCCGACCTCGCCGAGACATTCGCGAACATGCGAGATGCACGACTCCGCCTAAACCCGGAAAAGTGCGTCTTCGGTGTTCGCCAGGGCAAGATATTGGGCTACCTGGTATCACACCGCGGCATCGAGGCCAACCCAACCAAGATCCAGGCCATCGTAGACATGTTGCCTCCGCAGTCCGCCAGGGACGTCCAGCGTCTAACAGGCAGATTGGCCGCTCTCAACAGATTCATCTCCAGGTCCACCGAGCGAAGTCTCCCCTTCCTCAAAACACTCCGCGGTGCAAAAGACTTCGCCTGGGGACCGGAGCAAGCAGCGGCCTTCGCCTCACTAAAACAGTACCTGTCGGAGCTGGCCATCCTCACGAGCCCCGACTCCTCGCTCCCCCTATTGCTCTATGTCGCGGCTTCGCCGCACGCGGTCAGCGCGGCACTAGTGCAGGAGCAGACAGTTGAGGGTGCGGTCAGACAGTGCCCTGTTTACTATGTCTCCGAGGTACTGACACCGTCCAAGTGTAACATGACAGAGCTGGAGAAGATCGCCTACGCAGTCGTTATGTCTTCGCGTAAACTGCACCATTACTTTGAAGCATTCAAGGTCCGAGTCACCTCAGACAGGGGACTCGGCGAACTATTCAAAAACCTGGAGGCATCGGTGAGGATTGCCAAGTGGGCAGCCGAACTATCCGGCTACCACATCAGCTTCGAGCCTAGGACAGCCATTAAGTCACAAGTCCTGGCAGACTTCGTCGTCGACTGGACTGGGCCAATAACACAGCCAGACCCGTCCACAGAGAAGGTTTGGACTATCCATTGCGACGGCGCATGGTGCCATGCGGGGGCAGGCGTCGCTGCAGTCGTCACCTCACCAGCCGGAGTCAAACACAGATATGCAGCACGCCTCAGCTTCGCTTTGGAATCCGACAGATGCACAAACAATATAGCAGAGTATGAAGCGGTTATCCTTGGCCTCCGCAAGCTAAGGGCCCTCGGAGTCACCACATGTATCATCAAAACAGACTCCAAGATAGTTGTCGGCCAGGTCGAGAAAGACTATGCAGCAAAAGACCCCGCGCTCATGCAATACCTCGCGGCCATCCGAAGTCTCGAGAGACAGTTCAAGGGATTCACTTTGCAGCATGTGGATAGGGCCAAGAACGAGGAGGCCGACGCATTGGCCAAGGCCGCCGCCAGGGGCGAGTCCTTGCCCTCCGACGTGTTCTTCCACATCATCGGCACGCCAGCCGTCCGGAGCCCCGAAGGGCTCCAAATAACTAATGACAGCGAAGGCCACCGCATAGTCAACCTAATCATGACCGAGGACTGGCGGGCACCAATAACCCTATTCCTACAGGGGTACTATCATCCAACCAACGTCAGCGAGGCCAAGCGCCTCAGACATCGAAGCCGGGACTTCGCACTGATTGAGGGCCAACTCTACAAAAAAGGGGTCAGTCAGCCAATGCTTAAGTGCGTCACCGAAACCGAAGGCATGCAGATCCTACGCGAAGTCCACAGTGGCACGTGCGGCTCGCACGCAGGGCCAAGGGCCCTAGCTGCCAAGGTGATCCGCCAAGGGTTTTACTGGCCCGCAATGATCTGCGCCGCAAATCGGGTCACAAGGTCCTGCGAAGCCTGCCAGAAGTTTTCTCCTCGGTCAGGCAGCCCCTCGCAGTATACAAAGCTGATTGCCCATACATGGCCTCTCCAGCGCTGGGGCCTGGACATTGTCGGGCCCCTGCCCACCGCTCAGGGGAACCTTAAGTTCGCCTTCGTAGCCGTCGAATACTTCACCAAGTGGATCGAAGCGAGGGCTGTTTCTACAGTAACATCAAAGACTGCCCAAAAATTCTTCTAGCAAAACATTGTTTGCCGCTTCGGAGTACCGTCCGAACTACGCGTAACCCTTCTGTCTACACTGTTCACCCTTGTTGGCCTTCTTGCGTCTGAGAGCAAGTTCCAACAAGGAGCTTAGGATAATGCTATTTAACTATAGGAAGATGGGAATCATTCCGAAGGTTGAACCAATGTAAGGTGTGATGCCCTCGCTGTACGTGTGTAACTATAGTTTGTATGATGAGGCTGTGCGCCTTCGCGCATCCGGCTATGTCCATAGGGGCGTTGCGCACTTGGTCTAGCACATTTATTATGTCGGTCCAGCTGCGCCTGTAGTAGGTCTTTGCGCGGACAATTTCTTGGTGTAGACTTTTGCACGGATGTAATGCGCCTGCGATTTTGCGCGCTTGTTGAGCTAGTCCGGCTGCACCCTTAGGCGACTTTTGCGCGGATAGTCTTTTGAAGAAGACTTCGATTTTGCGCGCTTGTTGTGCTAGTCCGGCTGCACCCTTAGGCGACTTTTGCACGGATAGTCTATTGAAGAAGACTTCGATTTTGCGCACTTGTTGTGCTAGTCCGGCTGCACCCTTAGGCGACTTTTGCACGGATAGTCTTTTGAGGAAGACTTCGATTTTGTGCACTTGTTGTGCTAGTCCGGCTGCACCCTTAGGCGACTTTTGCGCGGAGTGTCGCACGCGAGGGTAGCCAGCGCTGCTGAGAGCACCTAGAGGGGGGGTGAATAGGTGATCCTGTAAAACTTAAACTTATAGCCACAAAAACTTGTTAAGTGTTAGCACAATAATCGCCAAGTGGCTAGAGAGAAGGTCTTGCACAATACGATAATCACAAAGAATTCAACACAGAGAAGACACAGTGATTTATCCCGTGGTTCGGCCAAGTACAAAACTTGCCTACTCCACGTTGTGGCGTCCCAACGGACGAGAGTTGCACTCAACTCCTCTCAAGTGATCCAATGATCAACTTGAATACCACAGTGTTATGCTTTTCTTTTCTTATCCTGTTCGCGAGGAATCTCCACAACTTGGAGCCTCTCGCCCTTACACTTTTGATGTTCACAAAGAATCACGGAGTAAGGAAGGGAAGCAACACACACAAATCCACAGCAAAATGCGCACACACACGGCCAAGAATCGAGCTCAAAGACTATCTCAAAGTTCTCACTAGAACGGAGCTCGAATCACTTAGAATGACAAACGAATGCGCAAAGACTGAGTGTGGATGATCAAGAATGCTCTAAGGTTGCTTGGTGTTCTCCTCCATGCGCCTAGGGGTCCCTTTTATAGCCCCAAGGCAGCTAGGAGCCGTTGAGAACAAATCTGGAAGGCCATCCTTGCCTTCTGTCGTCGGGTGCACCGGACAGTCCGGTGTACACCGGACAATGTCCGGTGCCCGATTTCCTTCCTTAATTGGCGAAGCCGACCGTTGGCAGACTTGGAGCCGTTGGCGCACCGGACATGTCCGGTGCACACCGGACAGTCCGGTGCCCCCTTCTAGCCGTTGGCTTGGCCACGTGTCCCGCGCAGATCGCGCGGCCGACCGTTGGCCCGGCCGACCGTTGGCTCACCGGACAGTCCGGTGCACACCGGACAGTCCGGTGCCCCCTTCCGACCGTTGGCTCGGCCACGTGTCCCGCGCAGATCGCGCGGCCGACCGTTGGCCCGGCCGACCGTTGGCTCACCGGACAGTCCGGTGCACACCGGACAGTCCGGTGAATTTTAGCCGTACGTCGTCGGCGAATTCCCGAGAGCGGTCACTTCGCTCGAGCCAGCCTGGCACACCGGACACTGTCCGGTGCACCACCGGACAGTCCGGTGTCGCAGACCGAAACAGCCTCTTGGCTGTACACAGCCAACTCTTCTCTTTTCTTCTTCTTTCTGTTTCTGATACTTAGACAAGTATATTAGTACACAAAACCAATGTACTAAGACTTAGAAACATACCTTTGCTCTTGATTTGCACTTTGTTCACCCATGGGCATAGATTCACATTTAAACACTTGTGTTGGCACTCAATCACCAAAATACTTAGAAATGGCCCAAAGGCACATTTCCCTTTCAATCTCCCCCTTCTTGGTGATTTATGCCAACACAACATAAAGCAACTAGAACAAGTGCAATATCACTTCAAAAATAAAAACTCAAGTTTATTTTGATTCAATTTGGCATATATGGATCATCCTTTGCCACCACTTGGTTTGTTTTTGCAAATCAAACACAAAATCCTATCTCTAAGTCAAATCCACTTGTAGAGACATAAAGAGAGGTTTTCCAAAGAAAATTGATTCAAGATTCCAAAAACTCCCCCTTTTTCCCATAATCAACACTTCTCCCCACAAGAGGCCAACTTTTGACAAAAGAGACAATGCAAGAGTTTTGACAACACAAAAGCTCTAATCTACTATTTTCAAAATTTCTCAAGTGGTAGCTGATCCATTTATCACTTTGGCCTTTATTTTCTCCCCCTTTGGCATCAAGCACCAAAACGGGATCAATCTTGGCCCTTTAACCCCATTGCCTCACCAAAATCTTCAATTAAGAGCAAATAGGCAATAAGAGTCTAAAGATGAACTTGGAATAAGTTACCCTCTCATCGGAGTGCAGTGGAAGTCTTTCATGGTCCAAATCCACCTTTTTCCCTTTCAATCCATCTTCGAGACTAAATCATCAAACTCAAGCACATGGTCAGTCTTCAAAGGGTCAAGTTGTAACATATCTCCCCCTAAACATGTGCATCACTTTGCAACGGACTTGTGAGGTCCAGGGAGTGTTTGTACAACTTGAGCACCATAATAAAGGAACATGATCAAAGGCATATACACATGTATGCTATAAATCAATCCAAGTTCCGCGAATCTAGGACATTTAGCTCACTACGCAACCTGCAAAAGGTCTTCTCATCTAGAGGCTTGGTAAAGATATCGGCTAGCTGGTTCTCGGTGCTAACATGAAACACTTCGATATCTCCCTTTTGCTGGTGGTCTCTCAAAAAGTGATGCCGGATGTCAATGTGCTTTGTGCGGCTGTGTTCAACAGGATTTTCCGCCATGCGGATAGCACTCTCATTGTCACATAGGAGTGGGACTTTGCTCAGATTGTAGCCAAAGTCCCGGAGGGTTTGCCTCATCCAAAGTAGTTGCGCGCAACACTGTCCTGCGGCAACGTACTCGGCCTCAGCGGTGGATAGGGCAACGGAGGTTTGTTTCTTAGAGTTCCATGACACCAGGGACCTTCCTAAGAATTGGCACGTCCCCGATGTACTCTTCCTATCGACCTTACATCCAGCATAGTCGGAGTCTGAGTATCCAACTAAGTCAAAGGTAGACCCCTTTGGATACCAGAGCCCAAAGCAAGGCGTAGCAACCAAATATCTAAGAATTCGCTTCACCGCCACTAAGTGACACTCCTTAGGATCGGATTGAAATCTAGCACACATGCATACGCTAAGCATAATATCCGGTCTACTAGCACATAAGTAAAGCAAAGAACCTATCATTGACCGGTATGCTTTTTGATCAACGGACTTACCTCCTTTGTTGAGGTCGGTGTGTCCGTTGGTCCCCATCGGAGTCTTTGCGGGCTTGGCGTCCTTCATCCCAAACCGCTTCAGCAAGTCTTGCGTGTACTTTGTTTGGGAGATGAAGGTGCCGTCCTTGAGTTGCTTCACTTGAAACCCAAGGAAGTAGTTCAACTCGCCCATCATCGACATCTCGAATTTCTGTGTCATCACCCTGCTAAACTCTTCACAAGACTTTTGGTTAGTAGAACCAAATATTATGTCATCGACATAAATTTGGCACACAAACAAATCACCATCACATGTCTTAGTAAAAAGAGTTGGATCGGCTTTCCCAACCTTGAAAGCATTAACAATTAGAAAGTCTCTAAGGCATTCATACCATGCTCTTGGGGCTTGCTTAAGTCCATAGAGCGCCTTAGAGAGCTTACACACGTGGTCGGGGTACCGTTCATCCTCGAAGCCAGGGGGTTGCTCCACGTACACCTCCTCCTTGATTGGCCCGTTGAGGAAAGCGCTCTTCACATCCATTTGGTACAACCTGAAAGAATGGTGAGCGACATATGCTATCAAGATACGAATTGATTCTAGCCTAGCCACAGGAGCAAACGTCTCCTCAAAGTCCAAACCTGCGACTTGGGCATAACCTTTTGCCACAAGTCGAGCCTTGTTCCTCGTCACCACCCCGTGCTCGTCCTGTTTGTTGCGGAACACCCACTTGGTTCCCACAACATTTTGCTTGGGACGAGGCACCAGTGTCCAATCTTCATTGCGCTTGAAGTTGTTGAGTTCCTCCTGCATGGCCAATACCCAATCCGGATCTAGCAAGGCCTCCTCTACCCTGAAAGGCTCAATAGAAGAGACAAAGGAGTAATGCTCACAACAATTAACTAATCGAGATCGAGTAGTTACTCCCTTGCTAATGTCACCCAGAATTTGGTCGACGGGATGATCCCTTTGAATCATCGCTCGAACTTGGGTTGGAGGTGCAGGTTGCGCTTCTTCCTCCATCACGTGAACATCTTGTGCTCCCCCTTGATCACACGCCTCCTTTTGATGAACCTGTTCATCATCTTGAGGTGGGGGATGCACCGTTGTTGAGGAAGAAGGTTGATCTCGTTCATCTTGTTCCTGTGGCCGCACTTCTCCAATCGCCATGGTTCGTATAGCGGCCGTCGGAACATCTTCTTCATCTACATCATCACAATCAACAACTTGCTCTCTTGGAGAGCCATTAGTCTCATCAAATACAATGTCGCTAGAGACTTCAACCAAACCCGATGATTTGTTGAAGACTCTATACGCCTTTGTATTTGAGTCATAACCTAACTTAAACCCTTCTACAGCTTTGGGAGCAAATTTAGAATTTCTACCCTTCTTCACTAGAATGTAGCACTTGCTCCCAAATACACGAAAGTAAGATACATTGGGTTTGTTACCGGTTAGTAGCTCATACGAAGTCTTCTTGAGGAGGCGATGAAGGTAGACCCTGTTGATGGCGTGGCAAGCCGTGTTCACGGCTTCCGACCAGAAACACTCGGGGGTCTTGAATTCTCCAAGCATCGTCCTTGCCATATCGATTAGCGTCCTGTTCTTCCTCTCTACCACACCATTTTGCTGTGGTGTGTAGGGAGCGGAGAACTCGTGCTTGATCCCTTCCTCCTCAAGGAACTCCTCCACTTGAAGGTTCTTGAACTCGGACCCGTTGTCGCTCCTTATCTTCTTCACCTTGAGCTCAAACTCATTTTGAGCTCTCCTGATGAAGCGCTTGAGGGTCCCTTTGGTTTCAGACTTATCCTGCAAAAAGAACACCCAAGTGAAGCAGGAAAAGTCATCAACGATAACTAGACCATACTTACTTCCTCCTATGCTCAGATAGGCGACGGGTCCGAAGAGGTCCATATGTAGCAGCTCCAGGGGTCTTGATGTTGTCATCACATTTTTGGTGTGATGAGAGCCTCCCACTTGTTTCCCTGCTTGACAAGCTGCACAAGGTCTATCTTTTTCGAAATGAACATTGGTTAGACCTATCACGTGTTCTCCCTTTAGAAGCTTGTGAAGGTTCTTCATCCCCACATGTGCTAAGCGGCGATGCCACAGCCAGCCCATGCTAGTCTTAGCTATTAAGCATGCATCTAGACCGGCCTCTTCTTTTGCAAAATCAACTAAATAAAGTTTGTCGTCTAATACACCCTTAAAAGCTAGTGAACCATCACTTCTTCTAAAGACAGACACATCTATATTTGTAAATAGACAGTTATACCCCATATTGCATAATTGACTAACCGATAGCAAATTATATCCAAGAGACTCTACTAAAAACACATTAGATATAGAGTGCTCATTAGAAATTGCAATTTTACCTAACCCTTTTACCTTGCCTTGATTCCCATCACCGAATATAATTGAATCTTGAGAATCCTTATTCTTGACGTAGGAGGTGAACATCTTCTTCTCCCCCGTCATATGGTTTGTGCATCCGCTGTCGATAATCCAGCTTGAACCCCCGGATGCATAAACCTGCAAGGCAAATTTAGGCTTGGGTCTTAGGTACCCAACTTATGTTGGGTCCTACAAGGTTAGTGCAAATCTCCTTAGGGACCCAAATGCAAGTTTTGTCTCCCTTGCATTTTGCCCCTAACTTCCTAGCAACTATTTTCCTATCCTTTCTACAAATAGCAAAGGAAGTATTCAAAGCATGATATATTGTAGAAGGTTCATTAACTTTCCTAGGAACATTAACAACATTTCTCCTAGGCATATTATGAACAACATTTCTCCTACCAACATTCCTATCATGCACATAGAAAGAACTAGAAGCAAACATGTCATGAGAATCATAAACATATGAATCAAAAACATTATAACTTCTATTTGCATTTCTAGTATGTCTCCTATCATGGTACATAAAAGCATGATTCTTTTTAGCACTACTAGCCATAGGAGCCTTCCCTTTCTCCTTGGCGGAGATAGGAGCTTTATGGTTTGTCAAGTCCTTGGCTTCCCTCTTGTAGCCAAGTCCATCCTTAATTGAGGGGTGTCTACCAATTGTGTAGGCATCCCTTGCAAATTTTAGCTTATCAAAATCACTTTTGCTAGTCTCAAGTTGGGCATTAAGACTAGCTACCTCTTCATTTAATTTAGAAATGCAAGCTAGGTGTTCACTATAAGCATCAATGTTAATATCTTTACACCTAGTGCACGTTACAACATTTTCTACACAAGAGATAGATTTACTAGCAATCTCTAACTTAGCATTCAAATCATCATTAATGCTCCTTAATTTAGAAATTGTCTCATGGCAAGAAGATAATTCACAAGAAAGCATTTCATTTCTTTTAACTTCTAGAGCATGAGATCTTTGTGCTTCTACAAATTTATCATGTTCTTCATATAATAAATCCTCTTGTTTCTCTAAGAGTCTATCCTTCTCATTCAAGGCATCAATCAATTCATTGATTTTATCAATTTTATTTCTATCCAATCCCTTGAACAAGCTAGAGTAATCTATTTCCTCATCGCTAGACTCATCATCACTAGAAGAATCATAAGTATTACTGTCTCGAGTACATACCTTCTTCTCCTTTGCCATGAGGCATGTGTGACGCTCGTTTGGGAAGAGGGATGACTTGTTGAAGCCGGTGGCGGCGAGTCCTTCATTGTCAGAGTCGGAGGAGGAGCAATCCGAGTCCCACTCCTTTCCTAGATGTGCCTCGCCCTTGGCCTTCTTGTAATTTTTCTTCTTTTCCCTCTTGCTCCCGTGTTCCTGGTCACTTTCATTATCGGGACAGTTAGCAATAAAATGACCAATCTTACCGCATTTGAAGCATGAGCGCTTCCCCTTGGCTTTGGTCTTGCTTGGCTGTCCCTTGCGACCCTTAAGCGCCGTCTTGAAGCACTTGATGATGAGGGCCATCTCCTCATCATTGAGCCCTGCCGCCTCAACTTGCGCCACCTTGCTAGGTAACGCCTCCTTGCTCCTTGTTGCCTTGAGAGCAATGGGTTGAGGCTCATGAATTGGACCGTTCAACGCGTCGTCCACGTATCTTGCCTCCTTGATCATCATTCGCCCGCTTACGAATTTTCCAAGGATTTCTTCGGGCGACATTTTGGTGTATCTGGGATTCTCACGAATATTATTCACCAAATGAGGATCAAGAATGGTAAAGGACCTTAGTAGTAGTCGGACGACGTCATGGTCCGTCCATCGCGTGCTTCCATAGCTCCTTATTTTGTTGATAAGGGTCTTGAGCCGGTTGTATGTTTGGGTTGGCTCCTCGCCCCTTATCATCGCAAATCTTCCAAGCTCGCCCTCCACCAACTCCATTTTAGTGAGCATGGTGATGTCGTTCCCTTCGTGAGAGATCTTGAGGGTGTCCCATATCTGCTTGGCATTGTCCAAGCCGCTCACCTTATTGTACTCTTCCCTGCACAAAGCTAATAGAACAGTAGTAGCTTGTGCATTTCTATGGATTTGTTCATTTATAAGCATAGGGCTATCCGAGCTATCAAATTTCATTCCATTCTCTACAATCTCCCATATGCTTGGATGGAGAGAGAATAAGTGACTACGCATTTTGTGACTCCAAAATCCGTAGTCCTCCCCATCGAAGTGTGGAGGTTTGCCAAGAGGAATGGAAAGCAAATGCGAATTCGAACTATGTGGAATACGAGAATAATCAAATGAAAAGTTCGAATTGACCGTCTTCCTGTAGTCGTTGTCGTCGTCCTTTTGGGAAGAAGTAGACTCATCGCTATCGTCGTAGTAGACGATCTCCTTGATGCGCCTTGTCTTCTTCTTCTTCCCATCTTTGCGCTTGTGGCCCGAGCCCGAGTCAGTAGGCTTGTCATCCTTCGGCTCGTTGACGAAGGACTCCTTCTCCTTGTCATTGATCACGATTCCCTTCCCCTTAGGATCCATCTCTTCGGGCGATTAGTCCCTTCTTGAAGAGAACGGCTCTGATACCAATTGAGAGCACCTAGAGGGGGGGTGAATAGGTGATCCTGTAAAACTTAAACTTATAGCCACAAAAACTTGTTAAGTGTTAGCACAATAATCGCCAAGTGGCTAGAGAGAAGGTCTTGCACAATACGATAATCACAAAGAATTCAACACAGAGAAGACACAGTGATTTATCCCGTGGTTCGGCCAAGTACAAAACTTGCCTACTCCACGTTGTGGCGTCCCAACGGACGAGAGTTGCACTCAACTCCTCTCAAGTGATCCAATGATCAACTTGAATACCACAGTGTTATGCTTTTCTTTTCTTATCCCGTTCGCGAGGAATCTCCACAACTTGGAGCCTCTCGCCCTTACACTTTTGATGTTCACAAAGAATCACGGAGTAAGGAAGGGAAGCAACACACACAAATCCACAGCAAAATGCGCACACACACGGCCAAGAATCGAGCTCAAAGACTATCTCAAAGTTCTCACTAGAACGGAGCTCGAATCACTTAGAATGACAAACGAATGCGCAAAGACTGAGTGTGGATGATCAAGAATGCTCTAAGGTTGCTTGGTGTTCTCCTCCATGCGCCTAGGGGTCCCTTTTATAGCCCCAAGGCAGCTAGGAGCCGTTGAGAACAAATCTGGAAGGCCATCCTTGCCTTCTGTCGTCGGGTGCACCGGACAGTCCGGTGTACACCGGACAGTGTCCGGTGCCCGATTTCCTTCCTTAATTGGCGAAGCCGACCGTTGGCAGACTTGGAGCCGTTGGCGCACCGGACATGTCCGGTGCACACCGGACAGTCCGGTGCCCCCTTCTAGCCGTTGGCTTGGCCACGTGTCCCGCGCAGATCGCGCGGCCGACCGTTGGCCCGGCCGACCGTTGGCTCACCGGACAGTCCGGTGCACACCGGACAGTCCGGTGCACACCGGACAGTCCGGTGCCCCCTTCCGACCGTTGGCTCGGCCACGTGTCCCGCGCAGATCGCGCGGCCGACCGTTGGCCCGGCCGACCGTTGGCTCACCGGACAGTCCGGTGAATTTTAGCCGTACGTCGTCGGCGAATTCCCGAGAGCGGTCACTTCGCTCGAGCCAGCCTGGCGCACCGGACACTGTCCGGTGCACCACCGGACAGTCCGGTGCCCCAGACCGAAACAGCCTCTTGGCTGTACACAGCCAACTCTTCTCTTTTCTTCTTCTTTCTGTTTCTGATACTTAGACAAGTATATTAGTACACAAAACCAATGTACTAAGACTTAGAAACATACCTTTGCTCTTGATTTGCACTTTGTTCACCCATGGGCATAGATTCACATTTAAACACTTGTGTTGGCACTCAATCACCAAAATACTTAGAAATGGCCCAAAGGCACATTTCCCTTTCAGCTGCCCCTCGCGGTGACTTTGTATTGGTCGAATGTCGAAGACCGTCGATGCAGTCTTTTTTCGACGTAGATTTTTGCGGGGGATTTTTCGCGTGTGTATTACATGGCTCCGCCTCGTTAAAAACCTCACCCCCCGAGAGGAAAAGAGTGCGGGCCAGAATAAAATTGTTTTGCGAATTACAAGGGTGGGCTGGCCCTGAGGAGTCAAACAAAAAATTTGCGGAGATTATCAATGTTCCAAGAATGCTCCAAGTCCTCGTCGGATGGCGTTGTGAGCCTGTACGCACTGGGGGACGCCTTCGTCTTGACGATGAAAGGGCCCTCCCACTTGGGCTCCAGCTTGCCCCGAGACTCTGTCCGAGCTGTCCAGACGAGTACGAGGTCTCCTTCGTTGAATTCCCTCGGGATGACTGTTTGGTCGCACCATGCTTTTGTTTGAGCTTGGTATTTGTTTAGAGCCTGTAGGGAGAAGACGCGGTCTCCGTCGATGAGGTCCTTCGAAGTGGGCTCGTCCACGTCGGGGACGGCTGACGGGACTGTCCGTGGTGACCCATGTTTTATTTCTTGCGGGGTCATGGCCTCCGATCCATATAGAAGGCGGAAAGGGGTGAACCCAGTCGCCCTGCACTCAGTCGTGTTTAGTGCCCAGACCGCTTCAGGTAACAGGTCGGCCCACTTGCCCTTTTTGTCGTCGAGGAGCATCTTCTTGACGGCTGTGAAAATTTTGCCATTTACACGTTCCACAACTCCGTTGGATTGCGGGTGGTATACTGAGGTGAAGGCAAGCTTGGTGCCAATGGAGAAGCAGAAATCCTTGAAGTCTTGGCTGTCAAATTGCTTGCCATTGTCAACTGTGAGTTCGGACGGGACTCCGAAGCGGCAAACAATGTTTTGCCAGAAGAATTTCTGGGCGGTTGTTGGGGACTTGTTCTCAAATGCTATGAGTCAAGAACAAGGCAACATAGAAAATGTTAATCGGTAAAGTCCTTCGTCCTTCGAAGCATTATCCCCCTTAGGATATAATGGTTTTCGGACGAAGGTTATGAAGGGCGTACCTTCATAAATACATTATACAATGACGAAGGATGAATTGTAAGGAATATAAAGGACAACATAAACAATTATATATTACTGTCATGTATAAACAGAAATAATGTTGGATTACAAATGTACCTTCAACTTGAAAGAGATGAAAGTACAAGCGTGACGCAAAAGCGAATGCCAGATCAGCCCCCCAGTACGGGGATACTGTTCACCTATTTATAGGCACAGGTTACAGCCTATGCAAAATTACATTCATGCCCTTTACATTTGATAATAATTCTATTGTAATCTATCGAGGTCTGAATAGCCTTTTCATCTTTAAGTCGGTTTCATTTTGTTGCTATCATGCCGAAGCTTTCCTGCTCACACCTTCGGCGCTGTATCAACCTTCGTATTATTCTGGTCTGCTGTGATACCGACTTGAGTCCGAAGATACCTGTTCACACATTAAACTCCAGAAATACTGTTAAATCCTGTTTTTGAGGACCTTCGAAAGCCGAAGGCCCCCAACAGTAGCCCCTCGCAATATTAATTTGTTTAAAACAATAAATTAAGATTGCGATATGGACGAAGGCTTTACGCCGAAGGTCCGAAAAAACACCTTCCCTTTGCTAGAATAGCAACATTCACTGACAAGCGGGGTCTTTCAATTTTCAACGCACTGGGCGTATAAATACGGTCATACCACAAACTCATTTGGCACGCTTTCTTGTCATCTGCTCTCGCTCACTCGATTTTTAGCTTTTGTGCACTAAGAATTTCTGAGCTTTTAGTTTTGAAGCTTCGGCTTTAAAAACAGTTTTTTAGTGTTTCCGTAGATGTCTGGAGATAAGAAGGATGCTGCTGAGACGAAGCTGAGTCTTGACGAAGAGAAAAACTTGGGGTTTCTTATAGCGATGTCGAAGACCAATACGGAAAAAATTACCAAGGAGATTTTAGAAGGTTTGTCTGAGGATACTGGTGACAGCGACAGTTATGATGTGGACAGCGGTGGTGAAGACTCCGAAGATCGTCCCTGGCGACCAAGCCACTCAGTTTATGGTAAATCAACTATCAAAGAGAATCATCTTGTCAACATGAGAGGGAGGTATTTCCAGGATTTGTCCATTGTGAGGGCCGACGAAGGGGAGAAAACTTGTCCACACCCTGAAGAGAATGAAGTCGTAGTGTACCGAAGCTTTTTGAAAGCTGGGCTGCGATTTCCCTTGAGCAACTTCGTCGTGGAGGTGCTGAAAATCTTCGAAGTCTATCTTCACCAACTTACCCCCGAGGCAATTATAAGGCTGAATATCTTCGTGTGGGCCGTGAGAAGCCAAGGTCTGAAGCCTGATGCAAAAAGCTTCTGCAATATACACGAATTATCCTACGAAACAAAACCTTGGGGTAAAGAACAGTATCATAATAATTTTGGCTGCTACAGTTTCGTTTCTCGCTCCGGGTCAAGCTGTCTCGTGCCAACCTTTCGGAAGAGATGGCCCGGCGACTGGATGACGGAATGGTTTTATGTGAAGAATGACCTGTCATTACGAGAAGATATCAAAGGTATAATTATGCGCCCTATTTGGCAAAGCTTCGGCCTTCGGAGGCCGAAGGTTGAAATGAATGAAGCTGCCGAAGAATGCCAGAGGGCCTTCGGCGTTATCTGTTCTTTTATTGGAACGAGAGATTTAGTACAAGAGCATATTGCCTTCCGGGTATGGCCGCTCGCGGAGAAATGGGAGATGCCGCAAGAAATCATAAAAGAGGCCGACGAAGGTGGACTTGTCAGACTGAAGTACACCTTCAAGTTCGGAGATAAATTCGTTGAGCCGGATGATGACTGGTTAAAAAGCATTGAAAATTTAAGTGATGAGCTGCTTGGGGCTTATTCGAAGGCCGAAGATACTGCGATGTCAGCAGCCTTCGGAGGCCGAAAAAAGAAGAGGCTGAATCGGGTATTTGATGCAATTGGGTTTGTCTACCCTGACTATTGCTATCCCATTCGAAGGCAGAAGAGAAAAAACACAACCTCTGCAAAAGAAGAACCTGAAACTGCTCCTAGCGAGCCAGAACCGAAAAGAAAGAAGATAAAGGTCCTCACACATCGGCCGCGTTATATTGAACCAGCTTCGGTGCCTGAGTTTACCGGGAAAACTTCTTCGGCCACCGAGGCTAAAAAGCCAACCAAACCAACCTTGCTGCCAGTAGTTGCAGAAATGGCCGAAACGCCAAAAATGATAGAATTGGAAGAACCGAAGATTTTGCTACCAGAAACCGAAAAAATGGCCGAAGCGCCGTCCATAGAAAAAATGGAAGAAGTGAAAAAACCATCTGAAGAAAAAGCACCAGAAGTTGTGAGCCCTGCAGCAAATGTTGAGACAGTAAAAAATCAAAAAGTGCCAGCAGTGACTCCGAAAAGAAAGAGAATGGCTAATGTGCTAGATGTACTGGAAACAATCAAATCTTCAAGCACACCTCCGAAGAAGGCTGCTGCCACTCCTGAAACAACAACTGAAATTTCTGATACAAAAGCTCCAGAGCAAGAAACTAAAGCCGAAGCTGGGGCCTCAGAGCCCGTAAAGATAAAATCTTTGGACATTGAGGAAGAAAAAATAACAAAGCCAACTTTTGTTGAAGAAATCGGTGTCGTTGCCCCCGAAGCATCCTCCAAAAATCGTGATTATATTGTTCGTCATGCTTCGGGGAAAAAACTATCAGAAAAAGAAGAGCAAGAGGCCCAGCGCTATGCCCAAAAACTGAAGTATCCAAAGGGGGCGCTAATATTCAATGGTAGTGGAGAAGAAGACTTTTTGTATTGTCTCCTTGACAGCAAGGAGATTTCTGTCTGCCGGGAGATGAGCAAGAGCTTCGGATTCCCAACTTTAGAAGACGGGCTCTCGGTGCTGTCGAAGAACGATCTGGCCGACAGCCTGGCCTATAATAGCTTAAAGGTGCGACAAATAGGATCCTTGTGTTTTTTGTTGAGACCAAAATTTTTCGCTTGTGTAAATTTATTGATACACACATATTTCGCTTTGCAGGGTCTGATACTTAGCAATGCCCTCAGGGCACAGAAAGATGCTGAAGACGAAGGATGTGCTATAGCCCTGAGCAACCTTCGTTCCGAAGTAATTGAACTGAGGAACGAAGGCCTCGAAAAAGATAAAATATTACACTCATTGATAAATAAAATAAAAGAAGACGAAGCTTCTTTTAAGGGTCAAGTTGAAGCTCAGAAGCGCGAAATTGAAGATCTTCGAAAACAACTAGCCAGAGCCAAGGAAGAACGCATACTTGAAGAAACAAGGCGAGAACTCAGCGACCAATGGGCAGATCACTTAGAAGTAACTGTTGAAGAGCTTAGTTCGTCCAAGAAAAGATGCTATAACAAATCTATAGAGTGTGTTAAGAAGTTAAAAGCTAGCTTCGCCAGGGTCGGCGCCTTCTCAAGCGAAGAAAACTTTACGAGAGGCAATCCCGAAGATCCCATCGAATGGATCGACCATGAAGCTGAGGCCTTCGAAGAAATTTTAAATAGCCGTGGAGATATATGTGCTTTCTCTGGTGCCAGAGGAATTGCCACCATTTTAGAGAAGAAGGGCTGTGGACATGTAAAAATTTTAGCACAATCTGAAGCTGCTTTGTCCTTTGAAGATGCAAGAGATCCTTCGGCCGAAGCTAGCATGATCGGTGGAAAATTTTTCACCGATATCTGGGATAATGGTGGCCGAGAAATGGCCGGAGAAATTATTCAAAAAAGTGAAAAGGGCATTCACGATGCTAGAGAAGTGGCTGAGGCTGCTGAAAAGAGTGCAGAGCCCGAAAGTCAATTAGGTAGTAACTAATAGTTTTTATTGTGTTGTAATTTTTGGTTTTAAGCTTCGTTTGCCATTTGTAATAGCAGTGTAGCCGTATCCTGTCCTTCTTCAGATCCTGCTGAAGCGTCTCCGGGCCCTAAGCCGAAAGGGGACGACGAAATTAAAAAGATGGCTGAAGCCATTATGGACGAAGTCGTCAATCGGCTCCTGAATGAGGCTGCAGAAGTTGTTCTGAGAGAAGATTAAATACTATTGTAAATTAAACTTCTGAAATGTAATATATTGTAACATTTTGTAATGCTGAATGTAATATACCCGTTTTTATTGCTCAACTCTTTACGATGCATGAAACTTTACACGTACCGCTTTTGAGTCTTTGACGAAAAAACACCTTCCCTTCTTTTCATGCTTCGTGAAGAGGAATTTTTCTTTGTCACAACAATATCCAATGTTCTAATAAATAATATCCAGGCTTCGTGAAGATGCTTTCCGAAGCTATACTTCCGAAGATCAATAATGTATCTCCTTGTGATATTATGATTTTTCCCTTGTGCCATATGCAACATGATGTATGATGCTTATGCTATGCGAAATGATGCGATGATGTTATGCTGTGTAAGATGGTGTTTATTCCGAAGATACACACATTCCTGCGACAAAACACAATCTTTTGAATCAGCATTGTCTTTTTACTATAAGCCTCCCTTAGGAGCTTCTTCGCCTTTTACTTCGGCGGAATCAGCGTTTATTTTTCGCTGTAAGCCTCCCTTAGGAGCTTCTTCGCCTTTTACTTTCAGCGGTATTCGCGTTGACTTTTCGCGCTTTGCCTTTTACTTAGGCGGTATCAGCGTTGACTTTTCGCTGTATGCTCTGCATTCCCTTTGGAACGACTTTGGAGCAGAAAACTTACACTGCGCTCCCTTTGGAACGACTTTTTTGTGACTTCGGCAAACTTACTCTGCGTTCTTTTAGAACGACTTTTTGTTGCTTCGAAGAATTTTCGATAGTTCGAAGGTCCTCTTTGTTATCACAAGTCTTTCAACAATTTAATCCTGTGAAGAAAATATATTTTCCTTGTGGGAATCAACGAAACTATTTACATGAAACCTGAACAATGTCCTTTATTACAGAAAATAAAACTGAATGAAAAAGATTGCTATTAAGGTAGGATATTTGTCAATAGATGTGCTTTGACTCTAGCACAGTGCTGTTGACTGTGCGAGCTTCGGACTGTTCTCTGAAATCCCTTTGATGTGGAGCATATTGGCTCCCTTCTGGCTGCTGACCTTGTTGCAGCGGTGGTGGAGGCGGAGGTTGTTGCCAAGAAGCCTGAGGTTGACTCGCCGAAGCAACAGAAACTGCAGGGTGATTGCCTACATACTCTGGGATGTAAGGCAAATGATACGAAGCAGTGTGCATGACCTGCTTCGGCTGAGCCTGTTGTGCTGCCGCTTCGGCTATTTCTTTTTGCTTCTGGATGGTAACATGGCACATCCTGGTGGTATGACCTTTGTTCTCACCACAGAATAAGCAAAAGATTCTTCTCGGTTGATCGCCGAATCTTCCTCCGAAGCCCCTGGCGCCTCTGCCTCTTGGAGCTGGTGGTCGGAAGGAGCCTTGCTGTTGCCCCGAAGCCTGTGAGGAACATTGTGGCCTTTGCTGTTGGCTCCCTCTATCATCATTTTGTGTAGAGTTATGAATTGGTCTAACATGCCTCGGGTAGAACCTCCCTCCGAAGCCCCTGGTCATTTCAGAAAACCTGAAAGCCTCCTCCCTTCTTTGGCGAAAATCATTATCGGCCCGAATGTACTCGTCCATCTTCTGGAGCAGCTTCTCCAAAGTTTGAGGAGGCTTCCTAGCGAAGTACTGAGCTGACGGTCCTGGCCGAAGCCCCTTGATCATGGCCTCAATGACAATTTCATTGGGCACTGTTGGTGCCTGTGCCCTCAAACGCAAGAACCTTCGGACATACGCCTGAAGGTATTCTTCATGATCCTGGGTGCACTGGAACAGAGCTTGAGCAGTAACCGGCTTCGTCTGAAACCCTTGGAAGCTAGTTAACAACAAGTCCTTCAGCTTCTGCCATGAAGTGATCGTTCCTGGTCGAAGGGAAGAATACCAGGTTTGAGCGACACTCCTGACAGCCATAACAAAAGATTTGGCCATGACTGCAGCATTGCCACCATACGAAGATACTGTTGCTTCGTAGCTCATCAAAAACTGCTTCGGGTCTGAGTGGCCATCGAATACGGGAAGCTGAGGCGGCTTGTAGGACGGAGGCCAAGGTGTAGCCTGCAGCTCAGCGGACAGAGGAGAAGCATCATCGAAAACAAAATTCCCATGATGGAAATTATCATACCAGTCATCTTCGTTGAGGAAACCCTCCTGATGAAGGTCTTGGTGCTGAGGCCTTCGGTGCTGCTCATCCTGAGCAAGATGACGAACTTCTTCAGAGGCTTCGTCTATCTGCCTTTGCAGTTCAGCTAGCCTGGCCATCTTTTCTTTCTTCCTCTGCACCTGTTGATGAAGCATCTCCATGTCTCTGATTTCTTGATCTATCTCGTCCTCTGGTGGTGTCGGGCTGACAGCCTTCCTTTTCTGGCTTCGGGCCTCCCGAAGGGAGACTGTCTCCTGATTGTGGTCCAGCGGTTGCAGAGCTGCAGTCCCAGTCGCTGAAGCTTTCTTCGGCGCCATAGCGAAGGTTTATGATCGCCGAAGGTGTTCAAAAAACTCAAAGAGTGGAAGTGAGTTCACCGGAGGTGGGCGCCAATGTTGGGGACTTGTTCTCAAATGCTATGAGTCAAGAACAAGGCAACATAGAAAATGTTAATCGGTAAAGTCCTTCGTCCTTCGAAGCATTATCCCCCTTAGGATATAATGGTTTTCGGACGAAGGTTATGAAGGGCGTACCTTCATAAATACATTATACAATGACGAAGGATGAATTGTAAGGAATATAAAGGACAACATAAACAATTATATATTACTGTCATGTATAAACAGAAATAATGTTGGATTACAAATGTACCTTCAACTTGAAAGAGATGAAAGTACAAGCGTGACGCAAAAGCGAATGCCAGATCAGCCCCCCAGTACGGGGATACTGTTCACCTATTTATAGGCACAGGTTACAGCCTATGCAAAATTACATTCATGCCCTTTACATTTGATAATAATTCTATTGTAATCTATCGAGGTCTGAATAGCCTTTTCATCTTTAAGTCGGTTTCATTTTGTTGCTATCATGCCGAAGCTTTCCTGCTCACACCTTCGGCGCTGTATCAACCTTCGTATTATTCTGGTCTGCTGTGATACCGACTTGAGTCCGAAGATACCTGTTCACACATTAAACTCCAGAAATACTGTTAAATCCTGTTTTTGAGGACCTTCGAAAGCCGAAGGCCCCCAACAGCGGTCTTCGATGTTATTGTGGATACAGCCCTCGCCTCAATCCATTTGGTAAAATACTCGACAACGACGAAGGTGAACTTGAGGTTCCCCTGGGCCGTGGGCAGGGGCCCGACAATGTCCAGGCCCCAGCGCTGAAGAGGCCATGTGTGGGCGATTAGCTTCGTGAATTGCGAAGGGCTTCCCGAGCGTGGAGAAAATTTCTGGCAGGCTTCGCAGGACCTTGTGACCCGATTTGCGGTGCAGATCATGGCGGGCCAGTAGAAACCTTGACGGATTACCTTTGCAGCTAGGGCCCTAGGCCCTGCGTGAGAGCCGCAAGTCCCGTTGTGGACTTCACGCAGAATTTGGACGCCTTCGATCTCGGTGACACATTTAAGCATGGGTTGACTGACCCCCTTCTTGTAAAGCTGGCCTTCAATTAGTGTGAAGTCCCGGCTTCGATGTTTGAGGTGCTTGGCCTCATTGATGTCGGTTGGATGATAGTACCCCTGCAGGAACAGGGTTATTGGTGCCCGCCAGTCTTCGGTCATGATAAGGTTGACTATGTGGTGGCCCTCGCTGTCATTGGTTATTTGGAGCCCCTCTGGGCTGCGGACGGCTGGCGTGTCGATGACATGGTAGAATACGTCGGAGGGCAGGGCCTCGCCTCTGGCGGCTGCCTTGGCCAATGCGTCGGCCTCCTCATTCTTGGCTCGGTCCACATGCTGCAAGGTGAAACCTTTGAATTGCCTCTCGAGACTACGGATAGCTGCGAGGTACTGCATAAGTGTGGGGTCCTTCGCTGCGTAGTCTTTCTCGACTTGGCCGACGACTACCTTGGAGTCTGTTCTGATGATGCAGGTGGTGACGCCAAGGGCCCTTAGCTTGCGAAGGCCGAGGATGACAGCTTCGTATTCTGCTATGTTGTTAGTGCATCTGTCAGACTCCAAAGCAAAGCTGAGGCGTGCTGCGTATCTGTGCTTGACCCCTGTGGGTGAAGTAATGACTGCAGCGGCGCCTGCCCCTGCATGGCACCATGTGTCGTCGCAATGGATTGTCCACACCTTCTCTACGGACGGGTCCGGCTATGTTATTGGCCCAGTCCAGTCGACGACGAAGTCTGCTAGGACTTGTGACTTGATGGCTGTCCTAGGTTCAAATGTGATGTGGTAGCCGGAGAGTTCGGCTGCCCATTTGGCAATCCGGACTGATGCCTCCGGGTTTCTGAATAATTCGCCGAGTCCCCTATCTGAGGTGACCCGGACCTTGAATGCTTCAAAATAATGGCGCTATTTGCGCGAGGCCATAACAACTGCATAGGCTATTTTTTCCAGTTCCGTCATATTACATTTGGATGTCGTATGTACTTCGGAGACGTAATAAACTGGACATTGCCTGATTATGCCCTCTCTGCTCTGCTCTTGAACTAGCGCTGCGCTGACCGCATGCGGCGAAGCCGCGACGTAGAGCAACAGGGGTAGCGAGGGGTCGGGGCTTGTAAGAATCGCCAATTCTGACAGGTACTGCTTTAATGAAGCGAAGGCCGCTGCCTGCTCTGGTCCCCATGCGAAGTCTTTTGCGTCGTGGAGTGTTTTGAGGAAAGGGAGGCTTCGCTCTGTGGATTTGGAGACGAATTTGTTGAGGGCAGCCAACCTGCCTGTCAGTCGTTGCACGTCTCTGGCTGACTGCGGGGGCATCATATTGATGATAGCCTGGATTTTGGTTGGATTGGCTTCAATCCCGCGGTGTGACACCAGGTAGCCCAAGATTTTCCCCTAGCGAACACCGAAGACGCACTTTTCGGGGTTCAGGCGAAGTCGTGCGTCCCGCATGTTCGCAAACGTTTCGGCGAGGTCGTCCAGATGGTCTTCCTTGCTTCTGCTGGCCATGACGATGTCGTCCACATACGTGAATATATTTCTGCAGACTTGGCCCTCGAGCACCGTTTTGGTGAGCCGAGAGAAAGTGGACCCGGCGTTCTTAAGTCCCTCCGGCATTCTGATGAAGCAATACGTGCCGAAGGGTGTTATGAAGCTGGTGCTCGCCTTGTCCTCCTCCTTCATGTATATTTGATGGTAGCCGGAGAAGCAATCGAGGAGTGACATGACTTCGCACCCGGCCGCACTATCGACGATTTTGTCGATCCGAGGCAGCGGGAAGTTGTCCTTGGGGCAGGCCTTGTTAAGACTGGTGAAATCGATACACATTCGCCATTTGCCGCTCTTCTTCTGCACCATCACTACGTTGGCGAGCCATGTAGGGTAGGCAATTGGCTCGATAAATTTGGCCTCAAGTAGGCGATGTACCTCAGCCTTGGCGGCCTCTGTCTTCTCATCAGACATCTTGCGCAACCGCTGTTTCTTCGGCCTTACTGAAGGGTCAATTCCCAAGCTGTGCTTGATGATGGAGCGACTGACTCCGACCAGGTCGAGGGCGGACCAGGCGAAGACGTCTTTATTCTTGGACAGACAGCAAAGGAGTCTCTCCTTGTCATGCGAAGTGAGGTCTTCGCTGATGGTGACAGTCTGCTTGGGTGTCGCCTTGTCGAGGGGGACAGTCTTGGTCTCGTCGTTGCTTTGCAGCTGTGCTTTGTCATGTTCTTTGGCGGTTGGGCTGGCAGATTCGGGGACCTCGCGCTGGGTCGTGAGGCAGTGTACGTTTCTTTGCCCGAGAACGAAGTCTCTTTCTATGTTACGCGCAGCCTGCTGGTTGCCGTAGACTGTGATGGCGCCTTGCGGACCTGGAATTTTCATGCACAGATAAAGTCCGTGAATGGCTACCTCGAACTTGTTGATGGAGCCCCAGCCCATTATGGCGTTGTACGGGTACACCATGTTGACGATGTCGAATGTGACTTGCTCACTTCGGGCATTGGGTGCTACACCGAAGGAGAGAGGTAACTCTATTTTGCTGACAGGAAAGGTGCCCTTGCCGCCGAAGCTGTACAACGGGTTGTCCGATGGCTTGAGCAGACTGTGGCTTATGCCTATGCGATCGAAGGCATGGAGGAAAATGATATCTGTCTAGCTGCCATTGTCGACTAAGACTTTGTGCAGATCCCATCCTGCCATGCTGCAGTTGATAACCATGGCGTCGATGTGTGGTGCGCTGCGCAGGTCGACGTCGCGGGCGTCGAAGGTCAATGGTACATGGGACCACTTTGTCTGCACGACTGGACCGGTGACGGCAACATGGTTGATGCTGCGGTAATGGTCCCTCTTCTGCCGCTTTGTGTCGAAGTCTACGCTGGACCCCCCAGTGATCATGTGAATGACTCCGCGATACGGTTGATCGGCGAAGTCTTCTTGCTTTGGGGCTTGGGGTGGTTGTGGTGGTGGACGTTTTGCTGTTGCTGGTGCGGGGGTGGGGGTGGGGGAGGTACGATTTGTACCTCCTGGTGATGTTGGTATACGTGGTGCGGTGGGTGCGGAGCAGGGCCGTGGTTGTATGGCTGAAGGGGTTGCTGGTATGTGTGCGCGGCAACTCTAGGGTTGTCGGCTGGTTGCGCTCGTGCCATCCTGTCTCTGGTTGCCTTCGTTTCTGGGCAGTCTCTTGTAGGGTGGGTGCAGTCTTCGCCGTGGAACAGGCAGTAAAATATGCGCGGCTGCTGCGCGCGTCCCCGGCCCCGACCGCGAGTTCCGTTTCCGTGGCCCTGGGGGGATACTCCTGGCGGCGAGGGGCCTCGCCAGCGGGGTTCTGGTTGGCGATGTTGTGCACCTGTTGCTGATTGCGGCCGTCCCGACCGGAGTCTGCCTGCGAGGGCCTCGTCCACGTGCGGCTGGACTGTGGAGTGTCTTTGGGTTTCCTCTGAGACTCGACTTTGCGCTGGTGGAGCTCCTCGGATCTGGCGTATTTTTCAAATAGCTGATACAGCTCCTGGAGGTTCTTGGGTGGATCCCTGATGAAGTGGCTGTAAAGGACGCCGACCCGAAGGCCGCTGATGGCGTAGTGGATGGCGATCTGGTCATCGACCGAAGGCAGTTGTGACTTGAGGGTCAGAAACTTGCGGTAGTACTCCCGCAGAGTCTCTTTTTCCATCTGCTTGCAGAGTGAAAGCTCAGCCAAGGCGTCGGTGTCTAGGCGGTACCCTTGGAAGTTGAGCAAGAATTTGTCCCGGAGACTTCTCCAGGAGTCGATGGATAGTGGGGGCAACCTGGTGTACCAGGTGAGGGCTGGGCCTTCGAGGGCGATGATGGATGACTTGGCCATGGTGGCGTCGTCCCCTTCGGATGATGCAACGGCGACCTGATAACTCATGATGTACTGTGTTGGGTCAGTGCTGTCGTTGTACTTGGGAGAGGTCCCTGCCCTGAAGTTGGCAGGCCATGGTGACACTTGCAGGTGTGGCGCCAGGGGACTTCGCTCGTCAAGGTAGTTGACACCTTGGAATGCCGCGGCGTGTGGGATGGTGTGGCCGTGCTGAGGGAAGTACAGGTCTTCGACTTGTGCGCACTGCTATAGGGGAGGGCCGTGTTGTAGGCCGAGGTGGCCTTCGCGCTGCATGAGCGCAATCTCTTGTTCGAGCTCTTGGGCCTTCTGCTCTTCGTCGCGTATCATCTGTCGCACCTTAGCTTGTGCAGACACACGTTGGCGCTTGGCCTCAAGGATTTCTTTTTGTTTCTGGAGGTTGCGGTTCTTGATGCGCAAGGCGCGCAGCTGTAGCTGCTCTTCCGCTGAAACGCCGATGACTTCGCCGTCCTCGATGACGTCCGCGCCCTCCAGGGGAGCGAAGCTTGGGGGAAGTTGCGGTTGTCCTCCAGAGCTGCAGGTGCGTAGACTTCCTTCGGGAGTGGGTTGTTCGTTGCGCTGCCTCTTGCTGAGTGCGTCGTCTTCGGTGGCCTCTTGGTGGGTGGTGTCGACGAGGGCCTTGCCCTTTTTCTCGGCCAGCAGTGCTGCCTTCGCAGCCTCGTCAGCCTTCAAGCTAGCTCTCTTGGGTGCCATCGCGGGTGGTTTTTCCGTAGCACGAACGGTGGGCGCCAAATGTTGGAACTTGCTCTCCCGAGCATGTTGATCCAACGGGGGAGTGAGAGCAACGTAAACAAGGTTTCAATTCGAGATGGCAATAGCTCTGTTAATCTAGCCCCTCAAGGGCACTGTGCGGGGGTATTTATAGGTGTCTGAGTGCCCAGCATCCTGAGTTAAGGACGCATGTGCCCTCAGGCGCCTAGGTTATCCCTGGAATATTCTCATAAAGCAGGGTTACAAACTGTAATTACAGGGAGACCTTTACAAATTGGGCCCGTAATGCGCAGCGGCCACGCAGGGCCTATTACAGTGCGCCGGATCACACGTGGGCCTCCATGTTGGATGGGGCCACTGGATGGGACAACCTCGTCACAGGCCTTCGTCCGGCGATGCGTGGGACGAAGGGTAAGTCTGCCAGTCGTCTTGTCTTCGTTGGTGCAGCGAGGCTGGCGAATGCATCGAGCGAAGGGTGGCGTCTTCGCCTTCGCCCCAACACTAGGCGTGGGATGCACGTGGGAATGGGAATGGGATTTGCGGGGAGGGGGGAATGAGAAAGACAGTGTGGGGAGGGGGTAATGGGAATGACAGAACACTGGCAGAACACGGAATGACAGTCGGGAATGGGAATGAGAAAGACAGTGCGGTGATGGGGGAATGGGAATGACAGAACACGGGCAGAACACGGAATGACAGTCGGGAATGGGAATGAGAAAGACAGTGCGGGGAGGGGGGAATGGGAATGGCAGAACACGGAATGACAGCCTACCCCTTATCGCCTTAATAAGTAATAGAGAATTCATAGCTGCAATTTCTCTAGTTGAATTATAGTGGAATTTTTTATGGCGAGGAAATCACTGCATGTTTGAGCTGTAATAAAAATTTCATGCTTACTAGAATAAGGAGCGCCCTATCGGGCGCCATAGTGTTCATACGTAGCACAAGTATAGAAACAGAACCTCCAATAGATTTAATTTACATAAATAACTCTAGATAAAAGTAAACAGGTAGAGTCATGTAGTAGAGGCTAACAACGAATTAAACAAATTTCGTGAAAAAAATACTACACAATGCCCCCAGATCTTTGATCTTACAACACGACAATTGAAGGTCCTTCAAATTTGTAAGATCTAAAAAAAAGAAAGGTGATCATCAGTCATGCAAAATGGGAGATCTGGAGATACAATCTTATAAATTTTATTATGCTAAAAATGATGATAGATACATTTTTCTACCGTGAAAATACACATTCCGCAATGCGTCAGGATGCAGGTGACTCCAGAATTGTAGGCCACAAACGATCTGAAACTAAGAAAAAACACGGCTTGCGATTGCGAACTACACACCTAACTACCATGGGCCTGGCCATCCATGAAAACGCTGCATGCAAATGATACAACATGGGTGAAGACTAAAAAATCAGACGACACAGGAGGTCAAGTTCTCGAATCTTTTCAACTTGTGATGTCGATGCTACCTGTTGCAAACACCCACACCTACAAATGGTCCTCGGTACTCCAGCTCAAATAAGATAAGCTTGATTTGTAGCAAAACTAAAATAAACAATAATTTAGAGAAAGTAGCAAAAACATTAATAAATTTAGGGCTACCGAGGCTTGTGATGGCCACCAAAGGAGCCTTACAGCTTACTATCTCACTGTTCCAATCAGTAGTGAATGTGATTTAGATAAGAATAATATGTTTTTACATGAGGATGTCCCGTGCCCGGCCCAATCATGCCTCCCCACTGTCCCTGCAATGCAAGACCCCTTTCCAGACCTGCACAAGGATTCAGAACTGTTTGCCTTAACCGAAAGCTCACAAGCTTGTTTGCCTTAACACCTTTTAAGCTCACAAGCTTGTTTGCCTTAACTGAAAGCCATTTCGAATTGGCACAGGAGGACAAAGCCTTGGTAACATAAAACCAAGATCTCGGTGGCATGAAGTGTGTTGCTCCACTTTAAGTCGCTAATGCTGCCGGGCATCGCCGCTTTAGAAGAACACGAGGAAGAGAGAGCTGGTGATATTTCAAATCCCAAAAAATGCAAATAGGGTATGGAGAGCATGGAAACAGGTAATAAAGGAGGAGGAAGGTACATAGTAGTACCGCGCCAGCCTCCATGTATCGACGCCGTAGAGGCATGCGGTGGAGGGGTCAACAAGGACGAACATGGCAACAACAGAGCAGGCGAGTACACACCGCCCCACGCCTTCCCTCGCCGCAGTTGGCCATAGGTGCTGACAAAATTGCAGGAGATGGTCCCTAGAATGCTGATGATACCGATGAAATTTCAGAAGACAGACCTGTTACGTCGATGAAGTTGCTGAAGATGGGTCATCCTCCTGCACCTCCCACACGACGAGCACAACATTGGGGTGGCCCACGCTCAGCACCACCGTGGGCTCAGCCTCCAGCTCGGGCCGCTCCAGTGGCTTGCCATCCTTTCCCCGCAAGGTTCGTGTGCATAACAGACTTTATGATAGAATAGAAGGGTCTAAAAACAAAATATTTGCCTACAGAATCCATGTTGACCAGGACTGCAGCTCTTGCTCTAGGGACAGCACAAAGCTGCCTCAAGTCATCACACAAGATGTTATAAAGGATAGTTTAGAGCATAAAAAACCGGTGGAAATATTGGAGAGTTGTGTGAAGGGCTATATGTGCTGGATTTTACTGTGATGAACAATGGACCCCAAATCAAAGAGGCTAACATGTTGTAGGCATGAAACAATTAAGGGGTTCATGCAAGAACACAAGTTCTAAATGGATAAGGGGTTCATGTATTCATCTCTTGTAGCCCTATGGTTCATCATGCTAGATTTTCATTACAGAACCTGCAGAACTAATGAAAATCATGTAAGAACACAAGGAAAAGTGTATTTCCCCAAACACAAAACCTGATATGGTAGTGCATTTCCTCTCAACCTCTCCCTGCCAAGCCAGTAGTTCGACACCACCGCAGAGCTCTTGCCATCTCACCACTGTAGTTGATCAGACTTGCAGCCCAAGGCCTCTACCTAAGGCTGGCAAACATTTGGAAATCATATCTTCACACGACACACCCAGGTTTTGGAGATTCAGGTTGCTGAAGTACAGGACACGTGGTCAGCAACTCGTCATGATTGTTGACTGCCAAAACCATAATTGAGGAAATGGAAACAGTAGGTACTGTATAAAAAAACCACTCCCAGGTTATCAAAGGCTTGTGACAATTTTGCAGTCTGGCTATTAATTGTCAAATTATGGCTCAAGTCAGCTCTAGTTGATTTTATTATTGCTGAACTAAGTTTGATTAAAACTTTCATGATTTCATCTTTACAATGGAATATATGCAGATCCTTCATATTCTATGTAAAAAGCAACAAAAAACCCGAATTGGTTAAAACTTTGCCACCAGATTTTGTTCATATTTAAAGTGAAGTATATGCATGAACAAATATGTATTCATTTTTTCCATGTGCCAAATCGACTAAGCAACATCTGGGATGCACAAAGATCACAAAATATTCCCAAGGCATGTTTCATGTCTTCTCAATCAAAGAAACGCAATGCATATGAAAATTGCACAAGCAAGACCCTTTTTTTCTGCTTTCACATACTGACTACAAAAACATGAAAAATGTTTTATTTACTATGGGTAATCACACCCACAACTGTATACCTGCTGATTTGTCCCAGTTAAGCAAATAAGAAACAACAAATTTATCCACTGGTGACAAGTCAAGAGGGGATGCTAAAATAAACGTTTGCCATAATTGGCAGCCGAAATTAGAAACTTCACCTTGCTTCCAAAACGGCCAGAACGACCAATGCGATGGATGTAAAGTTCACGATTATTTGGGAGATGACAATTTATGACAAGTGAAACATGGAAATGGAAGAAATTTAGTCAATATCTCAAGCGTTAGCAAATAATATATAAACACATAGAAACATGACATGTTCACTTAGGCCATTCTCAAATGGTATAAAAGATGGTTCAAATAAAAAAATGTCCAAATACTTGCCTGCTAAACGTCCAATCCTCGAGCCCAAACATCCGTAGTTATCAGCACATGAGTTGCGCCGGACTTAAAACTCACCCATAATTGCATCCCTTTCTTGTTGGGACATGTCACTGTGCATTGCTAATATCGTGAAGTTATTGGTGCACATTTTTTTAGCAAACCAATCCACCTGGGTCCAAAAGAAAAAATCTCATATCAGCATCCAAATTTAAACCATCAATGATGACAAGTGAGCAAAAGTTCTGGGGATAAAAGTAGGGTACAAATAGAAAAAAAATAAGGTGCCTTTCTCTTAGTATTGCAGAAAATAACAACTTGGGTGATGGTGAGTGTACCCTAAAGATCACAAAGCGTATCAAACTTTCACTCCTCTTTCTTAACAGCAACAAAGAATTGTTTGATACCCCACAAACGTGACACTATAAATATTAGCCAAAAAGACACCAAAATAGTTCAAAGCATAACTCTCAGCGGCATTTTACCTCTAGATTGAGCTCATCACACTTCACAAGGGTCCTAACTGGTTCAGTCGAGAGCTAGCTGTCAAAGGTCTGCCAGTCTTGGATAGTATTGCTTATACAAGTTTGGTACTATGCTTCTAAGTGAAGTGAACATGCGGGTTCACTGCTTAGATCAAATTGAATATCTAATTTTGGTGGAGCATCGTCACTACAACCACATAGATCTGTTGATTAGTCTGTAACTCCCAATGCAAAAGTAGGTGTGTTGATCTTAAGAACTCTGAAACCACACAAAGTGGTGTTGTCTTATAGTAGAAGTGGAATGTGAAATATTAAAAAAATGGGTCGATCTTAAGAACTCTAAAAAGAGACAACATGGTAAGCAGGTAGCTCAAGACAAAGAATAATATATTCTAGTATATTTAAGACAAAGAATAGCTGGAGCCTTAAATAACAAGGTAAGCTAAAAACAATAATAAATCAAAGGACAGTGCCAATGGAGTCCTAATTCTAACAAAGGGCCAAGCTATTAGCACATCCGTACATGTTGTGTGAGGTTCTGGAAGAAACTGCTTACTCACCAACATGTTCCGTTATTATAGAACTTGTTCCTATAATCTCATGTATATATAATCTATCAATAAAAAACCACAACATTGACGATGGTCCAGTATCTAAATGGCCCTTCCTGAAAGAGCAAAGGTTGGCATACTTCTAAAAGACTATTATCCTAAAGAATTGCACTGCTCCCTATTCCCAGGTGTATGGACATGTTGTTGCCTAAAATACTACAATGGCTTCTACACGTATCGATAGAATGGACTCCATCAGGTTATATCCTTTGAGCTGCTAATAACGTAACTGCAGAAGCCGGATACACTTACCTTCTGAAGAACTCCTATTGCTGCTTGCAGTGGTGTTAGGTACTCGTAAGAGATCCGAAGATTAAAAAACTTTGAAAATCAATACTCTTATGAATATTTGTATACTATATTATATATACAAACTTAAAAAGAGAACAGAAATTGTGCTTGATCATGTACAAGAAATAAAGAATGCAACTGCAGTTACCTTGTCGGTTAGCAGTTCCCATAGAACAATAGCAAAGCTAAAAAAACATCTGCTCTGTGATCATAGGGCTTATGTTCTATGACCTGAAATTTCAATAATAACATGGAATATAAGAAAAGGAAAAATATGCATTTTTCTTCTGAAATACATATTCATGACGGTGCACCTCGGGTGCCATCCAAATCTAAGTTTCAGTTTCTGTGGTCATCGCTCCATATTGGTCTTTCACACGTGCAACACCGACTTATGAAACCTTTACAACCTGCAAAATATATTCTATATACTTTTTAGTGGCATCAGTCACCACTTTAGTATTTCAGGAAACCTGGTAGCATTACTATTTTTATGGCGGTAATCATAGACACTCCCTCCTGACATGAAATCTAAGACCAAGACATTCAAAAAAGGGGTATGGATATTAGACACCGCACAAATTTATTAACATATCTACTGCAGAGATGAATCTCACTATTGTGTACCTGTTAGTATATACAATGTTGTTTGTTTTGTCCATGAACCGATAAACTGCAATAGTTTGTGTGAAGAATGTTGATTCAGATTTAGCTTTTCCTATATGCTTGACATGTTAACACAAAATAAAATCAATGATTGAAGGTGTAAACATACTCATCGGATGACCCCCGAGCTCGCGAGGGCATGGTCGAGCAGGGAGAAAGCGGACGTGTCCAGGTTCAGGAGCACACACGCGGGCGCGGGCATCCATTTGGGCGCTGCGACGGTGGTAGCCTCCGAGACAGCGGAGAAGGAGGGGGGCCCAGGGACAGGGAAGCCGATGATCTTGTCGGGGACGGTCTTGAAGTAGGTGGTCTGCGGGAGCGTGGTGGTCGCTGTATAGGAGCTCGGAGGCAGAGGAGGTCGAGGAGGACAGGGAGGAGTAGGCATGGGCGGGCGCCATGGAGGCGCGGAGGTGAGCGCCTCATTCTCAAAGGCAACACGGAGGTGAGGCAGCCGGGGGACGAGCTGTAGTAGCGCGAGCCGGAGGTGATGCTGGCATCGGCGTTGGCGGAGTGGACGGTGTCGAGGAAGGGCCGCAGCACGGCGGCGGGGAGCACGGCGGCTGGCGCGTGGAGGGACTGAGGGAGGTGGATGAGAGCGGACTTCAACCAGATCGAGCCGGGGGACGAGCTGTAGTAGCGCGAGCCGGAGGTGATGCTGGCATCGGCGTTGGCGGAGTGGACGGCGTCGAGGAAGGGCCGCAGCACGGCGGCGGGGAGCACGGCGGCTGGCGCGTGGAGGGACTGAGGGAGGTGGATGAGAGCGGACTTCAACCAGATCAACGCACTAAAACGAATGAAAAGTTCGGGTCCGGACATGCGGTACCCTTGAAACGCGGGGAGAGCTTCAAAGGGGTTGAGGTTTTAATAACTTAGATTAGATCATGTATGTTTGAGTTATAGATTTATCTAGATTCATGTCTTTTAAATATTTTTAAATTAAATTAAAATTGTAACTCATCCATACATGCTTCAATAAGTATATTTTTTTGGGGTTTTTAAATTGTTGCCCTCAGTTTTGGTGTTGTGCTCACCTATACCCTTAGTCGTGAGCACCAGCTGAGCAAAAAACACGACTAAGGGTATAGCCGTATAGGTGAGCACAACACCAAAACTGAGGACACCAATTTAAAAAAACTCATTCTTTAAATTGAGCAATCAATTCCTCTTTTATTATGTTCAAAAAACAATTGTATTAGGAACAGTTCAGAATTATTGACGCAAAATTGTCTTGCGTCTATTAGGATTGAGATTTTTAAAACGGTTGAAGAAAGCAAACAAATATGCTCCCACTTGTTTAGCCATTTGAAAATCTTAGAGTATGTTTGTTTGAGATTATAATCTACCCAGATTATATAATCTAACTTATTTTAAACTAAGTGTTAGTTTAAAATAAGTTGAATTATATAATCTGAGCAGATTGTAATTCTAAACAAACAGACTCTTAATCATCTATCAAAAGCTATTTTAAACTCTTGGAGAAGGTCTTAGTAGCCATCCAACTCAAACATAGAGGTTGGACTCGCACCACACATGGAATTCTCCAATATTTTAAAACAATACGGGTATGGTCAGGTATTTCTCTAGTAAGGCATGTATCACGGTTTAATAGTTAGTTGCTAGTCTAATGGAATAGTTATTTAAACATGATCCAAACTCAGATTCTTATACCATGCCAAAGACAAACAGTTTGGGACTAGGATAGGGTTAGCACACGTACCGACAGTCGATGCGCCTCCAGATCGAGCCAAACCAATGCCGAGCTAGGCGTGCGGCGGCGCTATTCATGTCAGCGCGGTGGATTTGGTAGTGTGCCTCACGCGGATCTAAATGCACGGCGGCACGCCCCTGGGGTCGGACCACGTGGATCCGGCTATGCCTCGCGGTGCACCTAGGATATTGCCCTAGAGATGTTGGACGGCGATGTGGCGAGATTGCGAGAAGAGAAGTGCATACGACAGGCGATGAGGTATGTGGTGTGGGTGAGATGGGATGAAGTTTTCTCTCTCATTTTTATCCACGCTTGCAAGATCGAGAACAGTGAGGGAGGAGGTACTGGACTATAGATGGCAAAATAGGTTGTGCCTAGTGGGCTAGTCCTAGACATGACCCATTTAATAGTGTCGCGGCCTGACCCTGCAAGCATGACACATTTGATAGTGTCGTGGTGTGGTCCGACACGATTTAAAATGGGCTTGTTCCAGTCTAGCCCGAGAAAAATGTTGTGCCTACGACTTTTTTGGGTCTATAGTGTTGGCTTAGCCCGACATGTTTTTTTGTTTTCAAATTATAAGTATTTATTTATAATATCTATCCATTATGTAACAAAAACGAACATGAACTCTACTGGTTAGATGAGGGGACTTTGTTTCGAACCCAGACGACCAAAGTTCGATTCCTTAGTTCATTTTTGTTGGGTACGCATTTGTTGGTACCTGTTATCCAAACTCTACAACCTTAGCATTACGACTCCTATTGGTATCAATAGTGTCATTAATCCAGTTAATATCACCAAGAAGGCTAATCACTGCTTGCAAAACAAAGAACACAAAAAAGTGTTAGAAGATTGCATATTTTTAAGATTAAATTAATTTCTAAAGAAATCACTACACGAACAATAGATAAACAATATGTAGAAACTAAAAGCATGTCTGCCTGCTCCTAGAGTCGAAGCTGACCTGCCCCATCACCTCCGGTCTATCTCCCAACCGACCCAACATCTCCATCATCTTCTCCCACCGCTGGTCACCAATCTGCTTGAATGTCGCCATGGCAAAGAACATAGGCTGTGTCAGCGCCACTGACTTCTCCGGTCACCGTCGCCAACACCACCAAGCCGAATTTCCGGTGGAGAACGACGAGTGTAGAAGACGCGACGTCGATGCAGAGAGTCGTCGATGGAGACAGAAACCCGCGTTGAAGACTCTGATTGCCGCAACGAAGACGCCGCTGAGGAAGACACGAGCGTCGAGGATCAAAAGCTTTGATACCACCTGTCACGGCCCGTAGCCGACACGGCGGCGCCGACATGAGAGCGCGCAGACCACGCTGAGAACCACCGGTAAGCAACACGACGACATGAGTTGGTTATAGAAAACTGAATTCTATTATTTCATTTCATACCCTCTTCGATACAACATTGAAGCCTTTACAGACGCCCAAATGAGCCGGCCCACTTCCACATCCCACGTACACACGCCTCCACGGCCCACACACAAACACCATTACATTCAAATCAAACGTTATGCCCGCCAGACACCCACGTCCAGACGACTGTCTCCTTCGTCATGGTCATGATCAGGTATCAGCCATGACATCTTCTCTAGCGGTGGCCTTCTTCCACTGAGGTCGTGGGCTCCTCCTCCGTGTGGTTCTTCTCCATGGGAACTTCTTTGCCGGGATCGCAGGCTCCTCCACGCGTGGGCCTCGATGTCGACGTCTTCTTCTCCGCTTCCTTCACCTTCTCCAGCACCAAGGGTCATGCCGGCAAAATCCGAGGCCATTTACAGATTCTGAAATGAGGCCTCTCTTATTAGTCGAGGGCATCGACCACCGGTGAACAAAATATCGCAAAATTGTAGGCCTATGGGCTGTGCTTATGGATGGCAATAGGAAATTCTCCCTTGGGGAATGGCTCCCCATCCATGTTCTCGTGGGAAGAAAAATTTCTTGACTCTATATCCCCACGAACACTCATGAAGAAGATTTTCTCCCATCCACGTACGTCCACGTCGGGAAATTTATTCTTGTGGAGAATTTGTCTCCTAAGGGCTAGTTTGGAAACTTAAATTCCCTCTGTAATTCTCAGGGGATTGAGTGGAAAAATGAGCTATTTTCCCACTCAATACCCGGGAATCCCAAAAGGGCTAATAAGGGAATTCACCATGGGGAATCAAGTCACCATTGTCATCTCTAGTTGTGGCTAAACTCACGCTTTACGGTCATGGAATAGAAGTATGCGTACAGATGGATGAGTAAAGAATTAAAAACTAATGCAGACTTTCTATTATATAATTATACCATAGACTTACACATTTGTGGCCCAAGAGATTTAAGGGCCCTATTCGAGAACGAACACCGCACACGTCCTCTCACACGGCCCTGTCCAGCACAACTTTTCAGTGGCGACTCCAACTAGAACTAGCTCCGATGCCATGTTGTGTATGTGTACTGACTTTTTTGGAAGTCTCAGGAACACACACTCGGATATGCAGGTGATCAGATGGATCAGACTATATGGTCCAGCGTGAGGCACCATTTTGGCACGACATGATAGTAGCAATGCTTGGCCTGGCACGAGGCCTATCATGAGCCGTGCTTGGGCTTAGGTACAAGCCCATCGGGCGACACGAGCACGTCCCATTTACTATTGGTCCATTTAGCACGATGCTAGGCACGTATAACCTATGAAACCAAGCATGACACATCACGACGCGTTTGTGATCCAATCTTACTTGTTCTAATTTAGCCCACCATATATATAAATATGACCAACTCGACCCCCACTTTCAAGTTATTTTTATCTTAAAAATGAGAAAAATAAGCAACAAAATAGAAAAGTTTAAGTAATTTTCGAGATCTGTTACAAGATGGGTCTTGGGCCGCCCTGCACGGTAGCCCGACACGACCTGTTTAAAACTAGCCGAGTCGTGCTTGAACTAAGACTTCGGGCCTAGGACGGGCACAACATGTCCTGCTATTTATTCGTGGCGTGCCTCGGCCTGATTAAATCGACACGTCCCATGACAGGCTCAGACTGTGCCAACACGGCACGATCTATTGGCCACGTATACTCGGATACAATACAAGAACATATATATATATATATATATATATATATATATATATATATATATATATATATATATATATATATATATATATACATATACAAGGTTGGTGGGCCAAGCCCTACACCAACACACGGCCCAACAATTACAAATGCCTGCTTGAATGCGGTCAGTGTTATTTGTCGTCAGAATGAGCAATTCCAACAAAAGGGACTCGAAGAGATGCCACTATGCTCCTTGACACAAACTTCTGGCTAAGTGCTTGTGTTTTTCTGAAGTTTATGATAGTCTTATTCCTGCTTTGATTATAATTTCGCTGCTGTTTCAGACACGTATACTCGGAGACACGTCGGAGTCATCGTTTCGATGTTTATTCTACCTTTGCCTCTGACTTATACAAGGCGCACTGCTTTCCTTCTCTGAGGTCAAAATCGCTGCACTTGCAGGATGTTTGGTGGGTCTTGCATCAGCGTCATTGTTTTTCTTTGACTAAAACTTCTGAATATCATAATCGAGAAGCCAAGCAAAGATTGTGTTCAAAAGGTCAAGCACACATGCTGCATATGGGCTGACTTTTTCGTATGGCTAGCTAGCTAGATGTCTTCACAAGTGTATCTCTCTGATCTCTCCATTGCATCCCACCTTTGCATTTCGCTCGCTTGCAGAGCTTGAGGGTCCCGTAATGGACGTTCTCCTTGCTGCAGTCGTAGGCGAGCTAACAACTAGATCCATAAATTTCCTCATCAGAAACTGCCTGAAGCCAACCGCACCGGACGTGGAGGACCGCCTCCGCAGGATCCTGCTCCGGGCGGAGGTCATCGTGGAAGAGGCCATGGGGCGGCAGATCACGAACCAAGCTATGCTCCAGCAGCTGGACGTGCTCAGAGAAGCCATGCACCGAGGCCATTACATCCTCGACACCTTCAGCTACGAATCTCGCAGCAAGGAGGAGGAAGAGGAGGAGGAGGAGGAGGAGGAGGCCAGAGGTCATGGCGCGTCCAAAGTAAATCCTCTGCAAGGTCTGTGCTCATCGCCATCCAGTAGAAATAGAAACACGAGGATCTTGGAACAGATGCGGAAATCGGTCGACCATCTAGGCTCCCTGATCCGTGACGTCCAAGAGCTGGTGGTGTTCTTGACGGGCTATCCTCGCATCATACTACATCGCCAGCCTTACAGCATGCATCTCCTACTCAGCAACTGCATGTTTTGCCGCCAGATGGAGACCGAGCTCGTCGTCGACTTCCTGCTGCTGCGCGCACGAGCGGATCATGCACCTGAAAGGAGGCTGGATGTGCTGCCGATCGTCGGCCCTCGTAAAGTCGGCAAGAGCACCCTCGTCGCCCACGCTTGCAGGGACGAAAGAGTCCGCGGCCGTTTCTCCCAGATACTGTTCTTGCGGGACCGCGGTGGTTTCACAGGCCACGACGACCTGGCCAAGTTCAGAGAAGGATGCGAAACGGAGCACCTGCAGAGCCTAGTGCCGGGCTCCAACGACAGAGACGGCGGAAGATTTCTGCTCGTTCTTGAGCTAGCCGGCGACCTCGACGAGGATTCGTGGGGTGGGTTCTACTCTGCTTGCACGCGCCATCTTCCAAGCGGGAGTAAAATCATAGTCACAAGTCAGTCTGACACCATCATGAAGTTCGGGACGACGACGACGACACAGGCGCTACGCGTGAAGTTTCTGTCCCACGAGGCCTACTGGTACTTCTTCAAGACACTCGCGTTTGGTAGCACGGATCCCAAGACGCGCCCAAGGCTTGCACGCCTGGCCATGGAGGTAGCGGAGATGACTCATCCATGCCTCATTGGCGCAACGATGTTTGCTCGTCTGCTGAGGGACAGCAGCTCTGACATCCGCGTGTGGTACAAGGTTCTGCGCTTCTTGAGAGAGCAAAGGAAGGAAAATGCTTCGAGGTTTGGTGGGCATCCATTCGACCTTGTAAACCAGAGAAGGCCAGCATATATTGGGAGAATGGCCTCGCCTTCTGAATATGCCGTGTTTTATGATGAGCAGCAGTGCTCTTCGCAAGAGGGGGTTCCGGAGATAAGTGCTCATGATGTCATGTTTGGGAGGGTGAAAGCTCATGGGAAATTCAAGGTCCTAGGATGGAGGTCTCACATACCACCCTACCTTAGCTATGTTGGTACTTGCGAGATCCAAGAGCTCAAAACCACATCTCTAAAGAGAAAGCGTCCTTGTCGTTGTATAGAAGATTGAGTCACATCACATCTCGCTGAATTCCATTGGTAAATCAAATTTGCTTACCCCAACTCGCAACATTCAGTTAAACAATATCCTTCATGTTCCATCTGCTCAAAAGAATACCCTATCTGTTCATAAGCTCACATCTAAAAATAATATCTTCTTAGAATATTATACCGATTATTTCAGTTAAATTTGTCACGCGAGTAAGTAGGGAAAGGGCCACCAGTTACCTTTTCCTAAGTCTGAGTCTAGAAATCCTTTAGAGCTTAATTTTTTTAGATGTGTGGGGTCTTGCTCCCACTTCAGTAGGGAGAAACAATTACTATGTGAGTTTCATCCATGATTTCAGCAAGTTTACATGGGTGTATCCTATTTGTCAAAAATCTGAAGTTTTTCAAAAGTTCCATATGTTTCAGCAACTTGTTGAGCGTTCCCATCTTGTTTCCTGTCCCCATACTCATTTTAGCAAAATGGTGCAGCCGAACGGTAAGCATCGTCACATAGTTGAGATGGAGCTTTCCTTGCTCACGCATGCCTCCATGCCTCTGAAATTTTGGGACGAAGCTTTCTCCACAGCAGTCTATCTTATAAATAGAACTCCCTCTCGAGTCATAAATTATATGACGCCAATAGAAAAACTTCTTGGTACTCAACCTGATTATCAGCAGTTAAAAGTCTTCGGGTGTGTCTGTTGGCCTAATCTCCGTCCCTATAATACATGCAAACTTGCTTTCAGATCCAAAAGATGTGTTTTCTAGGCTATAATATTGTTCATAAAGGATACAAATGTCTTGATGTATTCACTTCCCGCGTTTATATTTCACTAGACATTGTTTTCGAAGAAACTGCCTTTCCCTTCTAAACTCCACGCAAATGCTAGAGCTCAACTTTGTGCTGAAATCATTCTCCTTCATCCTACTTTAATTCCTTTAGGCCCCTGTTCGTTTTGTGCCAATTCATAGGGATTGAGGGGGATTAAATCCCCTACAAGTCAAAATCCTCTCCAATCCCTTCCAATCCCCCTCAATATCTATGGTTTTGGGATCAAACGAACATGGCCTCAGGGGTTATTATGCTAGTTTTGATAACCGTGAAATCGATTCTCATAATTTTGCTAATGAACCGGCTGCTCAAGTGTTTGTTTCTGATGCAACTAGTGGAAACAGTGACGATTCCATGCAAGATTCAGAAAGTGCAGATGATCCTATCTCTAGTCACAGGATCAGGGGCTGGTCCTATCCCCACCATGTGGCGTCCAAACTAAACACGCAGGGGCATCCTCCTTCAGGGCCAGTCTGGCTGATCATTCAACTGAACCAGCTGCCTCTGTATCTACTACACCACACCAGCTCCAGCTCCAGTTCAACAAACAACACATCGTCCTGTTACTAGGTTACAAAAAACATCTCAACTTGGCCGGCTTCTTTATAATTTGGATCACAAACTCAACAGCAGCAATTAGATATACAAAAATGCCTTCTTACATAGAGTTTTGGAAGAAGAAGTATATATGAGATAACCACAAGGTTATGAAGATCCTAATTTCTCTGATCATGTCTACAAATTGGATAAGGCCATATATGGATTAAAACAAGCTCCCCGTGCATGGTATTTTAGACTAAGTACTAGACTCTTGCGACTTGGTTTTGTGACATCAAAAGGCGACACATCACTGTTTATTTATAACAAGGGTGATGTAAGTTGTAACAACCCAGGTGTTATAACGCGTCCAGCAGGGCAGCGACTATCATAATTTCGGTCTCTATGTCCTAATCATCTCCACTTATCATAATTTCGGTATCACATTCATCTCTCTGTCTATCTGGACGGTTGCAAAAGTTTTGCAAAGTTATGAATTTAGTTACCGAGAAAATCGTACGCAAGATTAATAATTGGGATTGTTCTCTAGTGCGCTATTCTAGACATAGAAATCCAGATAACAGATAATTTTTTTGTCCGTTTCGTCTAAATCAGTGTCGTCTAAAATATCGTAGCCTGATAAGTTTTGATTCGGCCCATCTACACCTCATTCAAATCTTCACTCTAGTTCCTAGTTCCAGGTATTTAAGCCTTAGCAAATCGAGGGAGAAAACCTTCCTAGATCGCCATTTCCTCTCTTGCCATGACTTCCTGTTCCTACAGACCTCTGTTCCCTCACGCTGCTCTCACCGTGCGCGTGGCGCTCTGCTCGGCCTTATCTTCTCCCTCACGCTGGCTTCTTTCTCGTCGCCTCTGCTCCTCTGGATAGCGTGTTTGCCTGCCTCCCTCCTCTGTGCGCACGCGCTTTCCAGCGCCGTTCTCCAGACCGGCACCGTAGCGCACGCCTCCGCGGCATCGTCGTCGTCCTGTTTAGTTGAATGACGTCGCGTCGTCGCTCCTGGTTTCCCGTCTTCGTCCTCTCTACAGCCACATGTTTGGTCCAGTTCAAAACATAATTGTGTAACGCACCCTGGGTCAGTCCGTCCAAAGTCTATCATCGCCAGCGTCGAATGTTCGTGCGCTCGCGGCAACCTATTCAGACGAACAACTCGCTCTCAAAACCTAGCCTGAAAAAATAGAGGCTCGTCCTTGTAAGGGCACCACGGCTCTCTTGACTAGGCAAGGTGGTACTAACCCAGGGCGTTTATACCGGTCTCCCACATCCCACCTCCCTAAGAGGCTTAAAGCTCTCCCAATCAGCAGCGGCAATGTGGGCTCCGATACCAATTGTAACACACCCTCTGGACCAGTCCGCCCAAAGTCCATCATCGCCAGCGTCGGGCGTTCATACGCTTACGACGAGCATCTCGCTCTCAAAACATAGGCTAAGAGAGGACAGAGGTTCGCCCTTATAAGGGCACCACAGCCCCTTGGCTAGGCGAGGTGGTACTTGTCAGACCTCGCCGCAGACTCAACCTCCTGTTGCCGGCGAGCTCCCCCTGCAGCCTTTCACAAACACACAGAACTCACACGAATAGAATGGACACACTCTGATTTTGGTGCTGCGTAAAACTGCGCAACTTTTCTGACTCTGTTTACTGAATAAAAAGGATTCAACAGAACGTGGCCAACGACCACCCGAGAAGCACGGCACGTCCCTCCACTTTGTGTGCCATCCCACACATAGGCATGCCGGCCACGACTACACGTACAGCCAATAGATGACTATACGCCTAACCTGGGAATAAAAACAACAGCCTTAAGTAAACTAACTAAGACCCATGCACAAGGATTATTTCAACAATTCTCCTCCTAATACTTGTGCATATACTACTGTGCTGATCGAAGGCCAATCTTCATGCAGAGTTCTCTGAACTTCAGTTTGCCGAGAGGCTTCGTGAGAATGTCCCCAAGCTGCTCCTCTGTCCTGATGAACTTCACTTCAATTTGGCCTGAATTTGCATACTCCCGGATCAAATGAAATCTTGTATCTATATGCTTTGACCGGTCGTGATGCACTGGGTTTTTAATCAATGAAATGGCAGACTTATTGTCTACCCTTAACACCGGCTTGCTTACAGCTGAACCACTGATTTCAGCCAGCAGCCGAGCTAGCCAAACAGCCTGACAAGCAGCAGTTGCAGCTGCTATATATTCAGCCTCACAACTAGACAATGCCACTACCTTTTGCTTTGTTGATTGCCAGCTAATTGGACTGTCCCCCAAGAAGAAAAGAACTCCACTTGTGCTTTTCCTATCATCTTGATCACCAGCAAGATCACTGTCACTGAAACCCATCAATTTTGCTTTGCCTCCATTTCTCTTGGGATAGAAGAGTCCCCAATCCCTTGTTCCAGCTATGAATATCAGAATATGTTTCACAGCTGTGAGATGCTCCTCATGTGGTTCTTCCATGAATCTGCTCACATATCCAACTGAGAAAGCTAAATCAGGTCGAGTATTAACCAAGTATCTCAATTTTCCCACTAAGCTTCTATATTCTGTTGTATCAACACAGCCGCTGTCACTCTTCCTATTCAGCTTCAGCTTTGTCTGCATTGGAACTTCACAAGTGTTGCAGTCAGCAAAGCCACTCTGGTCTAGAATCTTGTTTGCATACCTCTCTTGAGAAATTGTAATTCCCAGCTCATCCTGTTTCACCTCTATGCCCAGATAGTAAGACAATACTCCAAGGTCACTCATTTTAAACACATCAGACATTTGTGACTTGAAATTTTGAATGATGTTGCTGCTACAACCAGTGATTATTAGATCATCAACATAAACTCCCACCACCAGTTTTTCAGCTCCATCTCCACGGCAATAGATAGCATGCTCAGAAGGGCACTTAATAAAACCCAGAACACCTAATTTCTCATCCAATTTCTGATTCCATGCTCTAGGTGCTTGATGCAAACCATATAAAGCTTTGTGCAGCAGATATACCTTGTGTTCCTGTCCAGGCTGAGAGAACCCAGGTGCTTGCTTCACATATACCTCCTCCTGGAGATCGCCATTCAAGAACGCCGTCTTCACGTCCATATGATGGACTTGCCATCCTTCCTGCGCCGCCAACGCCAGCAGCAGTCGCACAGCTTCCAAGCGAGCCACCGGTGCAAACACCTCATCATAGTCAATCCCTTGGCGTTGAGCGTAGCCCTTTACGACGAGCCGCGCCTTATGTCGCACCACGGCTCCATGCTCGTCCTTCTTGACCTTGAACACCCACTTGAGCCCGATGGCGCGCTGGCCAGGAGGCAGCTCAGTGAGCGTCCAGGTTCGGTTCTCCTCGATGGCACGCAGCTCCTCCTCCATCGCCTTACGCCAGCATGGGTCCTGCTCAGCATGCGCCAGCGAGCTAGGCTCCTCCGCACTCACTGCAAAAAGTTGCTCGCTCCACAGAGCGCGCGCGGCGTACCCTGGTGTCGATGCAGCGCCGGTGACGTCCTCCACCTTTCGAAACCGTAGTGGTGCGTCATCGTCATGGTCGGCGTCCAGCTCTTCGTCTAACGCAGCAGGTGGTGTGGCGAACTGCACACCCGGAGAAGCTACTCCAGCCTCCCCTGGCGTTCCTAGTGGCGTCATATGCTGCATAGCAGCCACCGGTGCCCCCGCCTGGACACCTCCTTGCCCCGCCACCACCCCAGATTGGATGGTGAAGGTGTCATCGTCGCCATGATCCATGCCAGTGCCGGTCTTAGCTCCCTCCGACCAGTCCCACTGGGCGGACTCATCAAAGACCACGTCGCGCGTCACGTGCACGCGCTTCGTGGATGGATCGTAGGCTCGATATGCCTTAGATCCGCGCTCGTACCCGACGAAAATCATCTTGCGACCACGATCCTCCATCTTCTTCAGGTGCGGTGTCGTATTCTTGACATAGACAATGCACCCGAAGGTCTTCAGGTGGTGTACCGCCGGCTTCTTCCCGTACCACGCCTCGAACGGAGTCTTGCCTTCTACTGCCTTCGTCGGTACCCGGTTCAGGAGATACACGGCAGTGTTCACTGCCTCTCCCCAGAACCAAGCCGGCAGCCCCTTTGCCTTGAGCAGACAGCGTGCTGTGCCGGCCACCATGGCGTTCCGGCGCTCGACAACGTCGTTCTGTTGTGGGGAATACGGCGCTGTCAGCTGCCGGTGCACGCCGTCCGCCGCGCAGTACTCCATGAACTCCTTGGATGTGAACTCGCCACCACGATCCGTCCAGAGCGCCAGTAGCTTGCAGCCGGACTCAGCTTCTGCACGTGCCTGGAACTCCTTGATGGCAGCCGCCGCTCGATCCTTCGACCGCAGCAGCGTCAGCCACATGTAGCGGCTCCGATCATCGACGAGAAGCAGGAAGTAGGTGTTCCCGCTCGGTGTCGCCGGTGTCACGGGTCCACATAAGTCCCCGTGGACCAGCTCCAGTGCGCGCTCCGTCCGCCACTGTGTCTGGTCAGGGAACGCCGTCCGTCGCTGCTTACCGACGAGACACGCCTCACAGAGTTGGTCCACCTGCTCGATGGACGGTAGTCCACGGACGAGCTCCTCCCGCGCCATCTTCCTCAGCGCGGGCATGTTGATGTGGCCGAGCCTGGCATGCCACCGCCAGGCACTTTCTTCGCCGCGCGCTGCCAGGCACACCGGCTGTGCCACGTCGACGTTGAGCACATACAGCCGGTTGCCTGCGCATGGGATCCTCGCCAGCAGTCGCCCCTCAGGCTCCCGAATCTCCATGCCACCACGCCGGAGGTGGACGTCGTAGTCGGCCTCCTCCAACTGGCCGAGGCTCACGATATTCGCCGTGAGTCGCGGGATGTAGTAAACGCCATTGAAGGAGCGATGCTCGCCATTCTTGCACTTGAACAGCACGGTCCCGCGCCCTTCAATCTCCGCCACGGAGTCGTCGCCGAACCGCACAGAACCAGACACCGCCGTGTCCAGATCCGCAAATGCCGACCGAGACCCCGTCATGTGGTTCGTGGCTCCAGTGTCGCAGATCCAGGACCTGGGATCCCGCTCCTCCTTCGAACCGAGCTGGACGAAGACCTTCTCCTGCCGTAGATGCACCAGTTCGCCGAATCCCGTCGGCGCCTCCACTTCGTCTCCAGCCCACGTCGCTGTGTGAGCCCATGGCCTCACCACCGCCACCGCCGCGCCGGCGGTCCCTGGTCGCGCCCAGGATGCGATGCGGGGTGTGGCCATGGCCGCAGGAGTGGGCGCTCGTGGGGCCACCATGGCTGCGTCGGGTGTGGCCATGTCCAGCGTGGTGGCTCCGGATGGGACGCGTGGTGTAGCCGTGGCCGCGCCTGAGGAGGATGTCGGTGGAGGCGGAGAAGAGGACGGCGGCGGCGGCGGCGTCGATTTCTCTGGCGGCGCCGACCGAGTTAGGGGTCCGGATCTCAGCAGCATGAGTGCCTCCTCCTCCTGGGCCATATGAGCCGCCTCCTGCTTGGGTCTTGTCTTGCAATCACGGGCCTAGTGGCCTGTCTTACCGCACTTCCTACACTGGTCGCGGCCCAGCTTGTGGCCAGGTCCCGTGCCAGTTCCACCGCTCGACGCAGGCGCGCCGCGGCGTGGACGCCGCCGCCGGTCACCGGATTTAGACGTGCCAGCGTCCACTCCCTTCTTCTCCTTCCACCGCGCCTCCCACTGCTCCTCCGTTAGGTACAGTTTACCCCCCATCGACGGTGGAGGTGCATCGTCAGCATCCTCGGCCGCTTTCAGCCGGCCGGTGATGTCCTCTACCGTGAGTGTCGACACATCCAGTAGAGTCTCGATGGAAACTACTAGCTGCTTGTACCTTGGACGCGCGATCCGAAGATACTTCTCCACCACCTTCTCTGGCGACTCCGGGTCACCCAGCATGGCGAGCTGCGCGACGACGTCGGTGAGCCGAAGGGCGAATGCCTCCACCGACTCACTGTCCCGGAACGAGAGCATCTCGTACTCGCGACGTAGCCTCTGTGCCGTCGACTTCCTCACGCGTTCGTCGCCGATTCGCATCGTCTTCAGAGCTTCCCAGGCCTCCTTTGCCGTCTGTTTGACGGCCAAAGTGGAGACCATCTCCGGCGGCACGGCGCTGCAGATGACGTCGAGCGCCATCCGATCGTGATGGTCGTCGACGTCGCCGATCTCCACAGCTTCCCATAGTCCGCGCGCTTGCATCTTCACCTTCATCAGTAACGCCCAATCATTGTAGTTCGTCTTCGTGAGAGTCGGATAAGTGGTCGTTCCAGGCGCCACGACGCGCTCCACAACGCGCTCGACGACGACCTCGCGAGTCCGCGGCCGTCGCGGCGGTGAACGCCCTCGCCGGTACTGCGGCGTCCTAGAGCGCTCCGGCGGCAGGGACATTATCACCTTCCTCCAACCTCGGCTCTGATACCACGTGTCAGACCTCGCCGCAGACTCAACCTCCTGTTGCCGGCGAGCTCCCCCTGCAGCCTTTCACAAACACACAGAACTCACACGAATAGAATGGACACACTCTGATTTTGGTGCTGCGTAAAACTGCGCAACTTTTCTGACTCTGTTTACTGAATAAAAAGGATTCAACAGAACGTGGCCAACGACCACCCGAGAAGCACGGCACGTCCCTCCACTTTGTGTGCCATCCCACACATAGGCATGCCGGCCACGACTACACGTACAGCCAATAGATGACTATACGCCTAACCTGGGAATAAAAACAACAGCCTTAAGTAAACTAACTAAGACCCATGCACAAGGATTATTTCAACAGTACTAACCCAGGGCATGCATACCGGTCTCTTGACGTGTCCGTGTTTTGGTCGAGGTTGTGTGTGCGTGTCGGTTGAGGATAGCCCAGTGCAACGGTGCTTGCTAAGTGCTTTACGCAAGGTCTGAACCGAAATCGCCATCGTGTTCGCTGATAACGTGTCAAGTTTAGTTATTGGTTAGTTATTAGTGAACCATTCGTTTGACTGGTTGGTTAACTTGTTAAATATATGAGTTGCAATGATTTTCCGATGGTGGTGTAAGTGCGTTGTGATTGTATTAGATGCTTGCTATAATGACTCTTTTATGTGATATGGTTGCGGGCATAATTATGAAATAAATGTATTAGATTGGTGAAAAGGAAGTAAACCAGTGCGACGCTCACAGTGTGTATGATAAAATGCCTTAGTCACTTGTAGTGCTATGGCCGTATTTGCGATTACTCAGCGTATATAGTGGTAGGTGAACAGTGCACATAAATGTTTAGATCTTCAAGGTAAGATGAATGCAGTTCCATAGAACTCCATGCTAGTTGATAATGAGTTACTCGTTAGTTCTAGGAATGAGTGATGCCTTGTTTGATTGGTGTGCTATGCATAATAGTCTATATTAGTAATTCTAAAAGCTAGTTGAAATGCTTATGTTCATTATCCTAAGTTATAGATATTGAGGTAGGTGAGTCCAAGTGTTGTTTATTTGTCGGTGTTATGTTTTAAATAAAGAGAGTAAAGAACGTGTGTATAATTTATTGTTTCTTGATGTTTGAGTTAGCTCGGGTTTAATTGAAAGAATGTGATCATTGTGCTTAGTGAGTTATATGTACATAGTGTTTGCTTATAAATGTTGTAATGCCTCGCCATTAAGGGTTTAATTCTCTATATTGTAGCATCGTAATATCATCTTGCGCTATTCCTCTTGATGCTCATATATATATATATATATATATATATATATATATATATATATATATATATATATATATATATATATATATATATATATGCTCATATATATATATACGACAACACTAAAATGCACCTGGGTGCATTCTCTATATTGAATGCACCTAGGCGTAATATATAAATACACCCCCATCAAGCCTCATCGCGCCCTCGGCCTTCCCGCGCCTCCCTGCCCCCCGCCGCCGCCGCAAGCCTCCCTGACCACGCGCCACCCTATACCCCGCAGCCACCGATCGCATCCCTGTCACCGCGCCGCCGCTGTCTCCTCCTTCCTCCGATCCTCTAACCCTAGATCCATGGCCCCACCGTCGCTGCCGCACCTTGAATCGCCTCGATGCTCCTCCCCTAATTCCTTGGCGATTGTTGTGGCTGGAGGTGCTGATCCGATATTGCCGTCTCCGATTGCGACAACGGGAGCGGGTGTACGCGGCGGATCAGGTGATCCCTTGCATCACGAAACGTTGCTGACGCCACCGCCTTCAATTCCACCTGGATCGCTGATCACTCCGGATGCAGCCCAGCTGTTCCATCCGGTAAGAAAAAAACAATCAAAAATTGTTGCTCCACCGTGCGTGGTTTGTTGATTTTCTGTTGCATCGTTTGTTGCAAACTTGAGTCTCTGTTTTTACTCATTGATTACAATTGCATGGTGTGTTTGTGTTCCAGTTGCAACGTTTGTTGCTTGTTGATTGCAACTAGGTGTATAATCTAATTGCAAACTTGAGTCTCTGTTTTTACTCATTGATTACAGTTGCATGGTGTGTTTGTGTTCCAGTTGCAACGTTGTTTGCTTGTTGATTGCAACTAGGTGTATACTCTAATTGCAAACTTGAGTCTCTGTTTTTACTCATTGATTACAGTTGCATGGTGTGTTTGTGTTCCAGTTGCAACGTTGTTTGCTTGTTGATTGCAACTAGGTGTATACTCTAATTGCAAACTTGAGTCTCTGTTTTTACTCATTGATTACAGTTGCATGGTGTGTTTGTGCTCCAGTTGCAACGTTTGTTGCTTGTTGATTGCAACTAGTTATTGTAGGATTACGGGGAGGCTACACTAGCGCAAACCAAAATTTTCAACCCCATAATACCAAGAACTACTGCGGTTATAGGTCATGGAATTACCACTAGACGCGCAGAGCAGCGGAAGACGTCTCGATGTAGACGAACGCGTCGAGCAGTGCCGTGCAGTCGCCGGCGTCCTTCACGTCCTCGCACAGTTCGTCCAAGTGCTCCAGATGCAGCACCTCCGAGGTATCCACACGTACAGGGAGGAAGCGCCGCGTACCGAACTGCTAGGTTCGCGACGGCGGCTTGGCGAGGGCGAGAGGTGGGCGGCGGCTGTTAGTTCGCAGGTGGCCAATTAGGTTATCCTTAACCGCGCCCCCGCCCCTCATTATATAGGCGTTATGGTGGGCTTCTGACGCCGAGGCCCATCATAAACCCTAAAGCCCAGTCTAATTTCGGATCTAATCCGAATTAGGCTTCCTTCCCCTTAAGTGTGTGACCCTATAGGTTCACGTACAAATAGACATAGCCCGAGTACTCTTACTTGGCCCAATAATTGACAGCGGCCTCTAGCAAGACATGTCAACTCCTATGTGTACGTAAAGATCATATCAGACGAACCATTGCGACATTAAGTACATGCTGTTCCCTTTGTCTCACGATATTTGGTCTGGCTCTAAGCTGACCTCTCTTTCTCGATACTGTGAATTGGAATCCTTTCAATGGTTAACTCTTAACCCTAGCACGGCCATGCATTTCTTGATCCAATCACTCGAGGGGCCCAGAGATATCTC